>NW_004443960.1:5857911-5866312 GCF_000243295.1 Trichechus manatus latirostris
TTGGTTTTTTTCCTTCTTTTTTTTTGGTATAGTAAGCAAAAGGAGCCTTGGTGGCCAGTGGTTAAGTGCCCTACTGCTAACTGAAATGTTGGCACTTTGAATCCACAGCTGCTCCGTGGGAGAAAGATGTAGCAGTCTTCTTCTGTAAAGATTACAGCCTTGGAAACCATATGGGTCAGTTCTACTCTGTCCTATAGGGTTACTATGAGTCAGAATTGACTCGATGGCATAGGTTTTTTTTTTTTTTTAAAGAGCTGAGCCCTGGTGGCGCCATGGTTAAGAGGTCGGCTGCTAACCAAAAACGTCAGCGGTTTGAATCCACCAGCCGCTCCTTGGAAACCCTCTGGGGCAGTTCTACTCTGTCCTATAGGGTCGCTATGAGTCGGAACTGACTCGACGGCAACAGGTTCTTTTTTTTTTTTAAGAGCTTTTAAAAGGAGCCCTGGTGGCACAATGGTTAAGCGCTCAGCTGCTAACTGAAAGTTTGGCAGTTCAAAGGTCCAGCCATTCCATGGGAGAAAAGACCTGGCAATCTGTTCCCGTAAAGATTACAGCCCAGGAAACCCTAAAAGGCAGTTCCACTCTGTCCTAATAGGGTCACTATGAGTCAGAACTGACTTGATGGCCCACAACAGCAACAGGAGCTTTAAAGGAGGTAGATGAGAAGGGCTGGTGATTGTGCACTGGGACTGAGAAATAGAGAGGATGATGCCCGGGTTTCTAAATTGATATTTGAGCGGATGATGGTGACTTTTACTGAGAATAAAGAATAGGTTTGAGAAGAAAGATACTGAGTTTGTTTGGAAATGCTGACGCTTTGGCTCCTGTAGGAGACCCAAAAGAGATTTGGATGTAGGAGTCTGATTCAGGGTTCATCAGATGGTGGATGGTTCTTGAAGCCATGGGAATGAATGGTAGTTTCCTCAGAGAATGGCAAAATGAGAAGATAAGGAGACCAAGAATTAGGGCAGCCGTGTATCCCATTGGACTAGGACATTCCTGCCTTATGTCTTTTGTTCCACATAATTACGGATAGCTCCCCCTTTCACTCTTACTGTGTCCCAGTTTGGACAGTAAATTAAGTGGTCATCCTACCCAGGACAGAAGGCTGTGAAAATTTACAGTTTATAGGAAGACCCAGGAAGAGCCCACTGAAAGACTGATAGTGGGTAGAGGGGTGGGAGGAAACCAGGAGAGGGTGGTATAGTGGATACAAAGGAAAGATTTCCAGGAAGAGAAGCATCAACCGTGCCAGATGATTAATGATGTAAAGTCACATAAGGACTGGGAAACACCCTTACATAAATTCTTTATATTAGATTTAGCTACAAGAAAACTATTGATACTGTAGTGACGAGGACGGGCAGATTGCAGATAGCAGTGGATGTGAGGAGTGGAGGGAAGGTGAGAAGAGAGTAGGCACAGTTTTACTAAGCTTTGTTATGAAAGAAGAGTGATTTTAGAAGAGTCGGCAGATGTGGGCATGAGATCAAGAGAGGGCTCATGGGGCGGGAGACAGCTGAGTATGTCTGAGTACTGGAAAGGGGCTAGGAGGATCTGATGGTAAGAAGTTCTGGAGAGGCTGTTTCTATTTGATGGATCAAGGTTCCCTCAAGAGCTTTGATCTTCTCCACTGTAACAGAAGGGAAACAAAAGTTTGGATATAAGTAAGCTCATAGGTGTTATGGCAGGGATTTGGAGGGAGTTCCTGCCTGTTGGCATTCATTCTGTCCTCTGAAGTAGGAGACATCTGAGAGGTGGGGAAGGTTGAAGATTTGAGGAAAGTAGACAAGGCTTTAAATAACCATTATGGAATCTGGGAGAAGAAATTAGTTCACTCAGAAGACATATATTGAGTGCCTTCTGTGCTCCAAGTCCTGGGAATCAAAGAGTGAATAAAGTAGTCAAATGGAACTTCCATTCTCCTTGGGAAAGGCATGACAAACATGGCGGAAGCTGCACTAACCTCAGTGAAGGCTGTAGAACCCGACACACTTACACTGACGCTGGTCTGTGTAGTATATGATTTTCTTTATCAGAAATTAGTAGTTTGGGTCTAGACACAGAGAAAGGGACAGCTTGATGACCTAGAGATGGAGATACAGAAGGGCAGCTGACCCCGTGTACAAGGGAACTAAATGCCAGTGACACAGGAGACACAGGTTTGCGGGAATATTGGTGAGCTCTAGTTCAGCATCTGGACTGCACCTATTGGCTATCAAACACTTTCTTGTGTCTTGGAGGCTAATTCTGGCCCCGACTCCATAGCACACAACAACAGCAACAACAGCATTTACTTGTGGGATGCATCGGTTTGCTTTAGTCATTCCTTTGGGGCTATGCAGTCTGTTTGCTTGGCCAAGCAGTGGGCACTGGTATCCTCAGGGCTGCCACATCTGTACTGCTGGAATAGGTCTGCATCATGTTCCTGTGGTCCCAGAAAACAGGCGCCATCACAGCACCAAGCCCAACCTTGCTTAGCTCCTGCTGTGGCTGCTTACAAGACACCGTTTATTGGCACTCCTGCTGCACTTCAAATTCCACTGGGGCAGAGCTCGTATCTGTCTTGTCTGTTGCTGTCTCCTAGAGTGGGGGTCTGCAAACTTTCTCTCTAAAGGGCCAGACAGTAAATATTTTAAGCTTTGTGGGCCATAGAGTCTCTGTTACAAATATTCAACTCTGCTGTTGTAGCAGGAAAACTGCAGTGGACAACATATAAACAAATGGCTGGAGCTGTGTTCCCATAAAACTTTATTTAAGGGCCATGAAATTTTAATTTCATGTCAGTTTCATGTGTCACAATATATTCTTCTTTTGGTTTTTATTCCAACCAATAAAAAAATTGCAGTGATCATTCTTACCTCGTGGGTTGTAGTAAAACAGGTGGTAGACCAGTTGTCTGTGGGGCATAGTTTTTCTGATCTCTGTTCTAAAGTATAGCAGAGTGCCTGCAACATGGTAAATACCCATTTAACATTGTGGAAGAAAGGGAGTTAGGTGCATAGGTTGCTTTGCACTTTCTTAGTCCTGCAGAGTGGCAAAGGAGCAGCATCAAGGAGTAGTAAAATTAACCAAAGATTTGGTGTCAGAAAATCTTGGCCCTCCTCCTTATGAATGGTGTGACTTTGATTCCATCACTCCAGCACTTCTGGTCTCAACTATCTCATCTGTATAATGGGCAAAGATTAGCTTCATAAAAGGATGTAAAAATACCTTCCACTCTTAAACCAACGTGTAAGTGTAAGATGTTACCTCAAGCAGGAGAAGGGGTGCAATGGCTCTAGAAAGGTCTAAACTCCTCAGACGGCAGTGCTGAGCAGTGGCTAGCATGGAGCTCGGCTGCAGAGCAGTAGATTCTCAAGAGTGAGCAGGAGGTTTGGACATCTGGTGCCCAAGAAGTATGTTGAGGCTGCCCAGTAACTTGCCGACTCGCGCTGGGCTGATTTTTATGCTTACTCCAAAAGAAGCATACAATATGAGTTTCGCTTCCCACAATTTTAGTTAATATTCCAAGAAGGTCTAGCTTTATTGTTTTTAAAGCAAGGGTTTTGTGGTGGCACAGATGAAATAGATCTGAAACCTTAGTGATATTACAGCTGTAGTTAAGCCAAAGCCGGATCTCTTAAACTTGGTATCATTTTCCATGCCTCTTTGTCAGACACCCTTTGTGAGCTGTCATGTGGTCTCAGGGACACAGAAGCACACCGTGTGTCTTTTCTCTCTGTCACGAGGCCGTCTGTGCCGTGTTGCGGATTCCTTTTCCATCTTGTTTCCTTTATCTGGTTGGGACAAGGCAAACTCACTGAACGTGCCATATCCCTTCTAGAAAAACAGCAAGGCGGGCACAATGGGTTAAGTGGTTATAGCCAAAGATTTCCCACCCGTTGTCAAAGTACGAACAGTTACTGTGGGGAGGGGAACTGGTTTTCTTTATCTTTTTTCACTTTAAGCAGAATGGGTCCTCTTCTGCCTGGGAACCTGAAGGGGGAAGACGATTTCTACTTCTCTGCGTCCTCTTGCTGCCACTGCCCCTCTCCACCGTGAGACGTCTTTCTCATCGCCATTCATCTCTCTTGATTGGTTTTGCTTCTCTTCTTCTAAGATATTGCTAAATTTGCTTGTAAAGTTTTGTTTATTCGTCGGCATCCGGTTGAAAGGTGCTGGATCATTAATCTAACTATTCAAGGTTAACCATGCTGTATGCTAAAATTGGCTTTTATGGAACAGATTTCAAGGTTTTGCAAGAGTTGAGTGCTACCTCATTTTTGACATTTCAGCAATGAATCCTGTTTGAAATGTGATTTGAATCCAATCATCATCTTATTTGTGGAGGAAGATAAAAATAATATACAAATATTGCAGCAAAATTACACTCCCCTCAACTCCCCACCACCGTACACATTCCAATTCAGCTAGATTTCGCCAGGGTGGCACCGAGCTATGTCATTCCCACTTGAATTCTGTCTTCCATTTTTTTCCCTGTATATATTTCCCTCCCAGAAGGCTTAAATATGTGTCCTTTATCTCTAACATAAGCTGTACAGGGTTTCTCAAGAGGATATGTTGAAGAAATGTAGCTTACACAATTATTTCTATGCCTTATTGTAGAATCACAGGGCATGAAGGATTTAGGAGGTCATCTAATTCATCTAGTTATACAATCACAGAATTATTTATTTGAAGGCACAAATGAAGAATCTAATCTTCCAGGTCTCTGCATCATAATCTTGGTAAATGTAGAAATGAGTTTATAAGCGCCTCCATAGTCTTTGGAGGTGGTATTTTAATTAAAGGCCAGGGCAGTGAGGTGTGATGTTTTTCATGACCTGATACAGACTACAGCTCCTACATATCACCACGTGGCTCTTGTTCAATCTGTGTCCCGAGATGCTTGCTTTCTAACTGAAGGGCACCCTACCTTCAGAACTAGGCTACAGGGGCTGGTGCCAAAGAGCCTCTCTTAATAAACTCAGACCCTGAGACTGTGCCATTTCTGTATCATTGATGGCCATACCCGAGTTTGTCTCACTCTCTTTGGGCATCTCACCTCTTCCCTGTTTGCTATATGCAGATTCTCTCCCTCTTCCATTTATAAATGCTGGTTCTTCCAAAGGTTCTCTAAGGCGATTTCGGTCTAAAGTGTTAACGGATTGATAATGCTCAGCTTCATCAAGGGTATTACCAGGGGAGGGCACCAATGGCATGGGCTCACCCAAGGCAGTCAGACTGGTTGGGCCTGGTTCTCCAGGTCTGTATAATGGTGATTAGAACAGGCAGTATTTCATAGTGGTTAAGAACATGAGTCAGCCGGGGCTCAAACCTGACTCTGCTACTTGACCATGTGTGCTCGTTACATTGTTGAACCTCTCTTTGCCTCAGTTTCCCCATCTTTAAATGGGGATGATAATAATAAACCTACTTCATTACACTGTTGAGAGAGCTCAGTGAGATAATACATGCAAAGTGCTTTGCACAGTGGCTGGAATATCACAAGTTCTCAACTAGTTATTATCAAGCTAAAGTAATGATACCCTGATTGTAAAATTCACATTTGTGGCCAGCTGGCTGAAATACTAAGTCTGGGGAGAGAATGCCCATGAGATCTTATACATGACAGCCTCCCAAACATATCCTTGGGAATTCCATCCAGGAACACATTTCTAAATGTCACTTGGCTGACCTGTTATCATGATTATATAATCATAGGTCAAATGTATTGCAGATTAATTTGGGCAGAATATTTTGGCTGGGAAAACCAAAACCCACAGAGATAATTTCTACACTCTTGTGTGGGTCTTTCCTTAAGCACTGAGGTTATTTCTAACTGTCGGGTCTTAGCCACTTCTTATTGTGTATTGGCATGAATGAGTTCATGTCCTCCATTCATTCAATTGACAATCACTGAACATCTGCTCAGCACCATAGATGAGGATACATCAAACATGATTCCTGTGCTTATCGAGTTCATGCTCTAGGAAGGATAGAAAAACAACAACAACACGTAAGTGGAGAAGAAAACAAAGCAACCACAAGTTACAAAATGTGTGTGAAGGAAACTAAGGCCTCAGAAAGAGAGAAATAAGAAGCTCTTCCAGCATCTCCAGTTTCTAAAACTTGGTGACATAGTAAAATCAAACAAAACCAACCCTGTTGCTGTTGAGTCAACTCCAACTCATACCCACCCCATCTAAGTTTTGTCAAAAACTTCCGCCTAAGAGAGATTAGTCCAAAGAACTAATGGACCACAACTATCACAGCCTCCACCAGACTGAGTCCAGCACAACTAGATGGTGCCTGGCTACCACCATCAACTGCTAGGACAAGAATCATAACAGAGGGTCTCAGATAGAGTCCGGGGAAAATGTAGAGCAAAATTCAAACTCACAAAACAAGACCAGACTCACTGGTCTGACGGAAACTAGAGAAACCCCAAGAATATGGCCCCCAGACACCCTTTTAACTCAGTACTGAAGTCACTCCTGAGGTTCACCCTTCAGCCAAAGATTAGACAGGCCCATTAAACAAACGTGTATGAGACTAAATGGACACCCTAGCCCAGGGGCAAGGACTAGAAGGCAGTAGGGGACAGGAAAGCTGGATGAATGGAAATGGAGAACCCAAGGTCAAGAAGAGGAGAGGGTTGACAACTAACGTTACAAAACAATATGTGTATTAATTGTTTAATGAGAAACTAATTTGCTCTGTAAACCTTCATCTAAAGCACACACACACACACACACACACACACACACATACACACAAACTTCTTCCTAAGGTTTTCTTGGCTGTAAACTTTACAGAAGCAGGTTGCCAGGCCTTTTCTTCCACGGCACTGCTGGATGGGTTTGAACTGCCAACCTTTAGATTAACAGTCAAGCGCAAACCATTTATGCCAGTCAGGGACCTTCAGACACATAGTAGGTACTCAGTGAATGCTTGTTGAATAAACACTTGAGGGCAGGAAAATAGTTTAGGTAGAGAACCACATAAAACTTCTCTGAGGAGGTGATATTTGAATGCAGAACTAAAGAACTATTCATGAGAAGACAGAGGGGCCAGATTGGGGCCAGAGTAAGGGTAATGAAGGGAGAGAGGCAGAGAACTGGCAGGCTCGTGTATTATTTGAGGAAATGCAGAGTCAAGAATTTGTGTTATAGAAGAGTAAAAAGAGGGGGGTTAGGGTGATGATAGACTGCCCAAGGATGAGGCTCAATTAGTGTATCGCAAACCAAACCCATTGCTGTCTTATAGGGGCCAGGTAATGCAGGACTTAGTTTTGAAGAGGAATTGCCCTTTATTTGAAGTGCAAATGGAAGTGGTTGAAGGCTTGGTAAAGTCAAGGTTCATTGGTGACCACCCAAAGTTTGTGTCTTTTAGGGTCAGTGGTCCTGAAGGATTAGCACTTGGTCTTGACAACAAAGGGTTCTTGTAAGTTCAACCATTGGCCTTCAGTTACAGCCTTTACCACACCGTTCACCTCCTGTAATGAACCATATCCCTAATTTTCACTGGGAGCAGGGAAGCTAAGATGTACATCTTCCCTGTGCCATTTTGGAATCCACTCGGTGCACCATGTAGCCGCTTTTTCTCATTGAAAGTCTTGCTTGTACAGGAGGATCTGTCCTAGATATGAAGCAACTTGGTTAGGAAAGAATTTTAAAGACAGATGTCTAAAAAATAAAACCATCAGCAGCAACTTAAACTCAAGATATTTGAGATGATACATCTGCTTACATCCTCATAAAATAGCCACCAACTCAAGGTTATGTGAAGCGAAGAAAATATCAGGCATCGTTCAGTGGTTTAGGTTGCCTAATTAGTGTATTTTTTACTTTACTGCACTTGGAATTCTCTTCTCGCTTAGATAAGTTATGTTGGTTGTTAGGGTGTATAATGAGCATCTGTCATTTCTGCAGCCCAGAATCCGTCTCCTTTTCTTCCTATAAGAGCGCCTAGTTTTCCTCCAGGGATTACTCCCTCCCTACTGTCAGTCTTTGTGACTTCTGGTAGACCTGTCTGTAAACTCAGTTTACAGGGAGGGATCATGTGACTTTCAGTTGTCCAGTCAAGGAAGTGTATACCCCAGCTATAGTGACTGGTTGAAAGTTGAGCATGTTTCCGTATCAGAACGAATGACATGAAGTCATTTTGATTTACTTTGATTTACTTGGGCTTGGAAGGATGTAGGTCTAAATCTGCTGGCAGCCATCCTGACACTAGGAGGATCCTAAGAATGAAACCCACATTCATGGAGAGTATATGGGACAGCAGCACCAAGAAACAGGAGAAGCAGGATCCCATGACATCATTTAAAAAGTCTCTGATTCCAGCCAAGCCTAAACTTCTCTACTCCTTGAAATATTCAGCTACTTGAGCCAGTAAATGCTCTTTTTTTTTTTTT
>NW_004443960.1:5866485-5871180 GCF_000243295.1 Trichechus manatus latirostris
GCCCCCTAAGCGTCTTATCTAACCTATTGAGTTGCTGTTGTCAGTTTGACTCTGTATAGATAATTCTTTAGAAGATCACAATACTCAAGGCAGACATTCTTTACTAATTAAGCTAAAGTATCCTTTGGCTTAGAGGTGACTTCAGGGATTTAGTTTAAGGTTTTAAGATTTAAAGATTTCCTCAGGGCAATAGCTCTGGGGGAGGAATCTTCCAGACTCAATTGCTCCAGAAAGTCTGGATTCCATGAGAACTTAAATTCTGTTCCCCTTATTCCCCCCTTTGATTAAGATTCTTCTATAGAATCTTTGATCAAAACATTTAATAATGGTTGCCAGGCACCATCCAGTTCTTCTGGTCTCATGGCAAAGAGGGAAGTTGTTCATGGAGGCAATTAGCACACATCTCATTTCCTCCTCTGATTCCTGACTCTCCGTTTGCCCCTGCTGCTCCAGGCGAATCGTGACCAACTGTTGTACCTTGGATGGCCGCTCACAAGATTTTAAGATCCCAGGCACTCCACAACAAACTAGTATCTTTCTCTTCTACCAGCTTGGTTTTGCATTTTTTGTCAGTTGCAACAAGAAGAAGTTACAGGATGCTCATTAACATTTTCAGATTATAAGGGTGGGGGAGAGTCTTGGGATATGAATACTGTAGTGACTTGGATGGACGATTGCCTTTCTTTACCCTCAGAGCCTGTTTTTCTGTGTTTCTGTGGGCACTGGAAGGGGAAGGAGAAAAGGTGAGGGTCATGAAAACATGGACAAGTGCACCCACAATTCTGCAGAGACTGTAACTGTGTTACCGTGACAGGCTGCATAGCACTGCATTGCCACCGGATATCTTTGCTTGTTGTTTAAAAGACTTCTCAGTCATTAAACCACATCACAGCTTTTTTTCCTTGATAGTGCTCAAGGAAATGAGATCATTAAGTACATCATCATGAAAGCAGGCACCTGGCTTTTGAAATATTAGATTTCACCACTTCTGTTCCCTCTGTGGCTCGATTCCCATAACTCTAAAATAAAGGCCCACTTAGTCCAATTACTCTTCTAAGAACCTGTGATGTTTTGATCTTGGATTCTTCTGTCTATGTAAGGGTGTGAGGATGGTGTATTAACAAGCATCTGAAACTGAATGGCAAAGATAAACCTGAGATGAGTTTTTCTCTGCGCTAATAAATGACAGCCATCCTGTTCAAACATTCAGCTCAGGTCAGAGCTGCCAGACTTATGAGCGTGGGCCAGCAGGCTCAGGGACTACAAGACATGCGGCTGCACCCTGGAGAAATCAGGCTGCAGACTAGGAAGGCTTGTGATAAAAATTGATGCCACCTTCCCCAGCTTTGGGATCTGGGGATTGCACCTCTTCAGGCTACTTACGTGTCCTGCCATCTGAGTCACCACCTCAACGTCTCTGGCAGGAATGCAGCAATGCTGGGGAAACTCCTGGCAAGGGATGACTTGTCACCCATTTGGAAGGCCAGGCGGAGTGTGTTCGGGCTAAATTGCTTTAGGTCAGGAGCTCCATCTTCTTGGTCTGTGGAATGACAGGTGCATGAGGGAAGCCCAACTGAGACCACGGTCTGCTCTGGTGTTGTCTAAGTGAACGCTAATCCATTAATTAGAAGGTTTGCTGTAATCGCTGGCTCTTTGTGCTAGTGTGCATCGGCATTTCTATTTATGCACATACATTAGATGTATTCACATACCCACAAACCCAAGTCTCTCCCTTCAGCTTTTAGAAGTACCATTCTAATTGTTTTTTGGCTTAGAGGTAGACAGTCAAAATCTACCCCCAAATCCTGAACTTGAGTGAAATTGTGATAATAGTACTGATCTGGGGGACAGCCCAGGTACATAATGTGTTATTCTGAGCAAATCATTTATTAATGCATCTATTGGTATTATTTTAACGCATTGAATGACTCACATATGCCAGGCACCGTGTTAGTTTCTGGAAAGAAAACAGAACAAAACAGAGAAGGTTTCTGTACTCACAGCGCTTACAATTTAGTTGGGGGGGACCGAAATGAACAAAAATAAGCATGTAAAAAACATATCAGATGGTTAGGAAGTCTCTGCAGAAGATGAAAATCCGTTGAGGTGACAGTGAATGGGCAGGTGGACACTTAAGTTTGGGGGTGGTAAAAGACAGCTTTCACAAAGAGATGATCTTTCAGCTGAAATCTACACAATAAGAAGGAGCATTGTTGTTGTTAGCTGCCATGGAGTCAGCCCCTGACTCATGGAAACCCCACGCACAACAGAGCGAAATGCTTCCCAGTCCTGCACCATCTCCACGATCAGCTGCAGATCAGACCATTGTGATCCATAGGGTTTTCGTTGACTGATATTCAGAAGTAGATTGCCAGGCCTTTTTTCCTACTCTGTCTTTGTCTGGAAGCCCTTAGCATCATAGAAACATGCAAGCCTCCACTGACAGATGGGTGGTGGCTATGCATGAGGTGCATTGGCGAGGAATCGAACCGAGATCTCTCCAGTGGAAGGCAAGAATTCTGCCACTGGCTCACCACTGCCCTCAAGAAGGAGGGGGCCCATACAAATAAGAGGGAGAAGCATTCCAAGAAGAAGGAACAATTAGTGCAAAGTCTTTAAGGTGGGAGCAAGCTTGGCATGGTATAGGAACCAAGAAATAGTCAGTGTGGTTGGAGTTTTTTGGACAACAGGGCGAGCAGCATGAGCTGAAGGTGGACAGGTGGGGGGTGATAGATGGTGTAGAGCATGAGGTTCTCCATCTCAGTGCTGTGACATAAGAGACTGGACCATTCTCTGCTGTGGGCCCTGTCCTGTGCATTGTAGGATGTTTAGCTGCATCCCTAGCTTCTACCCACTATATGCCAGTGCACCCCCCGCCCCAGCTGTGACCGCAAAAATGTTTCCAGACTTGGCCAAATGCCCCTCCGGACATGATGAAATCTCCCCCTGTTGAGAACCACCCAAGCTGGACTCACGAGCCTGTAAGAAGCTTCGGTTTTATTCTAGGCTCCATTTAAAACCGCTGGAAGATTTTAGCAGGGGAGTACCATGATTTGATTTACATTTTTAAAAGATCGCTCTGTCTGCTGTGGAAACATGGATTGTAGGAGGGCAAAAGTGGAAGGGGGAAAAAAAAAGTCAGAGGCTGTTGCATTCTCCCAGAGAGGGGCTTTGATGTCCTGATGGAGGGCGATAACCATGGAAGCAAAGTCCAGTGGACAGGTACATTTTGGGTAAGGTTGACAGAACTGATTTATGGACTGGATGGGTTGGCACAGAGGCAAGGAAATGATGAAGGAGAATTCTGAGACTTTTGAATAACAAGACACTTCTCCTGTTCTCGGAGAGCTCCCACTGAGGAGAAGGAAAGCAAACATATATATTGTGCTCACTGGGATGGGTTCTAATAAATGCACGCACATAAAGCTTTGGGAGAATAAGTAGGATTTTTCCAAGTGGAGAAGGAGCTCCATTTCCTGGTCTATAAAAAGAGGAAGCCACAGGAGCTAATTCTTCAGTGTTTCATACCGTTGTCAAAGAACATGAGGCCCGGAATGACTGTGTCCTGAGCTGCAGGGGGAGTGGTCAGCTAGGGCAAGCATCTTCCATCCAGATTGTTGTCTTGAAAAGGACTGTTTGCAAAATTGGGTTGTCCAAAGCAGCATTTTACTGGTTAGCCCTGAGTGTTTAAGATGTTTTACAAGTGTTTCAGCTTAAAAGAAGACACTGAGTCTTATTTCGTGTTTACTGAATTTCAAAGAAGCATAGGTACACGGTATTTCTAGAGAATTGTCTGTTTTTTGGACCATGTTGTTGACTGTCATGTAGTCAGCTCCGACGCCTGGTGACCCCATGTACAACAGAATAAAAGTCGCCCAGTCCTGCACCATCTTTATGATCATTGGTGTGCTTGAGCCCATTCTTGTGGCCACTGAGTATTTTGAGTGACTTCCAACAAGGGAACTCATCATCTAGCACTATATAAAACAATATTTAGTTGTGATCCATAGAGTTTTCATTGTCTTATTTTCTTCCTTGTCTCTCTTAATCTGAAAGCTTCATTGAAAGCCCTCCACCATGGGTGACTCTGTTGGTATTTGAAATGCCAGTGGCATAGGGCACTAAAATACATCAAATCCTATAATTTAATTACAGTGATATGGTTTTACCAATAAACCAAGAGGTAACAAATTCCAGATCATTCATTTGAACTTCAGGAACAATTACTGCTCCCATTTGTGTGAAGAAAAAAATAGTTAAAGATAAATGTCGCCATGTTCTATGCTCTCTGAAAGGTCAAAATATATGGTCTTGATGGCATATGGTAATATCTCCTTTGCTCCCAGTGCTATTGAATCTTCCCCCAGGACTAATAGACCACCCTAAGAGGATGCAGATGGGGACTCGGAGTCCACAGTGTCCCATAAATACTTGGGGACACTCTAGGTGGGGACCTTGAGAACTAGATGATATGCTAAATTCCCTCATTCCTCTGCAGGGATTAAAAAGCATCCCTCAAATTGACAAGAAAATTGGATAATAAATTAATTGTTTACAGTTTAGTAAGCATATGCACAATTGAAGTTACACGTCACGGGTGTATTTAAACTGTTTGACCCACCCTCTTCTGCTGTGGAAGAAGAATGGACTGAAGTCTTTCCTAATTGCCCGTTTGAAGATGCTCACTAAATCAGG
>NW_004443960.1:5872489-5873745 GCF_000243295.1 Trichechus manatus latirostris
ACCACTATTTCATTTACCATTTTCATTGGAACTCTGTTGAAATTGAAAGGGGCTCCTTTTAATAACTATGCCAGGAAGCAAACATAACAGGAAACTGTGATCACCCTCTGTGAAGTAGGGAGAAAAGAAATAGGAGAAGTAGACTTTTGTATTTCCAACAAAACCTTGGAAGGACACTAAGTTTTGGAAATGGTTTACAAGACTATACTAAATGGCTACTCCCTACTACCGCCATGCCCAGCATGCTGAGATGTAGACAAGCATGACTATGCATCTCAAGTACTCTGAACCGGGCACCTGCCTTCAGAGTCCTGGTGTCCATCCTGGGCCATGGAAACGAGGGATTCTGAGTTCAGACTGGTTTCTGATGTTGACTCGCTGTTTGACCTTGAGCAATCTGCTTAATTTCGTCGTGTTTGTTCGCTCCTCTGAAAACAAAAGGGAGAATGCTGATCCAGGCGTATTGTGGAGATTAATTAGTTTCTCAAGTGCTGAGACCAACAGATGAAAGGCTTTGAGTGAAAATTGTTTTGTTTTTAAAGGAATAATCGATGTGTATGAATACAAGAGAATTTACTGAACTGAATTATAGACACTTGGCTGCTGGTGGGAGCGGGGGAAGAAAGAATATCGCTTCTAGCAAAGAACCCCAAATTCACCCCGAAAATAGCAGTGGGAGAATGGCTTTTTTGTGATTCTGGGAGGAAGAGAAATTACGCAAAGGAAAAAGGCAAGATTAACCAGAGACGATGTGCAGTTAAGACACATTCCAAAGTAACTTTTCAAATAAACAACTGTTTTAAAAAATACTCCGCCAGTCCTCCATGATTAGGTCGTTAGCCAAATGCCTGTAAACCAAATGGCTCAGCCAAGATCCCCTAGAGGCTTAATGGCCCATATGTCCTGGGTGAAAAGATCAGGTTAGAACGACATACTATCAGTTTAAGAATCCCTGAACTATTCATCATAGCGAGATAACTAGCACTGAGGAGTGGGTTGCTGTTTAAACCACCTTCTCTCTTGCTACATTTGGTCTTCGCTCAGATAAATGTTATTATTGCCCTCACTGTACAGAAGGAGAAAACAAGAATCAGGGAAATTAAATGATCAGTCATTGGCCATTTGGTTACTTCAGTGGTACAGGCAATATTCTGACCTAGGGGTTCTGACTCAAGCACTTTGATCATTCCATTATCACAGAGACTTGTACTGAGGATGTGGTGATATCCAGGTGGCATATGGAAATGGATTATTTC
>NW_004443960.1:5874971-5876283 GCF_000243295.1 Trichechus manatus latirostris
AAAGGAAAAAATAAAAAATCGACTCCACCTTTGTAATGAAAACACCTCTCTTTTAGAAATTGGTAGAAAACTTAGAACAAAAGTCAGTAAGGCTATAGAGGATTTGTCACTTGACCTAATGACATTTCTAGAATACAGCACCCAACAACTGCAGAAAACAAATACTTCTCAAATGCACAGGGAATATTTCCCCAAGATTGACCATCTCTTGTGTGTAAAGCACGATTTGATACATTTCACATTTTGAAATATGAGAGTATATTCTCTGACAACAATGGGATTAAATTAGCAGTCAATTATACTACTGCTAATGCTAATCATAATATTGAAAAGTCCCAAAGTTTTGGGAATTAAATAGCACGCTTCTAAGTAATTCTTGCATAAAAGAAGATATCACAGGGAATATTAGAATATTTTGAACGGAATGTTAATGAAAGAAAACATTAACATTTATGGACGCTGCCGAAGTAGGACTGGAGGGAAATGTATAACTATAAATGCTATAAATGTATTTATTGCTCTAAGTGTTAAAACATGATTTAAAATCAATATTCAAAGTTTTTACTTTAAGACGCTAGAAATAAATAAGCAGGTTCTGCACAATGTAAGTAAAAATAGTAAAAAGCAAAAATCAATAAAATACAAAACCAATCATATATAGCACCCTGTGGTGTTAGATTGAAATTTGGAATATCAGTATGAATGTACATATGTTAATTTAAATGAAAGGGAATTCCAGAAAACTTAATTGTACTCATGCAGAACCTGTATTTAGACCAAGAGGCAGTTGTTCGAATAGAACAAAGGGATACTGTGTGGTTGCAAACCAGGAAAGGTGTATGTCAAGGTTGTATCTTTTTACCATACTGATTCAATCTGTATGCTGAGCAAATAATCCAAGAAGCTGGACTATAGGAAGAAGAATGCATCATCATGATCGGAGGAAGACTCATTAACAACCTGCTATACTCAGATGACACAACCTTGCTTGCTAAAAGTGAAGAGGACTTGAGGCACTTACTGATGAAGATCAAAGACTACAGCCTTCAATGCGGATTACGCCTTAACTTAAAGAAAACAAAAATCCTCACAACTGGACCAATAAGCAACATCATGATAAACAAAGAGAATACTGAAGTTGTTAATAATTTCATTTTACTTGGATTCACAATCAACGCCATGGAAGCGGTAGTCAAGAAATCAAATGATATATTATGTTGGGCAAATCTGCTGCAGAAGACCTCTTTCAAGTGTTAAAAAGCAAATATGTCACCTTGAGGACTAATGCACACCTGACCCAAGCCATGGTATT
>NW_004443960.1:5884837-5889619 GCF_000243295.1 Trichechus manatus latirostris
TCTCTATATCTGTACCTTTATCTTTATCATTATCTGTATCTATACCTGTGGGAGAAAGATGTAGCAGTAGGCTTCTGTAAAGATTTACAACTTGGAAACCCTATAGGTTTCTACTCTGTCCTATGGGGTCGCTATAGGGTCAGAATCGACTCACTGGCAGTGGGTAGAGCTATACTGATACCTGAGGAGTCCCTGGATGGTACAAATGGCTAACACACTTCACTGCTAACTGAAAGTTTGACAGTTCGAGTTCACCCAGCGGCATCTCGGAAGAAAGTCCTGGTGATCTACTTCCAAAAAAAAAACTCAGTGACTGAAAACCTTATGGAACAAAGTTCTACTCTTACACACAGGGTCACCGTGAGTTGAAGTCAATTCGACAGCAGCTGGTATACCTATACCTACACGCACACACACACACACACACACACACACACACACACACACACATTTTTTTTTTTTTTTTGGCAAGTACGTTACATTCCCTCTTACAGAATGAAGACAGAGCTGTAAAGCAGCCATAACAGTTATTGACCTATGGCTCTCAGAGGGGACCTGCCTTCAACAAAAGTATCTTGAATGAATTACAGTTGTGGTAAAGTGCCATGAACAAACAGTGCAACGTCAAAATAAGAATCTCATCCCAGCAGGGGCTACTGGGGAACACGAAAGAAATAAAACACCAAGTAACTGATCATCCCACAGCATCTGTGGTCCTTGTATGTGGACACCAGCTTTTTAGTGCATAGGTTCCTAAAAGAAAAGCACTTCATTCTAGAAGGTGCTGTTGCTGGCGTTTGAGGAAGAGTAAGGAGGGGGGCTTTTCACAGGTGTCTGTCTTAAGGGAGGAGGGGGCAAGTGCAATTACCTAGAATCTAATTTACTATTTTGTTTAACTCCTGCACCTCATTGTTAGTAGGAGTCCCTGACTGGTGCACACAGTTAAGCAGCTTGAAGCCACCCCGCAGTGCCTCAGAAGAAAGACCTGGTGATCTGCTTCTGCAAGGCCACAGCCTTGAAAACCCTATGGAGCAGTTCTACTCTGCACACATAGGGTCAAAGGAGTCGAAATCGACTTGACGGCAGCTGATTTCATTTTTTTGCTTGTTTGTTTAATTGCTATTGTTGTTGTTAGGTGCCATCCAGTGGATTTAATTGTTCATAAGTTTTAAGAGACGGATACTTTCATTAAGATAAGCTCTGAACCTTTGCTCAGAGGTGCTCTGGGCATGCCTTTTACCTGACCAGGCCCTTTTCCCTCCCATCACGTTAGGGGAGGCAGACACGCCCACTTCTCAGAGCTTTTGTAAAGGAATGAACACGGTTTCAATAAGCTCATGAGAATCTCTGAGTTGTACAGAGTGTGTGGTCCCCATGGCCAGTTGCCGCTTCTCCCCCAAACACACACTTGCAAGCACGCCTTTGTTAGGGCTGCGGCAAGTTCCTGCGTGTACCTAAATGAGCCACAGGTGGCCCCTATTGGCCCCGGGTTACTTAACTTCTTCATAGTAAGCTGAGCCCTTTTAGCTTAAGAAAGCCTCTCAATGCCAAACTCAAATTTACACATATCCAATTGTCTTAAAAAATAGCCCCAATCAGCAGAATTTTAGCCAGTTAGAGCATTCCTGCTTTACATACCTGCAAAACTCTGCCCAACTATGCTAGCCCTAAACCAAAAACCCACTGCTGTCAAGTCGATTCCAACTCATAGTGACCCTATAGGACAGTGTAGAACTGCCCCATAAGGTTTCCAAGGCTGTAATCTTTACAGAAAGGCGCCCTGGTGGCACAGTGGTTAAAGTGCTCAGCGGCTAACCAAAAGGTCGGTGGTTCGAACCCACCAGCCTCTCCTGCTTCCGTAAAGATTTACAGCCTTGGAAATCCCATGGGGCAGTTCTACTCTGTCCTGTAGGGTCTCTATGAGTTGGAATTGGCAATGGGTTTGTTTCTCTTAAGTATTCCACCAGGCACTCCTTGAAACCCTATGGGGGCAGTTCTACCCTATCCTACAGAGTCGCTATGAGTCGGAATCCACTGGATGGCAACAAGTATGGTATGGTACAGTATTGTATGGATAGACCACAGTCTGTGTAGCCATTCATCTGATGATGGACACTTGGGTTGTTCACCTTTTGGCGATTGTGAACTGTGCTGCTATGAACACTGGAGCATTTTCCGGATGACAGCAGCTTTACTCTCCTCTGCTTTTCAGAGGGCTCCCTGGTTGGCAGCCACTACTCCCGTCACAAACCTAAGCCATGCTTTTCCCTTTCTCTTGCATCCCTAAAGCCGTCCTGTCTCCTGATGACTCCCACACTGTCCCCTGCCCCGTCCGTGTCTCCCTGCCCCAGTTCGGGCCACCCTTCATTCTTGCCCTCCTGTTTCTCTCCCTCCACAGCGGGGTGCAACAGCTTCCTCGGGGCCTTCCCGGGTCTACGCAGGTTCTCCACCTCTAAGCCATGCCTCCACCTAGCAGCCAGACTGTCATTGTTGTTGGGTGCTGTCAAGTCCATTCTGACTCATAGCTGCCCCGTGTGACAGAGTAGAACTGCCCCTCTAAGGTTTCCAAGGCTATACTCTTTACAGAAAGGAACACTGGTGGTGCAGTGGTTAAGTGCTCAGCTGCTAACCAAAAGGCTGGTAGTTTGAATCCACCAGCCGCTCTGCGGGAGAAAGATGTGGCAGTCGGCTTCCGTAAAGATTACGGCCTTGGAAACCCTATGGTGGCAGTTCTTCTCTGTCCTGTAGGGTCACTGTAGGGTTGATATGAGTTGGAATCGACCTGACGGCAACAGGTTTGGCTTTTTTTGTGTTTCATCTTTATGGAAGCAGACTGCCACATCTTTCTTCATGGAGTGACTAGTGGGTTTGAACTGCTGACCTTTCAGTTAGCAGCCGAGCGCTTAACTACTGCACCACCAGGGCTCCTTATGCTAGCCCTAAACCAAAAAACCAAACTGACTGCCATCTAGTCCATTCTGGCTCAAAACAACTCTATAGGACAGAGTAGAAATGCCTCATAGGGTTTCTGAGGAGCAGCAGGTGGATTCGAACAGCCAGCCTTTTGGTTAGCAGCTATAACTCTTAACCACTGCACCACCAGGGCTAACATAAAAGCCTATAATCATAAAGGCTTCAAGCCTCTGCTGTCCTTTGGCGTTCTCTGACCCAGAGTCTCCCCAACTTGCTGCAGAAAGTTGTCGCCTACAATCAGGCATGTCCCCTCCCCTTGTCCTCTTTTCCCCTGGGAGTTTCGTGCCTTCTTGCCTTTCCAGTGGTTCGCTGTGTTGCTTGCCTCTGAAGCGCCTCTTGCTGCTGCAGACTGCCCCATGCCTGCTAGCTGTCAATGCATCAGCCCCGACAAACAGCGTGTTGCATAACACTGCTATCTCAGGGTCATGTCTGTTTCCTTCATGAGACTCGCACTTCCTGGAACTCACTACACCATCGCAAAGGGCGTGGTGTTGAGGCGACTGAATTCACAGGTGATGCAAAAAGGCAGGTGAACTCAGGATAAAGACAGAGCTTTGTGCTTGTGTTTCAATTGGATTCACTCCTGCCTGCCTCCCCTGCTGCTGCTGTTTGTATAATCCCCTTCTTTACGTTTCCTTTGTAGCTGTGGGCACAATTAATCATTAAGTGCCGTTCTATATTATTGTGTCCTCTTGGTATAATTTCTTCCCCACTACCTGTAACGTCCCTGAGGGTAGGGACCAGTTTTGTTTTATTCACCAATGCATGCTTATGCTTGGCACATATTTGGCACTCCATAAATGTTTGTGGTTTGTATAAATGAACGCATTCAAAGGCATTTCCCCATGGATTGCTTTAAATATTAATGTTTTGTAACAAATATAACCTTAGCAGACACTTTGAAATTGGAAAACATGAAATTGATTGTCTGTTTAAAAGTTAAGATGTGTATTAGTGCTAATTAAAACTGTTCAACTGTTTACTTTAAAGCATACATGTTATACCTCAATAAAAAGTGTTTTTATTATTATTATTAAACTAAGGCACATAACTTAAATTATCCTGTGACACTTTAAGAAAGGAAAGAATCAGAATGAACAAAATAACACGGATCCCAGGCCATCGTTTTAGAGGAGGAAGGAAAAGAGTTCAGCTAAAATTTGTCCCGCTACACACCGCCGTCTTATGCCAGCAAGAAATCTATACGCTTTGGAAGGTAAGGGAGAATGAACACCCACAAGTGGCCCTTCCCTTCCCTTTGCTGTTTCCTATGCCTCTCAGTTTCTGGAGATCTGGGATCATCATTTTGTCCTTGAGAGTCCTGTGGCTGTGCTCTTGGAGGGTGTGGGTTTAAAATCTCAGGATTTGATCCTGTGCAGGAAAACAAGGCATGTGCACCCGCAAAGCATCTGAAACCAGCCACTGCCGGAGGCTGCCTGCTTCACCCGACTTTCCATCCCGATTCGTCCTCTGAGACGAGGGCAAGAGGACAAGCTCAACGTGCGGGGAAGGGTCTCTGTTGCAAAACTGTCCCAGCTGGGGAGGGTTTGTATTGGCAGCCTGCAGCTGGGCGCCTTTCTTTTCTCTTTTAGTTGGGAGTTTTAGACATTGCAAGGCTGTGTGTGTGTGTGTGTGTGTGTGTGTTTGCATGCATGTTGGAGCAAGAGTGTGCTTTTTTAGATAGAAGAAAATAAATAACCCAAAGCCAGCCTTCCCCTGGGGATGTCCTGATGAAGCTTCGACCCAAGGTTTGGTCTCTTTGAACCCCTTGTGCAAAGACTAGCATTAAGACCAGTGCGCGTGCGAGCA
>NW_004443960.1:5891804-5922171 GCF_000243295.1 Trichechus manatus latirostris
ACTTTTTTTTTTTCTTACTGGTTTGAAGACATGCATACTTATAGAAAGGTAAAGTGATTTTCATTGATTTTCCACCACTAGTAAATGGAGAGGTGAGTATTTGAACGCAGGGAGTCAGGATCCACAACCTGTACTTTAGCTGACTTTCTGCGCTGGTGCCTGTAGATAATACTGCTGCTCCAGCAACCAATCAGGGACGCTGCTGGGGGAGACGAGGCAGCAGGTGATCTGGCCCCCAAGCGGTACGCCAGCATTGCTCTGTTACGTTTAAAAGCTACTATGAACAATGATACCAATTCTGAAGTCCAGGAGAAGTATGTTCTTCCTTTTAGGTAACAGTACATGTCTGGAGGTGATTTTGAAAAAAGAACCGCCTTGCATGAGCGACTTGATCAACCTGGCAATGTAGACGTTGGTTACTTCTGTTTTGTGTGTGTGTTCCCCACGAACACATGCCTGTCTTATTACTTATTTATCCATCTTCAAATATAATTTTAGGTCGGGTGTAATTTCTGAATTTCTCTGTTTATAGAAAAACTTAAAACTTCATAAATAATAAAATGCCCTATTATCTACATGTAGACTGCTTTTTCTATGGCCATAGAAATTATGCAATTATTACCAGAACCGTTAATTAAATTTCAAAATAGGTAAATAATTGATAGGGATACTATTTATGAGTAAAAAATTAGAAAATGAAAATGATCCTCCATTCTGTCACCTTTGATAGGTCTGCTGCGTGCTCTCCGCTTTTATTACTGAAAGTTCTTACGTTACTTTACATAAAATAAGCACTTGGTTGTAAAGAGTAAGCCTTGAACACTGACCAATTTTCAGATGGGGTTATTAAAATTTTTCCTTTATAGAAAAATCAAACAATGACCATGTCACAATGGTCAAATACTGGGGAATGTCCATATCTTACAAGTTAAAAGCTGCAGTCTTACTGGGGAGAGAGCAAGTCCCCAAGAAAGGAAAGGACATGTACATTGGGAAGCAGCATGGAAAACTTTCATAAAATCTTTATGATAAAGAAATGCACTCATGGGTTTTCTCTGGTCAGCCTCCTGGCCTTCCCATGTTTCCATGTTTGCCTTCTTTTTAAAAAAATAATTTATTTTATTTTTTATTGTTAAGAATATACATAGCAGAACATACACCGATTCTACAATTTCTGCATGTACAATTCAGTGACACTGATTACATTTTTCAAGTTGTGCAGTCATTCTCACCCTCCTTTTCTGAATTATTCCTCCTCCATTAACATTAACTCACTGCCCGCGCAGTTCTCTATTGGGCTTGCATTGTCAATTTGATCCCATATAGGTAGTTCTTCAAAGAACACAATGCTTAAGGCAGGCATTCTTTACTAATCAGGCTAAATTATAGTTTGGTTTAAAGAAAACTTCAGGGTATAGTTTTGGTTTAAGTTTTCAGGTTTAAAGATTATTTCAGGGCAAGAGTTTCGGAGGTTCATCCAACCTCAATGGTTCCAGAAAGTCTGAATTCCATGAGAATTTGAAATTATTTTGTGCATTTACCTTTTTAATAGGCATTTTCTAGTTCTGTCTGGTTGATGGGGAGCCCTGATAACCAAAAGGTTGGCAGTTTGAATCCACCAGTTGCTCCTTGGAAACCCTACGGGGCAGTTCTACTCTATTCTATAGGATCATTATGAGTTGGAATCGCCTTGACGGCAATGGGTTTGGATTTTTTTGCTGATTGATGGAGGACCTGTTCGTGTCATTCATGAAGCTCAGGGACCTCCATGGGTAGCCTTTAAATCAACATCCACCCTGTAAAAATAGTCTTTCTACTTTGTTTAATAGCTTTGAGTTCTCAAATGGAAAGTTACAGCAATGTCTTTGCAACTTTTTTGTGTTTACTGTGACCCATGATAAGAAATGCAGTTACATGGCAATCCTGTGGAGCCCTGGTGGCGCAGTCGTTAAGTGCTCTGCTGCTAACTGAAGGGTTGGCGGTTTGAACCCACCAGCCTCGCCACGGGAGGAAAATGTGGCAGTCTGCTTCTGTAAAGATTTACAGCCTTGGAAACCCTATGGGGCACTTCTGCTCTGTCCTGTACGGTCACCATGAATGGGAATTGACTTGAAGGCAGCGCGTTGGGTTTTTGGTTTGGTGGTCTAGCACATTTACAATAATGGAATGGACATTTCGTTTGCACTTTGGAATGTTCTATGTTATTTCTTTTTAGTAAAAAATACAGGTCACAACCAACACTACTGATTTCATGACCTCTAATGGACATGAGGAACCCTGGTGGCCCAGTGGTTAAGAGCTTGGCTGCTAACCAAAAGGTCGGCAGTTCGAATCCACCAGCCACTCCTTGGGAACCTTATAACGCAATTCTACTCTGTCCTGTAGGGTCATTATGAGTTGGAATCGACTCCATGGCAATGGGTTTGGTTTAGGGTTTTTGGTAGTGGACATGAAGGAGCCCTGGTGGCACTGTGGTTAAGTGCTTAGCTGCTAACCAAAAGGTCAGCAATTCAAACCCACCAGGTACTCTGTGGGAGAAAGATGTGACAGTCTGCTTCTGTAAAGATTACAGCCTTTGAAAACCCTATGGGACAGTTCTTCTCTGTCCTTTAGGGTCGGTATAAGTCGGAACTGACTCAACAGCAATGAGTTTAGTTTGATTGGAGTGGGTGTGAGAAGCAGTGACTTAGATGCCCCTGATCTACCTAGTGATCTTATTCATTGAGACAAACCAAGACCAGTGTCGTAGCATTGACTCTGACTCACAGCAACCCCTGTGGGTCACAGGAGAACTGTGCTCCATAGGGTTTCCAATGGCTGATTTTTCCAAAGTAGACTGCCACGTCTTTCTTCCAAGGTGCCTTTGAAAAGTCAGTAATTGTGAAGGAAAAGTCATCACTGCCTTAGCTACTTCAACCTTAACATCATCGAATAAGATTAAACCGAATCATGTTATTAAGAATTTGTTGTGGCTCAGAAATTGACCTTTGGCTTCCCGCTCCCCTGTAGGGGAAAAAAAACTTAAGTACAGTAGACAATGGTAAGTAAAAAGAACATGGAACATTCTTGGTCCAGCTATCAGTTTAAAAATGCTGATATGCATATGAAAAATTGGTCTATTTATTTCCCATGAAATTTCTCTTAATAAAGAGTGCTTGGGGAAACAGTTTCCCAGTTGGCTATCATTCCAAATGGCTGTTTCCAAATATTGAAGGCCCGTTTGTGATAGCACCATGCAAACAGTCCAAAGAGAATAAACGACTGTCAGCCCTTCCCTCCTGTAACTCAGGAGCTGCGGGAATCAGATACGTAAGCGTGTTGGGTCCACATGTCCATTTACACCACTTCCTGAGTGGTGTAAATGGCTATGAGCTCAATTGCTAACTGAAAGACTGGAGGCTCATTGGAGGCTTGAGCTCATCCAGAGGTGCTTCAGAAGAAAGGCCCAGTGATTTTTTTCAGAAGTAGATTGCCAGGCCTTTCTTCCTAGTCTGTTTCAATCTGGAAGTTCTGATGAAGCCTGTTCCACATCATAGCAACATGCAAGCCTCCAGTGAAAGACGGCTGGTGGCTGTGTATGAGGTGCATTGGCCAGGAATGGAACTCGGGTCTCCCACATGGAAGGCGAGAATTTTACCAATGAACCACTACTACCCCCGATACTATTCTTGCCCCCATTTTATAAAAGCACCAGAGAAGACCCAGGTGGCTTCTGTGGCATGCTGAGCTCATTCATGTAGGCTCTGGTAGAGTGGGGATTAAAACCAGAGAGCCCACTTCCAGAGCTCCAACTCATAAGAATCACACAGAATTTGTGAGTTATAGGAATGAAGACACACGGGAATAACTGTTTGGTATTTCATATGGGGGCTTCAAAGTTTCTACCACTCTGAAAAATGAGAAACGTTTTACAAGATGAGTACCAACAAGGTAAGACGGGCTTACAATGGGGACGGTGGTTTAATCAGGAACTTAGTTAGAAATGTGTTGTTTCCTTGTGCCTGTCACCATATCCCATTGTTAACACCTGCTAGCCTTGTCATCCTAAAGTGTCGCTGCTATTTCAGAGACGAGCCCCAACAGGTGCGCTGAATATCGGGCCATTAGCAAGTGGTAATTCACCTGCATGAATATTTATCATCTCGAAATGAGACAACAAGCCGTGTCTACTTTTGAGAAAAATGTGCAGCAACATCCTCAGAACCGACTTGTTTGGGTTTCCCACGCGTGCAGAGGGACACAGCCTCTCTCTTATGTTCCATTAGGTGGGTTTATTTTCTCCACATCAACACACAGCCCTGGCAAGTGCTTGATCTTATTGAGCTGGTTAGGTCACCCCGCAGTTTATAGAGCTCAAGCCTCTGGTTATCAAAATATCCATTCCTAAACTAGTCTTGAAACCAGTCCCCGCCATGTGGGGAAGCGCCCGAGATGATGGGGAATCGTTGCTTTTTTTCCTTCTTCACTGTTACTTCCTTCCTCAATTCCTCTTTTCTTATTTTTTTCCTTCTTTCCTTCCCACCTTTTTTTTCCTGAAAGAAAGTATACTAAAAATGAGGCAAACAGAGAAAACTCGGAAATAGATGAAAAAAAGAAAACAGTTGCCATCAAGTCGATTCTGACTCACGGCAACCCCGTGTGTGTCAGAGTAGAACTGTACTCCATAAGAGTTTTCAATGGCTGATTTTTCAGAAGTAGATTGCCAGGCCTTTCTTCCAAGGTGCCTCTGGGTGGACTTGAACCTCCAAACTTTTGGTTAGCAGCCCAGTGCATTAACCTTTTGTACCACCCAGAGACTCTCAGAAGTAGATAAGAAAGGGGTTAACAAAGGTTTCTTGTGAGAGAGTTATCTTAAACTTGATGTACTAGGTGCTTCTAAAGGTAAAAGGAAGAGAAGGACCAAGCTGTCCAAACCCCTACATTCCCGCTGCATTTGAAACCATCACTGCGCCTTCGTCCAACAATATCCTCATGACAGAGTAACTCACAACGCACACTTACAAAATGAACGGTAGCAATTCTACTAATAACTGGTTTAGAAACCAAGTAAATTTTCCCAACTTTTAGGTATTGCCACAGTTGAGAAAATAATGATGGATTCCCCCCCATAAGTGCCTTTGCCATTTGCCACTGGTGCAACGGTTAAGTGCTCAACTGCTAACCAGAAGTTTGGTAGTTTGAACCCACCCAGTGGCTCCGAGGGAGAAAGACCTGGCGATCTGCTTCCATAAAGATTACAACCTAGGAAACCCTATGGGGCAGTTCTGCTCTGTCACCTGGGGTCGCGATGAGTCGGAACCGACCCGACAGCAACCAGGAACAACCAGCTCCTCCCTGTATCTCCATCCATCACCCATCTGTGCCTCAACATAGTGACCATTCAATAAGTTTTGAAGGGATGGAGGCACAAGGAGCGAGCTAAGGAAGAAATGAAGAAAGGAAAGAAGCCAACATTAATTCAGATCCATTTCTGCCAAATTTCTGGTACCAAGTTTCTGAGCCAGGGGAACCATGGGAGAATAGGAAGCTGGGGTGGGCCCCATGCCAGTTTCATTTCCGAAAATATTCAGATTGATGCTGCCATGCATCCTTGGTAGCGGGGAGCCCACCTGTACATCTGGGGTAGCTACAGGAATCCCATCACTCTCATTCTTCATAGGCGAGATGACACTTCCCAGCCATGTACTCGATTTTGCACACAACACACACACGCTTCTCAACGTTTGCCTTGTTGAGCCTTGCAAACTCTTATTACCTCTGATTATGAGGACCAGCTGTGCAGGCTGTGGGCATGGTGTCAAACTGAGTTAACTGAAGTGGAGGTCAGTCTAGCTTGCTTGGACCATCCATCAGCAAAAAGTTCGCTTGTTTAACGCACAGAGAGTGAAAGAAAAGATGCAGTTCTCCCCTTCCCATTCAGGACTCTCAGGTATACGTTAGATTTCACTGAGCTGTCAAAAATCTAAACAGATCCCACTGAGCTGTTTCAGGTTGTCTGTGACCATCACTTAATGTCCTTGTTCTCCAGGTAATGATGATTTTAATCTTCATTTCAGATTAACCACGTAGACATCTCCCTGTCCTTTCCACTGACTGGTACGGCAGCTTTGACTCTGTGCCCTTGATGAAAAGGAGGAGCCTCTCCCTTTCGCTTCAGCGGTCTAACAAAAGTATATCTTCAACGAAATATCTGTAGACAGTAATCCCTCGCATATGGTGAAAACACCTAGTAGCCAAGATTGGAAATACACCAAAGTTTGTAATAGAGATGGCCTCTGGGTGGCTAGATTGTTGTTGTTAGTGGCTCTCAAGTCAATATGGATTCATGGCGACCCCACGTGTGCAGACTGGAACTACTTTAGAGGCTTTTCAAGGCTGTGACCTTTAGGAAGCAGATCACCAGGCCTTTCTTCTGAGGTGCCTCTGGGTGGCTTCAAACTGCCAACCTTTTGACTCATAGTTGAGCACTTAAGCATTTGCACCACCCAGGAACTCCGGTGGTTAGATTATGCAGGAGTTTTTTCCACCTGCTTCTTGATACTTTTTTTTTACACTTTCAACATTTTCTATAATGAGCATGTATTATTTTTGCAATAAGAGTACGTAAATGAAAGAATTAATGTCTCCAAATCAAGGCTGAACAAAGGAAATGCAGCCTTTTGATGAGATGTTAAGCTGGGAAATTTTCAGCATTAAAGGGGAACAAAAAAAACACTCAGGATAAAAGAGCGAGATTGGAAAATTAGCTCGCAACTTGAAGGCTAGTCCTCATTAAAGATAATGCCACCAACAGCCTCAGCTTGTCATATGACTCATTTTTAGTGGACTGGAGTTTGCTTATAGAAAGTTCCCACCTTAAGCTATTAATTATTTCACCACCACTCACTCGCAGTACTGACTACCTTTGAACCAAGATTGCTGCAGAGAAATGATTCTCAGAGAGCCCGAGATTGGGGGAATGAAGAAGAAGACTTATTGGGCACTGTCCAAGTGCTTGATACTTGAGATGAAGCTGAGATGGTACAAGGAGTAAATAGTGTTGTCATTTTAAAAGCCAAGACCTACATTCAAGGTCACTTACGTTGAGCCTGAAAGCCGGAGGACCGAAGGCGTCTTTTTCCAGCAACCCCCCGTTGCAGTGTGGTTGTCTGCTGTCTTTGTGTTGTGACTGTGTGCTTCCTTAATGGCTAATTGCGAGGAGACAGAAAACATAGTTTTTACTCCAATCTCCAAGTCAATCAAGTGAAGGCTGGATGAGAGCAAGCTTTAAGATCAGTGAAGAGTGGGGTAAACATGAGAAGCCCATAGACCTGTCGATCTGATCTGAAGAATCCGAGGCCACCCCGCAGTGTTAGTCCAGACTGAATACCCTTCCTTTGGGAGGGACATAGGGCAGCCCCAATCTCTGTTCTTCGGTCTGGAGCTCTTCTCTTTGGAAAAAAGGAGCCTCGAGCCCTTTGTGGACTGTTGATTTGAAAAAAGAAAACCTGACAAATCGTGTCGACTGGGAAAAGTGTGTTCTGTGAATGCGGTCATGTCGGCACATCTGAGGACCACGGGATTTTATTCAAGGAAGTTCTACTTTTAAGAAGGTGATGAATTTTGAATCATAGTTTTGTTGTCAGGGGAATGCCTCTTGGAAGGAAATGTTCTTTTTAACAAGATTTTCAGCAAACGTTGACACATTCATTATGGCCATGAGCATGGAGGTGGCTCAAATATATTTTGCATAATGTGGAAATAATATTGCATTCTATTGCCTCCTGCCTTCCTGGGTAACCTCGAATGCCACTGACTCCGAGGGAAACATGGGTGCTTTAGATAACAAAAAATAGATTGGGGTAAACTTACCAGCACACCAATCCTAACACAGGACACTTGGGACCTTTTTTATATATTTTCTCAATATATAGGTTTGTCTCAGTCCTACCTCCACGCCAGCAAACCAAGTCAGACTCTCTGTCTTATATTAACTGACCTCTTCCACCATCACAGGAGTCCCTGGGTGGTGCAAAGTGTTAGATGCTTGACTACTAGCCAAAAGGTTGGTGGTTTGAATCCACCCAGAGGTGCCTTGGAAGAAAGGCCTGGTGATCTGCCTTTGAAAGGTCACAACCTTGAAAACCCAATTGAGTGGTTCTACTCTGCACACGTGGGGTTGCCAGGAGTTGGAGTTGAGAAGACAGCCACTAACAATAGCAAGCCCCCCTTTGCAAATTCCGCCCAATAGACTGATGCCCCACTCCATGCCCCTGCTCCTTGGGACCTAGATTTCTCCTTCCATCTCTGTTTTCCTCTCCCAGGGTGCTGCCGCTAACTTTTCCTCTTGTCTCGCCTCCCCATCCTCCATTTTCTGTGATAATAGCACAGATATTTGCTGTGTATATCTGACCGACATTCTTCCTTCTGAAGGGTGCAGTGAGACTTTCCACGAGTCTGATAATACATCTTGACAGTATCACTATAAGAGATGTGCCCTCTTGCCACAGGGGAGAAAGTAAAGGCCATAGGTGAAAAGACAGGCAGTGATGTAAGGAGTCGGACTGGAAGAGGTTGGTATGTCCAGGAGCATGAAGAGCCACCACCTGTCTGCCAGCGTGTTGTACTGTGGTGGTTTGTGTGTTGCTGTGATGCTGGAAGCTATGCCGTTGATATTTCAAATACCAGCAGGGTCACCCGTGGTGGACAGGTTTCAGAGGAGCTTCCAGACTAAGACAGACTAGAAAGAAAGGCTTGGCAATCTACTTCCTAAAATTAGCAAATAAAAACCCTATGATCACAACAGAACATGGTCCAATATAGTGCTGGAAGATGAGCCCCCTAGGTTGGAAGGCACTCAAAAGACACAGTGGCTGTGACAATGGATTCCAGCATACCGACAATTGTGAAGACGGTGCAGGACTGGGCAACGTTTTATTTTGTTGGACGTGGGATGGCCACAGTTCGGAGTTGACCTGACGGCAGCTAACAACATCTAACCAACACAAAGAGTCTAGAACACGAGCCTTAAAGATCGGAAAACCAGCTTGTATTTGGGGAATGGTCTGTGTAAGAGAGGGCAGACGTCCGTGATAAGTAGTTTAAGATCTCCTGCACCCTGGTAAAGAGCCCTGGGGGTGCAATGGTTAATTGGCCGGCTGCTAAACCAAAGGTCGGCAGTTCAAATCTACCCAGTAGCTCTGTGGAAGAAAAGTCCAGGTGATCTTCTCCCAGAAAGATTACAGCCTAGGAAACCCTATGGTGCGGTTCTGCACTGTCAAACGGGGTTGCTATAAGTTGGAATTGACTCAATGGCACCTAAAAACAGCAACAACCACAGCACCCTGGTAGGAGTACTTTTTTTTTTTTTGAGGGCAAATACCTAAAGGTGTTGAAACTATGTATCCCATTCAAGCCATTGTCTGCACTGCCGTTACTGTATCCCAGAGTTCTCCACCCAGGGGATGTCTGTCAATGTCAGGAGGCTTTTCTAGTCTAGTTGTCACAGCTGCAGAAGGGATGCTGCTGGCATGTGGTGGGTTAAGGCCAGGGATGCTGTTCAGTGTCCTATAATGCACAGGACAGACAGCCCCCAACCAAGAATTATCTGACTAAGTTAATTAATTAACCCTGGGAAATCCTAAGGGGTGTGTGTGTGTGTGTGTGTGTGTGTGTTCAGGGAAAAGGGGGGACTGTAAATTTGTAGGAGCTCTTGTGGCTCAGTGGTTAAGAGCTCAGCTGCTAACCAAGAGGTTGGCAGTTTGAATTCACCAGGCGCTCCTTGGAAACCCTGTGGGGCAGCTCTACTCTGTCTTATAGGGTCGCTATGAGTAGGACTCAATGGCAGTGAGGTTTTTTTGGGGGGGAGAGGGAGTAACTTTGTACAAAGATTTATCTACAAGGATGTTCGTTAGGATGATTTAAAAAAAAAGCGACCTAAATGTTCAACAATAGGGTGTTGGTAAGACAAATTACAGGACCCTGGTTGCACGATGGTTAAACACAAGGCTGCCAGCGGAAAGGTTGGTGGTTCGAACCCACCAGCGACTCTGCAGGAGAAAGACCTGGTGATCTGCTCCCGTAAAGATTGCAGCCTAGGAAGCCCTATGGGGCAGTTCTACTCTGTTATGTAGGGTCACTATGAGTCAGAATCGACTCGAAAGCACACCACAACAAACAAGAAGACACATTACACTACTTCTTATAGGATGAAATAACTTTGCAGGCACTATAAATAATGCCTTAGGACGATGTTTAATGAGATGGAAAAATATTCCTGAGATACTAGTAAATGGAGAAGAAAACCAAAGTTGCATGGCACTGTTTACAATATGATCCAATTTTTGTTTTAAGAAGAGTATTTATGTTTATCTGTATCTAAGTCAATAAACAGAATAGGAAAAAGAAATGCTGTATTGTATTAAGTCATATTGCTTAGTATAGAGATTATGGATGACCCCAATATATTCCCTGTGTTACTAAATATTTTCTCAGCTTTCCACAATTAGTATATGACTTTCATAATGAGAGAGAGATGACATTATTACTACAAAAAAAAAAAAACTATTTTGTAAAACATAAATCTGAAATCTGAGTAGATAACTGTGCCAAGAGATTTCTGTTTATGGTCTTTTTTAGGGGGTTGGCAAATTAGGTAAGAATGCATTTCCAAATGCATGGGGGGCAGTGGCTAGGGTCAGGGAGCTTACCCATTGAAAGGGCTTGAATGGGGGTGGCATTGGGTTCTCATTGTCGGTGGCTAAGCTGGAAGAAGAATCCTCTAGAATCATCATCTTCTCATTTAAATACTGTGGATCAAATTAGCATCCTCTCCTGCATGATGCAATTCCTTTGAGATCTGGTTGGGGTTTTACATGTATGTTCTTCCTGCAGGTCACTCTGGTGTGCCTAGAGAGTGTAGGCATGTTCAAGGGACAGACGTGGAGAGCAGGTGCCTGGAGCTGTCAGGAGAACCATAACACACAAACACACAACTTCACACCTCTACGGAAGAAAAACGAGTTTTTATCTACTGCACGGCAATGTTTTCTCGTGTTCTTGTTAAGAAAGTTCTGTTTGTTTTAACCCCAGTTCGCTGCACGTTTGTAGCCGTTTCTGTTGGATGGGGTTGTTTTGGCTTGTTTAATCTCCCTAGCACCTGTAGGTCCGATTCCAATCTGTCTTTAAGGGTATACTTAATGTTGCTGAATCTTAAAAACTTGTTTGCATTTTTTGTTTGTTTTACTCCTGGTTGTGTGTCTTCTCTCTTGCTTTCTCTCTCTCTCTTTTTCTGTGTGTGTGTGTGTGTGTGTGTGTGTGTGTGTGTGTGTGCTTATGATAAAGAGACACCCAGGAAGGCAGACAGACACACACGTGAAGAGATCAAGGAGTTGGAGAAATGTGAGGGAGAGAGAGGTAGGTAATGGGCAGGAGGGAGGGAGGAAGGAAGGAAGGAAAGAAAGAAAGAAGGAGGGGGAGGATAGAGGAGAAGGGGAGGAAGAGAAGAAGGAAGGGGAAGGGGGATGAGAGAATGCGAGAGAGGGAGAGAGAAGAAGAAGGAGAAGGAAGGGAAGGAGGGAGAAGAAGGGAGGAGGATATGGCTAGGCGTCAGAGAAATTCAGGGTGGTTCAAAGGAGAGAAGCCCAGCACCGCCCACACACACACACACACACACACACACACACACACACACACACAGAGAGAGAGAGAGAGAGCCATACAGACAGGCAGAGACAGAGGGACTTGTATACCCATTAAGACCAGGAATCAATTAGAAAGAGCTGTGATAAAATCCCGCACGTGTATGATCTTCTCAGAAAGGACAAATGAAGAGGAAGTAACCAAGGTCTCTAGTCCCAGTTCCTGTGAAGACCCCTGCTGTGCCTCTGCTCGGTCTGCTGGTCACGGGCTCTGTCGGTGGGTCTCCACCTCCCAAGTCTTTGAGTGTCTCATTGTCATCCTCGAAGTCCTTCCATTGACACCCTGACACCAACTCTCCATCACTGTTTTGGCTTTCCCATTTTTTCTCGCTTCATAATTGAGTTTCTATGATCCCAGTGCAGATGACGGGGTGAACTCCAGATAGTCTGGTTATTATAGATTAGCCCTGCTGATATCGCAAGCTCGGGAAGAGTTGATAGGCTGTAGAATGACACGGAAACCCGATAACAATAGGGGAAAGAGACTTTTATATAAATCTTTTTAAGTATAGTATTTCCATATTAAATCTTATAAAGTGAATGTCTGACTGCAATTGATGGATGCGCTCTCTGCTGATGGAGTGTACTTCAGTGTTCCTGGCCGGCTTCCTGAGGATCCCAGGTGATAAAACCCGACCGGAGTATTTCTTCATTATCATCTTCATCTTACATTTACATTATTCTCCTTGTCACTGAAAACTCAGGACTCCAGTCTATAGGAAACGCTCCACACATATTTGAAATATGTTCAGCCTTGCTGGAGAGTCGTAGCTCTGACACGGAGCCCGTCCTCATTTGGAATATTTCATGCTGTTAAAGCGGTCGCGAGGATGTTGATGGGCTCACCGTCAGCCCACTGGTGCAGGAAAGAAAGACTCATTAATTTGCACCAAACGGCCTCAAATTCTCCTTAATACCTTAATGCAACTAATAAAAATGTTTAGACGCTTGTGGAGCTGCAGAGAAAAGTAAATTATTTTTCCCAACAATTTTCTTACCAGTGCAATGTAATGATTAAAAAGCCCTGGTGGTGTGATGCTTAGGAGCTCGGCTCCTAACTGAAAGGTTGGCAGTTTGAACCCGCCCAGCAACTCTGCGGAAGAAAGACCTGGCGATCTGCTCCCGTAAAGATGACAGCCAAGAAAACCCTATGGGGCACTTCTTCTGTGTCACATGGGGTCTCTGTGAGTTGAAAATCAATTTGACAGACCCTAACAGCAACAACAATGTAATGATTAAAGGCACAGACCCCAATGGCCTGAGCTCATACCTCTGTGTGACTTTGAGCGAATTACTTATGATCTCTATGCCTCAGTATTCTCATCTGTAAAATGGGGGTGATACTGGTACTTTATAGGGCTGTTGTATGGATTTCAAGAGTTTATATATGTCAATTTTTTAGAAACACGCTTGGCTCATAATTAGGATTCAATAAACGTGTTTTGGTTGTTACTACTATTACTAACACTACTGCTATTCCCTGGAAGCTCATATCCAGAAATCTTCACAAAGAATAATATTTACCAAGCTACGTGAAAAGAATGTATGTATGCATATATAGTAATTCCTTTTTTTTTTGAATACTCTAAAACCAAGTTGCTGTCAAGTCAGTTCTGACTCATGAAGACCCCATACATCTCAGAGTAGAACTGTGTGTTTTCAGTGGGTGATTTTTAGAAGTAGATCACCAGGCCTTTCTTCCTAGGTGCTTCTGAATGGCCTGGAACCTCCAACCTTTCAGTTAGCAGCCGAGCATATTAACCATTTCATTACTCAGGGGCTCCTTGTACACTACCAGCATGTTCTGTTATTGAACAAGTTACTTACTCTCTCTGTGCCTCAATTTTCTCATTTGTTGTTATGAAGGTTTTAGGAGTTAATGCGTGCAGAGTGCTTAACACATACTTCAGTGAATTTTCTGTCATCATCGTCATCACTGTTACTATTACCTGGAATTTCATGTCCTGAAATCAACAATGAGAAGTATATTCACTGAGCTACTTAAATAAAATATATGTATGTATATGTAAACCAAAACCAAACCTGTTGCCATCAAGTCGATTCCGACTCATAGTGACCCTACAGGACAGAGTAGAACTGCCCCACACGGTTTCCAAGGAGCGCCTGGTGGATTCAAACTGCGGACGTTTTGGTTAGCAGCCGTAGCGCTTAACCACGGTGACACCAGGGTTTCCTCTGTATATATAGCTCCTTGGTAAAATAAATTTTGTTCCATATGATACAGGCATGTTCTATTTTTAAGTCAGAATGACAATGCAGAATCTGAATTAATTCAACCCACAAACTGGGCTGCAATTGCTTATTTTTTTTAATCATATACCTTATCTTTTGTTGTTGTTGAAAAACATACGCAGCAAAACATCCACCAGTTCAGCAATTTCTACATGTACAATTCAGTGACATTGATTATATTCTTCAAGTTGTGCAACCCTTCGGACACTTCTTTTCTAAATCATTCCTCCCCCATGAGTGTAAAGTCACTGCCCCTGTTGTTGTTAGGTGCCGTGAAGATGGTTCTGGGTAGAACTGCCCCATAGAGTTTCCAAGCAGCAGATGGTGGATTTGAACTCCCAAGCTTTTGGTTAGCAGGCGAGCTCTTAACCACTATGCCATCAGGGCTACCCCTGGTCACTGCCCGCTAGGTTTCCTATTTAACCTTTCAAGTTGCTGTTGTCAGTTTGATCCCATACACATCGTTCTTTAAAAGAGCACAATGCTCAAGGAAGACATTCGTTACTAGTTAAGCTAAACTATTTTTCGGTTTTAAGAAGACTTCAGAAGATATTTTTGGTTTAAGGTTTACAGATTATCTCAGAGCAATAGTTTTGGGGGTCCATCCAGCCTCAATGGCTTGAGAAGTCTGGATTCCATGAGAATTTGAAAAGCAACTGCTTATCTTACCAGGCGTTTATTAGCTTTATCAGTACGTTGTATAGGGAGTAGTGACTACTGTTGTTAAAGATTACAGCCTATTTGAAAAGCCATTTGGTTTTGGAACACGTCGCATGAAGACTTGTTGGAAAGCACACGCTCAGTGGGGTTTACCTACTCTGAGTGGTTCATCCTGAAAGAAGAGAACAAGACTTCCCCCAAATGTTTTGGCAGACGTGTTTATGTGATGAGATTAAAGAGCTTACTCAGTTATGACTTATGAATTGTCATAACTGCCTCTGGATTGCCAGCTGTGATTTGTACTGGATTTTAATTATCATCGGGCAAGTTCCAAATGTTTGAAATGTGTCCTGGAGAGAGTCTTGGTGGAAGAGAAAGTCAGGAGGGAGTCACAGAACCTCTGGTTCAGCTTTCACACCACCGGAGAGTCCATGGTGTGTTCCTACTGATTTGGGGCTCCATGGTGGCCACTTGAGTTTAGCCCCTTCCATTGGATAATAATGGTATTTGTTGGGTGGCCAGTCCCCATATTTATTCAATATCTGCTTCTTTATAAATTCTTTCTATAGTCCTTGATATTTTTTTCAAGAGCAATACAGACTGTTCTTCATTCCTTATTCACATGCACGTTGCTATTGTCACTTGCGGTCCAATCAGCACTGACCCAGAGCAAGCTTATGTATAACAGAACGAAATGTTGCCCGGTCCTACACCATCCTCATGATCGTACGTATGTTTGAGTTCATTGTTGCAGTTATTATGTCAGTCCCTCTCAATGAAGGTTTTCTTCATTTTCGCTGATCTTCTACTTTACCAAACATGATGTTATTTTATGGTGATTGGTCTTTCCGGATGTCAGGTCCACAGTAAGTGACTCAAAGTCTTGCCATCCTCACTTCTATGAAAAGTTTTGGTTGTATTTTTTCTAAGACTGATTTCTTGGTTCTTCTGGTAGTACACAAATATTCAACATGCTTAGCCAGCACCACAGTTTGAATGCATGAGTTCTTCTTCGGTCTTCCTTAATACATGTATCCATTTTTTTTTTCTTTTATTTGTTCAGTAAGTATTATTTCAATGCCTACTGCATGCTAGTTATCTTCCACAGCATTGTGCTGGGTACCAGGAAATACAAACAAGAGTGAGACTCAGTCTCGACTCTCTTGGGGCTCATATCCTATTAGGTGAGCAAGAGAGATAGACAGGCAATACAACATGCTATGATATACCAATGCCAAAAGTCAGAATTCGCACGAAGGGAAGAGGGATTAATGCTGTCTGAGGACAAGAGCTTGGGAATGCTTTATGGAAGAGGTGATGCTTGAAAAGAGCTTTGATGAAAGAAAAGGAAGCCCTCCAGGCAAACCCAAGTCGAGAGGCATGGGGAAGCGAGGAGGAGAAAAGACAAGGCAGCCATAGGGAACAGCATGTGCAAAGGCGTAGAGGCTGGAGAGGGCCTGGTGGGCTTGGGAGCTGCATGTTCCAGCGACCAGTGAAGAGTGAGGCAAAATGTAAGAGAAAACAAGACAGGTAGGTAGAGAGACAATAACGAGAATCACACGCTGTACTGGGAAGTTTGAACTTCACCTGGTAAGTGATAAAAAAATCATTAAGAGTTTTCAGACAAGGTTCAGTTGTTTTTTTTTTAATTATTTGAATTTTGGTGAAAATATACATAGCAGACCATATGCCCATTCATCAATTTCTACATGTACAATTCAGTAACATTACCATTAAAAAACAAAAACAAAAAAACATTGCCACTGAGTTGATTCCGAATCATAGCGACCCTATAGGACAGAGTAGAACTGCCCCATAGGGTTTCCAAGGAGCGGCTGGTGGATTCGAACTTCCAACCTTTTGGTTACCAGCCCAACGCTTAACATTGGTAACATTTTTTATGTTGTGTCTCCATTCTCACTATCTCTACCCATATTGTTTCACCATCATTGACTTAAACTCACTGCCCCCTAAATTTCTCATCTATGCTTTAGAGTTACTGTTGACTATTAGAGCCTACAGTTAATTCTTTAAAAGAGTGCAACGTTCTTGTAGAACATTCTTTACTAGTTTAGCTAAATGGTTGTTAGTTTAAAGATGACTTCAGGAGATAATTTTGGTTCATGGTTTGAAGTTTTTCTCAGAGAAGTAGATTCAAAGTTTCCTCTAGTCTCAATAGGTCCAGTTAGCCCAGATTCTGTAAGAATTTGAAATTCTGTTCCACGTTTTTCTCCTTTGTATCAGGATCATATATTGATTCCTTCATCAAAATGTTCGGTAATGGTAGCTGGGCACCATCTAGCTCTTCTGGTCTCACGTAGTGCACATGGGCAGTTAGACCTACAGTCCAGTTCCTTCTGTGATTCCTGGGTCTTCTTCTTTGTCTGCTGCTCCAGGCGAATAGATACCAACAAAGAAGGTTCAGTTTTCATGTTAGAAAAGTCCCTCTGGCTACAAGGTGGAAGATACACAGGATGGATGCAAGATGAAAGGCAGGGAAACCAGTTAGGAGGCTATTGCAATAGTCCAGGTGGGGAAAGAGAAGTGTTTGAACTAAGTTAGCCTTAATGGTTTTGGAGAGAAGCAGATGGATTTGAATAAAGATAGGAGGGAGCATGGATGGTCCTGTGGATATGACTGTAGTGCAGAGAGTCAGGAATGATACCTGGTTCTAGCGTGAGTGAGCTAGGTCGATGCTGGACCAACTAATGGAGGAAGTACAGAAAGAAAGCTAGGTCTGCGAAGAGGAAGGGAAGACGAGTATTATGGTGGCATCTAATTACAGTTCAGGTCAGTATTTATGTCCTAGGAAGCACAATACAGGAAGTCTCAACAGGGAAACCACATGTGTCAATAAGAATCATGTTAACAGACAGGTGTGAGAGAAATCTGCAGGCAGGTATCTGGGATGCTGGGTGTGTTTAGATGTAGAAATTAAAGGGAGGAAAGTAGTTGGCGGACGTCAGAGGATTAATGGGGTCGAGGGATGGTATGAGACCTCACTGGTCATTTTAGAGACTTGGGCAATTAATCTGAAGGTGAAGGGAAGTCCACCACTGCCGGGTTTTGGGTAGAAGAGTGACATCATCTCGTCTGTGTAATGAAACGCCTCTTGCCGTTGTTTTGAGAATAAAGAGGATGGCTATGTTATTCTTTAATGAGAAATTGGGGAGCTTTGCTTCTTTATTGTCTTCAGTATTACCCTGTGTTGGATGGGCATCTGATTGATCTTTTAAAAACAAAATCACTATTTTAGTTATTACTTCCAACCAAAAATGTACAACCTCTATCATGCCCCCACCCCCGTCACCATTCTCATGGGGATTAGATGGGGGTCCCTGGGTGGGGTAAAAAATTAAGCATTTGACTACTAGCCAAAAGGTTGGCGGTTCAAACCCATCCAGAGGCACCTTGGAAGGAAGGCCTGGCAATTTGTTTCTGGAAGGGCATAACCATGAAAATCCTCTAGGGCATAGTTCTGCTCTGACACACATGGGGTTGCCATGAGTCAGAACTGGCTCTATGACAATGGTTTTTTTGTTTTGTTTTTGGTCAGGCAGTGGAGCCAGGAGACCAGTCTATGAGTGAAAGAGACCTGGCTGTTCTCAGAAGTTCCCTTCTATCCTGTCCTAGTTTCTTACTGCTGCTGTAACAAATAACCACTAACTTAGTGGATCAAAAAAGGAGCCCTTGTAGCACAGTGGTTAAAGTGCTTGGCTGCTAACCGAAAGGTTGGCGGTTCAAACATAGCCGCTCGGAAGGAGAAAGACGTGGCAGTCTGCTTCCATAAAGATTACAGCCTTGGAAACCCAAAGGAGCAGTTCTACTCTGTCACATGGCGTCGCTATGAGTTGGAATCAACTCGGCAGCAATGAGTTTGGCTTTGATTTAGTAGAGCAAAACAAAACATATTTATTGTCTTACAGTTCTGGAGGTCAGAGTCAGAAATGAGTCTTATGGGGCTAAAAGCAAGGTGTTGGCAGGGCTGTGTTCCTTCTGGAGGCTTCAGGGGACAATCCATCCGCTTCCTTTCCTTTTCCAGCTTCTCTTCCTTGGCTTGTGGACCTATCTGCAGAGTGTATCACTCCGCTCTCTGCTCCCATTTCCTTCTCTCTCTGACCTCCTCTGAGGACCCTTGGGATAACATTAGACCTACCCAGGTAATCCAGAATAATCTCCCGTCGCAAGGAGCTTAATTTAATCACATCTGCTAAGTCCCTTTTGCCATGTAAAGTAACGTAGTCACAGGTTTAGGGATTAGGATGTGGGCGTCTGTGATAGCACCGTTCTTCTACCTACATTATCCTATAGCAGCCGAGACTTTCTTACTGGTTTGAGTTCTTTGTCTGAGTCACTCTTCCCTATGCCTGTCAAGGCTCCTTAGCCTTCCTGCAAATAGACCCACCCCAGAACTTTATCCCAGGTGCCTTACTCTCCCTTAGCGTTCAGCTGAAAGCCCTCCTGTGGGGACGTTACATTAACTCATTTAACTTAATCAGCTGATACATGTAATGCATGTTGCATAGTGCCTGGCACACAGTAAGCAACTACTAAAATAGATCCCAGTCTGTTCTTACCGTCTATAAGTATAGTTTTGAATCATGATTCTGTGGCTCGGCTTGCAAGCTAACTCCTGGTCTGCACCATCTGTAAATTTGATAAACACAACTCTCATGTCTTTCTATTGTCAATAAAAATGTCCAACCAGGCAGAGGCTCTGACTTGGCTCTCTGATAGCCCCCTGCCTGTGTAGGAGTGTTTTACACTTTGTACAGAATGTCTACACACATTATTTCAGTTGATTCTTATCTTCCCACAGTTTGTGACTGGCGATTCTTTATTTGCCGTTTACTAAGTTCTACTATGTACAAAGAGCCCCTGGGTGGTGCAAATGGTTAACATGCCAGGCTGGTAACCCAAAGGGTGGAGGTTCGAGTCCACCCAGAGGCACCTCGGAAGAAGGGCCTGGTGATCTACTTCCAACAAACCAGCTGTTGAAAACCCTATGGAGCACAGTCCAACTCTGATACACATGGGGTCGCCATGAGTTGGAGTCCACCCAATGGCAATTGGTTTGGTTTTTTGGTACTGTGTACGAGGCACCCTAAGGGAAGAGATGAGCTACAAATCTAAGTCCTGTGTCCAAGGAGCCTGGGAAACACATTGGAAGACATATACATAAACACGCACAGTGACTTCATGTATGAACATTTTTGGGCTAAATTGATGGGTCAGCTGTGAGTCTAAGTGCACAGTGAACGTTCCTCATCTTTTTACACGTGCCTTAACGACACAATAGACTCAGTCTATAGCACTCCTAAGGAGCCCTGGTGGCGCAAACAGGTAAGCACTCAGCTGCCGACTGAAAGGTTGTTGGTGGTTCAGACCCACCCAGTGGCTCTGCAGGAGAAAGACCTGGTGATCTGCTCCTGTAAAGATTACAGGCTAGAAAACCCTCTGGGGCAGTTCTATTCTGTCCTTTACGGTCGCTATGAATCAGAATCAACTTGAAGGCACCACCATCAGCAACAACAACATAGCACTCCTCAAGGAGCCCTGGTGGTGCAGTGGTTAAGCACTCGTCTGTTAACTGAAATGCTGGTAATTTGAACCCCCCTAGAAGCTCTGCAGGAGAAAGACCTGGTGATCTGCTCCTGTAAAGATTACAGCCTAAGAAACCCAATGGGACAGTTCTACTATGTCACATGGGGTCAATATGAGTCTATGAGTTGGAATCCACTTGACAGCACACAGCAACAACACATTCCTCAATCTGTCAGTCTAGGACCTTAAAGAACAGAAGGGAATCACTTTTTCCTAGTGAAACCATGCTGGCTCCTAAGATCACCTTTTCTCATTCAGAGTGGTTTCAGGCCATCGTTTACCGATCTGTGTAGAACAGACAGTTGACATCATGCTTATTACTTTGTCGTGAGTAATATCTACCCACTCTCCCCTTTATAGATATTGGGACATTTATAAATTTTTAAGTGCTTTGTTCTCTCTTTTCTTGCTTACAGTTGCTTTTAAACCACCACATCTCATCCTGCAATCATAATATCTGCAAGATAGTATGGTACCTGGGACTTGATGGAACTGGGCCTTGATTATTAATTTTAATACAAGTGGGGGCTAGTGGCAACTTGTTCTTATTAGTCAAACAGGAGATAACTGGTTGCTGGCCAGTTGACTCCAACTCATGGCGACCCAATGTGTGACTGAGTAGAACTGGGCTCCATAGGGTTTTCAATGGCTGATTTTTTAGAAGTAGATGGCCAGGCCTTTCTTCTGAGGTGCCTCTGGTTGGACTTGTACCTCCAACCTTTTGGTTGCCAGCCCAGCACGTTCACCATTTGCACCACCTGGGGCCTCCTAAACAGGACACAGACTTATCTTAAATGTGCTGCTCTTCATCAGACTCCAGTGTTGCGTGAATTTACGGTTTGTTTATGACTCAGGCCATGATTGCTCTTCCTACTATATTTCCACCTTGAATTTCATTTTTATTTAAATAAATATTTTATTTAATGAATGTTGTTCTCCTCTTTGCTGTTTTGAGATCATACTCTTGGGGGACAAAGCCAAAAGCAAATTAGGAAATTACTACATTCTGTCTTCTCTTTTTCCTAGTAAGCCCCATTTTCAGTGCATTGGAGGGAAACCTCTTTTGACACAAGGAGGAGAGTGTGAAAATATAGTAAATGCTTTAAAAACAGAATGAGCATCTTCTTTTCTGGTGAGAAAGATAAATGCAGGTCAGTCAGTAAAGTTAAGTAAACGTTATACTTGTTTTAAGAATGGTATTAGCCATAGGAATGCAAGAACACCCTACTTAAATGTGGCTGTTGGAATGGTAATGCATTATCTCAAATCACTAGCAAAATTACTTTCCATTTTTTAAGCCTCTTCTCTGTTAGTGTATTTTATACCACCAATTGCCCTAAACACCTAAATACCTGTCTACTGCCCTTCACTGGGACCTTTTCTCAGAAAATAGATATTTAATTCCATTCATACATGATACAGAATTGCAGTTATTCTGTTCTAAACAATTTTCCTGGTTGCCTACATTTTTTTTTTTTAACCTTGCTTAGTTCCCCTTGGGGACATTGGTGGTTCAGTGGTAGAATCCTCACCTTCCATGCTGGAGACGCGAGTTCAATTCCCAGCCCATGCACCTCACAGACAGCCACCACCTGTCTGTCAGTGGAAGCTTATGTGTTGCTGGGTTGCTGAACAGGTTTCAGAAAAGCTTCCAGACTAAGGTGGACTAGGAAGAAAAAGGCCTGGCAATATATTTCCAAAACCCAGCCAGTGAAAACACTATGGATTACAGTGGCCTGGTTCTCCAGCGATCACACGGATGGTGCATGACGGGGTGGCATTTAGGTCCGTTGTGTGCAGGGTCACCATGAGTCAGAGGCTGACTCGGTGGCAGCTAACAACCACAGCAACCACAGGCTCCACTTAATATGTGGGTCCGCGTCTGAATGGTGTTTTTTCTGGGGAAAAAAATACTCCTCCTCCACTCAGTTCCATCTTAGCCCTTACCGTAATGGCAATCAATTAACTAATGATTATTTTTCTTATTAATACCCACATTAGACTCTAGGGTACATGCGGGGAAGCTTGATAACTCATATCCCCTGAGCCAAGTGCAATGTCTGAGACATAGTAGTAACTCAATGCATATTTGTTGGATGGGTGAAAATCCACCCCAAACAGCATAAACCTATTAAACAGATTAAGCTTATGGGGAGGGTCACACTTGTATAGGAAGTTTATAGAGGTAGGGGTGTTTAAGCAAACTAACAACTTTGGGGATTTATTATACATTTGGTCTCCAACCCATGGACAGAATCAAACTTCAGTCTTGCAAACCCAGAATCAGAAACATCTATTTCTGAAGGGCTATATATAGAGAGAAGAAACAGTCTCTGAACATGGACTTACACAGTATTTTTGGCTCCTTGGCTCTTTTCAAGGTTCTTCATCTGGACTTCAAAACCAAATTAATAGACGATAGTTTCCTCTCATCTTTTGCACAGACTCTATTTTGAGAGCAGATACATCATCCAAGCCGAATCCGCGAACGACGGACAGGCTGTTTTCACTCTTCCAACAGGAGCGATCTGCCACAGCGTCTTCCTTCCCATGCGCCTGCAATTCCCTACTGACCTGCATTTACTTAATTTAATTTTATTAATTTACACTAAGTGAATTTTGTTTGTTAAGAGTATCTGTGCAGAAACGAAGTACAAAGAACACATGGTTGTGTAACTCATTTTGTTTGCAGTATCAAAGTCCAAGTTGGTGGGTTTTGTTTTTTGGGTTTTTTTTTTTTTTTTTAGCGTGGTTGTGAGTTTTGCTTGGTCAGTGTCCTCAACATCTAATGTGTGAACTAAAACTGTTTTGCAACTCATCGATAGTGCTTGAGCCCTATGGATTATGTTTGCCAGGAGTAGTCCTTCTCCTGAGGCCACATGCCAGGCATTTACGTTGTCGGTCTTAATTTGAGTTGGCCCCAACTCATGGTGACCCCATGCACAATGCAGCGAAATGCTGCCCAGTCCTGCCCCATCCCCATAGGGTTTTCATTGGCTGATTTTCAGAAGTAGATCACTAGGCCTCTCTTCCTATTCCGTCTTAGTCTGGAAGCTCTGCTGAAACCTGTTCTGCATCATAGCAACACTCAAGCCTCCACCGACAGATGGGTGGTAGCTGCCCATGAGGTGCATTGGCCGGGACTCGAACCTGGGTCTCCCACGTGGAAGGCGAGAATTCTACCACTGAACACATGGTTTATAAATGCGGCCTGTGATGGGAGAGGAAGCTGCCATCCTCTAATCCTGACTCCTGTGTCAGGGAACATTGCTTTGGTCTGATTCCTATGCTATTCACCCCAGGCAATACCTGGATTAAGAGAATTTGTGTTTATACTGATGTCTCAGCAAAGACCATGCATGGCATTTGTGAATTGCACATCAGTGGCTTTGCAAAGCTCAAGTTGGAAAGGAATCAAATAAAACCCCCGAATAGAATAATTACTGAATATATAATTGTTTTTTGTTGGGTGCCATCGAGTTGATTCTGACTCATAGCGACCCCATGTGTTGCAGAATAGAACTGCCCCATGGGGTTTTCTAGGCTGTGACCTTTATGGAGGCAAATCACCAGGTCTTTCTCCCATGGAGCCACTGGGTGGGTTCGAACCACTAACCTTTCGGTTAGCAGCCGAGCTCTTAACCGTTGCGCCGCCAGGACCCCTGAATATATAACCCGGTGGTTGTTGTGTGCCGTCAAGTTGATTCCGACTCATGATGACCCCATAGGGTTTCCTAGGCTGGAATCTTTACAGGGAGCAGATTGCCAGGTCTTTTCTCCTGCAGAGCCACGGGTGGATTCAAACCATTGTCCTTTCAGTTAGCAGCCAAGCTCTTAACCATTGCACACCAGGGCTCCTTTTAAGTACATCAGGACTTACCAAGCGTATAAAATGACTTATCATCCTCCCTCCCAGTATACCCTCTTTAAACCGTCTGAGTTGAGACTGGCAGATGAGGAGACTGGAATAAAAAACAGATGTTCAGGATTCAGTAAGGATTTGTTGATCACCATGTAAGCCGTTTATCTTGGGTGCAAGCAGTACCATGGAGATTGTGTCAAGGACTCCAGGCCTCATGCTTATTTCTTTCATGCTCACCACTGCATTCTTAGCCTTGTGCGTGGCACTGGGCTGGGTACCTGTAAATATCTGCTGAATTTTGGAGCTGATGATGGGGCCCTTGAGAGACTATCAGTGAGGGGCATCTTTCTTTCTTTTTTTTTTTTTTTATGTTTTTCTTTTCTTTTTTATTGTACTTTATTTTATTTTACTTTTTTTTAATTGTACTTTAGATGAAGGATTACAGAACAAATAGTTTCTCATTAAACAGTTAGTACACATATTGTTTTATGACAATGGTTAACAACCCCACGACATGTCAACACTCTCCCTTCTCGACCTTGGGTTTCCTATTACCAGCTTTCCTGTCCCCTCCTGCCTTCTAGTCCTTGTCCCTGGATCGTTGTGCCCCATTAGTCTCATTTTGTTTTATGGGGCTGTCTAATCTTTGGGTGAAGGGTAAACCTCGGGAGTGACTTCATTACTGAGCTAAAAGAGTGTCCAGGGGTCATACTCTTGGGTTTTCTCCAGTCTCTGTCAGGCCAGTAAGTCTGGTCTTATTTTGTGAGTTAGAATTTTGTTCTACATTTTTCTCTTGCTCTCTCTGGGACCCTATGTTGTGATCCCAGTCAGAACAGTCACCGGTGGTAGCCAGGGACCACCTAGTTTTACTGGACTCAGTCTGGTGGAGGCCGTGGTAGCTGTGGTCCGTTAGTCCTTTGGACTAAGCTTTCCCTTTTGTCTTGTTTTCTTCATTCTCCCTTGTTCCTGAAGGGGTGAGACCAGTGGAGTATCTTAGATGGCTGCTCACAGGCTCTTAAGACCCTGGATTCTACTCACCAAGGTAGAATGTAGAACGTTGTCTTTATAAACTGTCTTATGCCAATTGAGCTCGATGTTCCCCGAGACCATGGTCCTGAGCGGCATCTGTCTTTTGCATTTTCCCTGCTGGTGGCTTCACGTCCTGCACCCTCAGTGCAGTCAGAGTGTCTGGTCTGAGAGGTGTCATGGAAACGGACCGCAGGTGAAAATTACTCCGGGCTTTTTAATAGGACAGCTCCGTTGTAGAAACTCCTGCAATCCAGGGCGTGCGGTCCCAGTGAGCCCGCCCGTGCGTCCTCGCAGCTGAAGGCTGTGTTCCTAGGGAGGTCAGCTGCACAGTGGCAACGAGGATGGGGCTACAGGAAGGTCAGGGCACATGGCACATCCTTCAGCCGAGATGCTGCTGTTGGGCCTGTGATGAAAGATGCAAGTGGAAACCGCCGTCACGAAGGGATAATCAAACACCATCCACCCACGTTAATGCGGATTGTCAGGACAGCCGACCTCTTCTTCCCCGAGAGCCTGACAGGCGTGATTATCATGCTGTGATCCTGGCAGAAATCACTGTGGCCCTTACCTTGGGCTGCACCTGTGCTCAGGCCCTGATGAAACTCCTGTGCAAGTGATGGGCTTGCAGAGCAAGGAGACCACCGGCTGCCTCCCTGCTGCTCCCTCCCCATCCCTCTGTGACTGGTCTTTCCTCCCTGCCTGCACACCTCTCTGGGTCTCCTCCAGCCCTTCAGTGGCAATACTGAAAGGCAGATGTTATTGATTGTATTGTGTCCCCACAAAATCTCTATGGATCCCCTGGGTGTGGTCCTGTTTGGAAATAGGGTTTTCTGGAGTCCCTGGGTGGTGCAAATGGTTAACACACTGGGCTACGAACTGCAAATTTGGAAGTTTGAGTCCACCCAGGAGCACCTCAGAAGAAAGGCCTGGTTATATCCCAGTAGGGTGTGTCCTAAGCCTAATTAGAAAACCAAACCAATCCAGTTGCTTTGAGGTGACCCCATGTGCATCAGAATACAACTGTGCTCCACAGGGTTTTCAGTGCTTGATTTTGTGGAAGTAGATCACGAGGTCTTTCTTCTGGGTAAGTCCGGTCCTCCAACCTTTCCGTTAGTAGCCAAGCATGTAACATTCTGTGCCCCCAAGACTCCAATCCTAATTACTTCTGAGATATAAAAAGAGCAGAATAGACACAGACACACCCACACAGGGCGTAACTAGATGCCAAGGAACTCCCAAGGAACACCGGCGAACACCAGAACCTAGGAGAGAGGCTCAGAGAAGGCATCCCTGATGCGGATGTCTACAAAACTGTGAGAAAATAAATGTCTGTACTTTAAGGCTCTCACGTGAGGTATTTCCGTTACGGCCACGCTGCAGCGCTAAGACAGGGAGGTCGGCAAGAGTTGGATTTAATTAACGAAGTGGTTTTGCCAAGCAATGGATTGAGAGGGGGCAAGGACAGGTTGTAGCCTGCAGTCTGGGGAAGGGGAAGGCATGGGCTGGAGCTCCAGGCGATATACACTCCCCGATTCCTTTACCAGTGATTTCCTCAAACCACTGTTCTCTTGAGTGTGGCTCAAAATGACTTCCAGTTGCTAAGCAACCTACCAGCAGCTCAAGGCCATAACATCTCATAGCTGTGTAGGCATGTTATTTGGGGTACCTCCCTCCCCACGTTCCCTGTCTCTGGGAGCTGCCCCTTCCCAAGCGCGCCAGATACAAGGGCAGCTCACTCCTGGGCTGGGGAGTTGGACCAATTTCATTCCCTCTCAGAAATTTCAGTGAGAAGTTCAAGACAATACTCAGAAAGTGGTGGGCTTGTGAACTGGATGTTATGTAGACTTGGGGCTAAAGGGGCTGTTTTCAAACATACGCATGCTCAGGGGCGGATTACCCAACAGGAAGGTAAGCACAGTACTTCACTTGCTTACCAGATCAAGTGTAGTGAACGATTTCACATTTTTTACCACATCAAAGACTCTGCTTCTAGGGATGGCTGGCATCTGTCTCTCTCCCAACCCTACAGGACCTTCCTACAGAAGCAAAGCCTCTTTTCACATTTACAGTCCCTGGCAAGGGTGGATGACCCAGTCAGCAAGGTAAGCATGGGCTGACTTGTGCTTACTTACTAATCTGTAGTGAACAATCTCACATGGGTTTCACCACATCTTTGATGAAGACATGGTGAAACCCATGTGAGATTGTTCACGACAGATGATCTGGTAAGCAAAGTAAGCACCGTGCTTACCTTGCCTATTGGATAGTCTGCCCTGTACATGCTCAGAAATGCAGAGGAAGCTAATCCACAGAGGGAAATAGGAGAACGGAGAAGAGAGAAGTGGAGTCAAAATCCTGGGGTGTGGGAAGACTGGAGAGAGTACGTATCTTGTATCTAATAGATAGTTGGGCTTACCCAAGTTTGGGCTTTGTCCAGGAGAATTTGAGACGGGTAAGGGAGTGGAGTGTATCTGTCAGGGAATGGTTTACCTTCTGGACCGTGGCATTTAGTCTGAGCGATTAGGAAAGGGAATGCTGGTGGCACAGTGGTTAAAGCACTCAGCTGCTAATCCAAAGGCCGGCAGTTCAAAACCTACCAGCTGCTCTGCAGGAGAAAGATGTGGCAGTCTGCTTCCATAAAGATTACAGACTTGGAGGACTAAACCAAAGCTAAGAAGTTTCCTTGATACAATCAAATACTTTGAGAGACACAGTAGCAGGGATGTGGGGTCTGGGGACCATGCTGTCAGGGGACATCTATGTCAATTGGCATAACAAACCTTATTAAGAAAATGTTCTGCATCCTACTTTGGTGAGTCGTGTCTGGGGTCTTAACAGCTTGCAAGTAGCCATCTAAAATGCATCAATTGGTCCCAGCCACTTGGAGTAAAGGAGAACGAAGAACACCAAACACACAAGGAAAGTATTGGCCCAAGAGACAGAATGGGCCACATAAACCAGAGACTTCATCAGCCTGAGACCAGAATAACTAGATGGTGCCCGGCTACCACCGATGAACGTCCTGACAGGGAACACAACAGAGGGTCCCTGATGGAGCAGTAGAACGATGGGATGCAGAACTCAAATTCTAGTAAGAAGACCAGACTTAATGGGCTGACTGAGACTGGAGGTGCCCCGGAAAGCACAGCCCCTGGTCTCTCCATCACCCCAGAACTAAAACAATTTCCGAGGCCAACTCTTCAGACAGGGATTGGACTGGACTGTGGGACATAAAGTGATACTTGTGAAGAATGTGCCTCTTAGACAAGTAGATACAAGAGACCAAAGGGGCGGCTTCTGTCCAGAGGTGAGATGGGAAGGCAGAGAGAGTTAGGAGCTAGTTGAATGTTCGTGGGGAATCAAGGGCAGAAGGGAGGAGTGTGCTGTCGCAGAATCGGGTGAGCGGTTGGGGTCTCATAACAATGTATGTAAAAAAAAAAAAAAATCTCTGTATGGGAGACTAACTTGAAATGTAAACTTCATTTAATTACAACAACAACAATAATAATAATAATAAAAAGATTACAACCTTGGAAACCCTATGAGGCAGTTCTACTCTGCCCTGTAGGGTTGTTATGGGTCACATTCCACTCAATGGCAACGGGTTTGATTAGGAAAGGAAGGCTATGAGGAGGGTGGTGAAGGATCAAGGAACTGTAGCTATAGTGGGATTGGACGTTTGCCACTGAGCACTGTGGATGAGCTGGGAGGATAGAGGGTGATGCTTGGAGGATGAGACGCTTAAGGTTTCAGAGTTGGTGATGAGGTGTATGGTAGGTCCATGCAATATATGGTTGTGGTGGAAGCAAATATTATTGGAACTAACAATGAGTAAGGTGTGGCCAGGATGTTGGCACTTTCAACAAAGAATGAGACCAGTGTGATGGTGAAGAGGGAAGCAGTGAACCAGGTACTGATGTCATCAATGAGTAAGGGAGGATGAGTGAAGTCTCAGTAGACAATGGTGGTGATGCAGTGGTAGAATTCTCACCTTCCATGCTGGAGACTTGGGTTCACTTCCGGCCAATGCACCTCACACACAACCACCACCCATCTGCCAGTGGAGGCTTGTGTGTTACTATGATGCTGGACAGGTTTCAGCAGAGCTTCCAGACTAAGATGGACTGGGAGGAAAGGCCTGGAGATCTACTTTTGAACACCAGCCAGTGGAAACCCTATGGATCACAACCGTCTGATCTGCAACTGATCATGGGGATGGTGCAGGATCGAGCAGTGTTTTCTTCCATTGTGCATGGGGTCACACATGGAAGCTAACAACAACAGGATGTAGATGGCAGCCATACGGTGGGGTACCCATTCCAACCCGTTGCTGTCGAGTCAATTCCGACTCATAGCGACCCTATAGGACAGAGTAGAACTGCCCCATAGTATTTCCAAGGATCAGGTGGTGGATTCCAACCGCCAACCTTTTGGTTAGCAGTCATAGCTCTTAACCACTCAGCCACCAGGGCTCCATACGGTGGGTAGAGTTCAAAAAATCAAATGTCACTGGTTTTAAGTGGCCTTGGGTTTTGAAAAAGGAAGGGGAAGAGAGAGTTGTAAGTGGCGTTGGGTACAAATAGAACTCCAAGTCCTAGGGAACTGTTGGTCCCCTGCAGGCCTTCACTGCCCTGTCTCCAATTCTCTGCTTGTCCGCTGCATTTTCCCTTATTTCTGACGAGCTGTCCTCACATAATAGGCAAACCTCCCACGTTTTACGTTTCAGACTTTTAACCCCTGGAGCAAGATGGAGTTAAATCTCTCTCTTATCTCAAGTCCAGCGTGCTCAGAGCAGGAAGACAGTGGTCTAGCCCACTCAGGTGCCTACCCATAAACCAATTGACTGTAGTCAAGGGTGAGTCATATGTTACCAATAGGGCAACTCCCATAAGGAAGTTGTTGTTGGTGGGTGCCATCGAATTGATTTCTGACTCATAGCAACCACATGTGGCAGAGAAGAACTGCTCCATAGGATTTCCTAGGCTCTAATCTTCATAGGAGCAGATCGTCAGGTCTTTTTCCCCCGTATAGGGGCGGGGTGGGTTTGAATGGCCAAGCTTTCGGTTATAAGCTGAGCACTTAACCATTTCACCAACTGGGCTCCTCCTAAGGGGAGGGGGAAAAAACATTAAAAAACCCGTTGCCTTCAGAAAAAGAAATAAAGGGCATCCAAATTGGTAATGAAGAAGTTCAACTGTCCCTGTTTGCAGATGATATGATACTATACATAGAAACCCTAAAGACTCCACGAGAAATCTACTGGAACTAATAGAAAGATTCA
>NW_004443960.1:5924713-5973142 GCF_000243295.1 Trichechus manatus latirostris
AGAGGGTTGACATGTTGTGGGGTTGTTAACCAATGTCATAAAACAATATGTGTACTACTGTTTCATGAGAAACTATTTGTTCTGTAAGCCTTCACCTAAAGTACAATTAGAAAAAAAAACAAGTTGATTCAATTCCGACTCATAGCGACCCTGTAAAACGAAATAGAGCTGCACTATAGGGTTTCCAAGGCTGTAATCTATACAGAAGCAACAGCGAGATCTTTTCTCCTGCAGAGTGGCTGGTGCGTTTCAACCACCAACCTTTTTGGTTAGCAGCTGAGCACTTAACCACTGTGCCATCAGGGCTCCTTCCCAAGGAAGGAGGGAGGGTAAATTCCTAGAAGGATACTGTGGGCAGACAAGTTTTTGTATCTGCCAGAGTAACCTCCTCAAAACTGGCCAGTAATTCCTTTGATGGCAGGCTTGGTTTCCAGGCTGTTTGGGCCCTTAATTCTCATTATCTGTCAAGTTTCCCTCACAAGCTGCTAAGTGATAGAGATTTTTAATGCTGCCCAGCCCTGCACCATCTCGGGAAAAGACCTGAGGACAGAACTTGGCTTTGTGGTAGCTCCTCAGAAGAATTCCACTGTGGCCCCTTGGTGCTTGAAGGAGGAAGCATTCAAATAAACACTTGTCTATCCTTCCTCTTGCAAAAGGGAACCTCTTAGCACATCTTCTCCACAGGCACCGTGATCACTGGCAGTGAGAGGTGACATTTGTGTCCCCACTTCTTCTGTTCGTAATTCCCAACGATTCAGTCTTCATTTCCATGATGTGCTTTCAAAAACGGTCTCCCCTTCATTGGTCCCAGGTAGCTTCATAGAAACCACAAATTCATGTTTTCAGAGTGTTTCTTGAACTTCGGAGTCTGATGACAATGCACATTACTGAGTCCCACCCTCAGAGATTCTGATTTCGAAGTGGGTGCGAGAATTTGTGTTTCGAACAGACCCCATGATTCTGCTGCTGACGGTCTGGGGGACACACTTTAGAAATACTGTTTTAAAGCATCATTAGAATGGGGTATCTTGGCAACCAGTTCCCAAGCTCCAAAGGAGTCTTCCAGTCCCTAGTTATCACTGAATAGTTGTCTCTTAAAATGAGCCCTGGTGGTGCAATGGTTAATCACTCGCTGCTAACCAAAAGGCCAGCAGTTCAAACCCAAAGGTGGATCTTCAGGAGAAAGACCTGGCGATCTGCTCCTGTAAAGATTACAGCCTAAAACACTCTATGGGGCAGTTCTACTCTGTCACATGGGGTCGCTATGAGTTGGAATCAACTTGATGGAACCTAACAACAGGTTGTCTCTAGGTCTTTACTTAGACCTGGGCGATCCACAGAAGCGCAGCTCTGCTCTCCTACCAAGGAAACAGACATTCATTTTACATCAAAGCTTGGGCAACTTGAAAGTGTGAAGGCCTCTTTTCTCCCATTTTTCTTTCTGTTTTTCTATAGGATCCCCCATATCCTTCCTCCTCGTCTTTTCCCAAGGTAGTGCAAAATGTTAAGGCAATTGACTGCTAACGAAAAGGTAGGAGGTTCCAATCCACCCAGAGGCCCCTCGGAAGAAAGGCCTGCCAATCTACTGTAAAAAAAATTGGACATTGAAAACCCTATGGAGCACAGTTCTACTCTGACACACATGGGGTCACCATGAGTTGGAGTTGACTTGAAGGAAACTTCTTTTTTCACCTTCTCCCTCTTCATTCTATTACCACAATCAAAGCAAAAACGAAATAAACTAAAATCCTCCTTTCTGTAAAAATATTTCTTCTGCTGCTGATCTCCCATCCCCAACCCTGGGCAAGCATGCTTTGTTGAGGAGGTTTTGCATTGTTCTTCTTTTTCCTTGTGAAGCATTTATCCCCGGCAATTCTCTTGTGCACAAGGACCTTTTTGAAAATCTCTCAAGGATGTGAGCAGGAGCCTTAACAATGCTTGTGAAAGCCCAGTGTGCCCTGTTTCTTCTCTCCCACAGGTAAAGGATGTTCTCACAAGCTGGTAAACAAGAGCCTCGAAGACACACTTGTTTCCAAGGATGCAGTATTAATCAGTGATTTATAAAACTGAAACGATAGGGAAAAATGTCCCTTCACTTACTAATTCATTTTTTAATTTGTTCATCTATCCACCCGCCCATTCACCCACCCATCTACCCATCCATCCACTCCTCTGTCTATCCATCCATCCACCCACCCACCCATCCACTCCTCCATCCATCCATCCATCCATCCGTTCCTTCCTCCCTCTCTCCTTCCATCCATCCATCCATTCATCCGCTTATTCAGTCAGTCAACATTGGTTGAATGCCCATGTATTTGCCCATGAATGCCATGTTGCAGACTGCAACCAAAAGTAGTGATCTAAACGATGTTGGCACTTAGGAGGGTCACGGTGAGGTGATGGAGACATACGTGTAAATAGATAATGTGTAATGTAGTGGTCCTAAGTGCAGTATCAGAGATGGCCACAGAGTATCCTGTGAAGGAGCCATTTTTCTCATCCACTGCCCCCTTTTCAGTTTCTGCTGTAATGTGTTGTTAGTTGCCATTGAATCGACTCTGACTCCTGGTGACATTATGTGCATGAGAATGTAACGTTACCCGGTCCTGTGCTATCTTCATGATGGTTGGTATCTTGTAGTCTGTTGTTGTGGTTACTTGGTCACTCCATCTCAGGTATGCGTTTCTTTACTTGGTTTATCAGATCCTCCTGGGCAAGTTGTAACTCCGCAAGGACAAGGATGCTGTCTGTTTTATCCAACATGCTCTCCCTGGTACTCAGCACAGTGCCTGGCACTTTGCAGGCCCTCAAGGGATTGGAACATGATGCTCCAGGCAGAAGGGACAATTAGAGGAAAAGATCAAAGACACAAGCAGGCAGGTCCATGGTGCAGAGAGGCAAGGGGAAGGTAGAGAGAGAGGCAGGGAAAGAAGGATGCAAGGCTGAGCCTCAGAGCAAGCACAATCCTGGAAATGGGGGTGCTGGGATGGCTTTCCAAAGAGCTTGGGCTTGGCTTAGTGGAAGCACGTGGAGTCACATGAAGTCTTTAAGCAAGGTCATGTAATGGCGAGTGTCTTAGTTTGGATTCTCTAGAAGAGCAAAACCGGTGAAAAGTATATATGAATATAGAGAGATTTACTTCAAGGCAGTGGCTCTCACAATTGTGGGGGCTGGCGAGTTCCAAATCCGTGGGTCAGGCAGCAGGCTGGAGACCTCTGCTGGGTCACAGGATTGTGGAGGCTGGCGAATCCAAAATCTGCAGGTCAGGCAGCAGGCTGAAGACTTCTGCAGGCCTATGTCCCAAGAACTGGAGGTCAGGTGACTAGAAGAATGCAGGGTTGAGAGAGAGAAAGAGCAAGCAAGCTCTCCCGGAATGTTCATTTATATTCTGGAGGCAGATCACACCCCCAAGGACACTCCCCTTTCAACTGATTGGCTGATTATATCAGATCACATCATGGAAGGTCATTACATTACATTATATTGTGGAAGACCTCCCAGTCCTTTCACCATACCTATTCAATCTGTATGCTGAGTAAATAATCTGAGAAGCTAGACTATATGAAGAAGAATGGGGCATCAGGATTGGAGGAAGAGGCATTAACGACGTGCATTATGCAGATGACACAACCTTGCTTGCTAAAAGTGAAGAGGACTTGAAGCACTTACTGATGAAGATCAAAGACCACAGCCTTCAGTATGTATTACATGTCAACATAAAATAAAAATCCTCACAACTGGACCAATAAGCAACATCATGATAAGTGGAGAAAAGATTGAAGTGGTCAAGGATTTCCTTTTACTTGGATCCACAATCAACACCCATGGAAGCAGTGGTCAAGAAATCAAAAGACACATTGCACTGGGCAGGTCTGCTGCAAAAGACCTCTTTAAAGTGTTGAGAAACAGAGATGTCACCTTGAAGACTAAGGTGCGCCTGACCCAAGCCATGGTATTTTCAGTAGCCTCATATGCATGGGAAAGCTGGACAATGAATAAGGAAGACTGAAGAAGAATTGACGCCTTTGAATTGTGGTGTTGGCAAAGAATATTGAATATACCATGGACTGCCAGAAGAACGAACAAATCTGTCTTGGAAGAAGTACAACCAGAATCCTCCTTGGAAGCAAGGATGGCAAGGCTACGTCTTACATACTTTGGACGTGTTGTCAGGGGGATCAGTCCCTGGAGGAGGACATCACGCTTGGTAAAATAGAGAGTCAGTGAAAAAGAGGAAGAGTCTCAACGAGATGGATTGACACAGTGGCTACAATGATGGGACCAGGCAATGTTTCATTCTATAGTACATAGGGTCACTATGAGTTGGAACCCACTCGACGGCACCTAACAACAACCCAGTCCAGTGTCTGTCAAACCACTGAGGATCACAGTGTAGCCAAGAAGACACCTGACATGAACCATCACAGCCAGATTGTCATTTTCCACTGGTTCCTCTGGAGGTTGAGTGGAGAGTGGCTTTAAGGGAGATGGAAGCTGATGGGGGAGTCAGCAGCTGTTGTAAGTGTTCCAGACGAGAGAGGAGGAGATTCTGATGTATTTGTGGAAAAAAGATGAGGGATGAGTGTGGGAGACATTCAGGAAGTCCAGTGGCCGAAGCTTGCTGACTGAGAATGTGAGGAGGTAGGAGAGTGATTCAGAATGACTTCAGAATTTCTAGCTTAGGGTGACCGGATAGATGAGGGTGTATTCATGGAGACTGTGAGGATAAAAAAAGGAATGGGCAGAAAATGATGAGTTTGGTATGAGAGGTTCTGCAGTTTGTTTCGGGTGCTTGTGGACTATCATGCGGAAATATCAAGTTGGCAGTTGTATTTTTGCATCTGAAGACCAGAGAAGAGCTCTCTCTAGGCTGAAACTGTTCTTGGGTGGTGTACATGTTTGACACGCTCAGCTGCTAACTTAGAGGTTGGCAATTCAAGTCCACCCAGAGGTTCCTTGGAAGAAAAGCCTGGCTATCTGCTTCTGGAAAATCAGCCATCGAAAATCCTATGGAGCATGATTCTACTCTGACACACGTGGGTCGCCATGAGTCGGAATTGACTTGAGAGCAACTGGCTAAGCTGAAGTTACAGAGTTGAAATGAACAATGTTGGTGTGGTTTAACCCATTATCACAGTAACACGCAGAGAGTGTGTAGAGCGAGATGAACAAAGGACTGTGGTCAGAACCTAGGAACTCTCATGGCACTGGGACAGCCCACCAGCTGATAATATCAGTTATGCATTTTACCTCCTAGTTCCTGAGCTGTATGAAGGCAAGACCTCGCTTCATTTGATTCAGCGCTCCTGAAACCCAACACAGTGTCTTACACATGTTGTGGCTGTTGTTGGGTGCCGTCGAGTTGATTCTCACTCATAGTGACCCCGTGTGACAGAGTAGAACTGCCACATAGGGTTTTCTAGGCTGTAATCTTTATGTAAGAAGATCACCAGGTCTTGCTCCTATGTAGCCGCTGATGGGTTAGAACCCTCAACCTTTCAGTTAGCTGCCGTGCGCTTAAGTGTTTGTGCCTCCAGGGCTCTTATCTTACACATAGTAGATGCTTTAAAGAGTATTTGTGCTGTCGGGACTGATTGTCAAAATATAAAGATTCTCGACTGCATTGCTTCAAAGAGATAGAGAATGTGGGCAAAATTGTTACATTGTTTTCAGAAAATAATGGACTTTAAACATTTTTTTCTGATTCTGTGCAAGTGGCAGCCTAGTGACAGAAGGGACAAGGACTTTGGGACACTTTATTTATCTGACAAATATGTATCAATGCCTTCCCCGTGTCAGACTCTGGGGAAAGTGGTCAGAAGGCTAGCTGGAGGACCGAGCTGGCTTGCAATTCTGGCAATTACTTAAGCTTGCTGAGACTCAGTTTCCTTATCTGTAAAATGGGAGTAAGAACTCTTTAGGGCTACTAATATAGACAGAAGGAGCCTTGGTGATGCAAATGGTTAAATGGTCCATGGCAGAAAGATCTGGCAATCTGCCCCCATAAAGATTGCAGCCAGAAAACCCTACGGGGTGGCTCTACTCTGTCACACGGGGTTGCTATGAGTCTGAATTGACTTAATGGCACCCCAAAGTAACAATAATATAGATAGAAGTAATTATGTTTATTTAAAATCTGGGGCATAGTGAGAACCAACAGAAAATCCAAGGAATAGGCATCAAGATGGGATTACAATCGCAGTACCTGTGCTACTCAGTAACACGCCCATACCAAGCAGGACTTCAAGTGAGAGTTACGAGTGTTCCGATTTCCCAAACCATTGCCAAACTGGGAGGCAAACAGCCCTGCCTAGCATACTAATAAACAGGGTTTGTTTTTCTTCCTATGGTTTTCTTTTTTGCAGGAGTGAAAAATGTTATTTTCCCTCTTTGTCATTTTAATTAAATCAAGTCTAGGAAAACATACAACTCCAGTCACATTCCTCTTCAGCAGGAAAAGTTGGAAACCTGCACACCAGATTGCAAACCGTTAAAATCCATTCATTAAAAGTTCATGGTTGGCTGGACGTTTTTTCCCTCCAAGCATTGCATTATGTACATTTCCTATCTGTGTTCATGTGACAGATTGCCTAACAGGTTCCTTGTACAGTAGAGCTGTGGAGTCTGCCAGCCAGGCCTAGTTTGGAACCTGTGGCCGTAAGAGAAATGGCTTTGGAAATGTCATCTTGTGATCTAATGGATAATTCAGTAATAATGGCCTAAAAGATCCCTCAAGACTAACAATTGTATACCTGTTGGAAGTTAATTGGACTATGCAGAAATGGAAGTTATATGAATTATATGTTATAAAAATTCCATAGGCGTTGAATGTGATGACAGCTTATTCTCAAAGCTGGTATCGACTTTCAATCATTTTAATGTGCAGGCAGCCTTTGCCAGGGTCCCTGGCTAAGGCTGCCTCTCAGTATAAAGTGCCCATTTTTAGACCGTGTGCCAATTCTGTGTGTAGATATATGAATATTTGTGTGCGTTGTGTACTTTACATGCCTGGACAAATCACCTATTTATTTCCACGAAAAGTTTGGCGATACCAAGTGTTAAAAGACGAGACTTCATCATCCAGATTTATAATTCATTTTTTATGCTGCACCAAATGACTCTTAAGAGTTATGGGAAGGCTTTTATTTTTAGCGCTCAGTAAATTAAACCTTTTATTCATCATTTTGAAAGACGACAGTAAAGAAGAGAGTGTCAGTTCTTTTTTAATTGAAGGAATAGAAGCAGCAGCCATCCAGCCACAGAGTGAACCCTAGTGTTAGGTCTTGTTGAAAAGAACGTCCTTATACACTTGCCACCTCCCCACAGTTAATTGGTTATCTATATTACAGTAGCAAGGTATTGCTGACAAAAGTGGGTGCCCCCCCTTTGTCTCTGTCTCTGCCTCTCCCTCTCCTCTTTCTCTCTCTCATTAACGATAGCTTTAAGCACAGTAGTCGGACGCGTGTTCTGTTTGCAAAGATAATTTCCTTAGTTCAGTATATTTTCTCTGAATGATTCATGTTGTTTTACAAGTTATATCCGTAGGCCAGGATTTCTCAACCTCGGCAATATTGACATTTTGGTCCAGATGATTCTTTGTCAGAGTCAGGAGGTGGGGGAACTTCCTGTGCATTTGGGGATATTTAGCAGCATCCCTGGCCTCTGCCTCCTAGTAACATCCCCCCTCCACTTATGACAACCGAAAACATTTCTAGACATTGTCATATGTCACCCTGATTGAGAAGCACTGCTGTATACTCAGAGGACTGTCATTTAAGCTACTGGTTGGAAAAAAAAATTATAATTCCATTGGAATTAATTTTACAGTATTTTACATTGGATTAATTTTGCAGTATTTTTTGTGCCTTCAACCATCTCATCCTGTTAAATGGTACCTAGCCTTGGTGGTGCAATAGTTAAGCCCTCAACTGCTAACTGAAAGGTTGGCAGTTCGAACCCACCCAGAAGCTCTGCAGGGGAGGGACCTGGCGATCTGCTTCTGTAAAGATTATAGCCAAGAAAACCCTACGGGGTGGTTTTACTCTGTCACGTGGGGTCGCCATGAGTCGGAATCGACTTGATGGCACCCAACAACAACGGCAAGTGCAAAGTGGAGTCCTTGGGTAGTACAACAGGGTTAACGTACTTGGCTGGTAACTGAAAGGTTGGAAATTCGAATCCATCCAGAGGTGCCTCAGAAGAAAGGCCTGGCAATCTGCTTCTGAAAAAATCAGCCAGTGAAAACCCTGGGGAGCACGGTTCTATTCTGACACCCATGGGCTCCAAGTGGCTTTGAAGGCAACAGTTGGTTAAGTGTGAAGTACACTTGTAGCCTCCATTTTTTGCGTTGGTTCTTTGAAACATATTACATTCTGAGTCGAGAGAAAGCAGCCATTTGCAGTCATTTTACATGTGATGAAGATTTAATGAGAAGAGAAAAAAAGACGTACATTTTCATGAGGTGATTTCAGCAGGTATGTGGATGGTTTTATATCAATACTACATTGAAAAAGAAGGTAGGGAACTGGGTTAGGATAGAGAGAGGCAAAGTCCTACCTTTCTGTAGTTGTAAGTACACCACGGATAGTCCAGAGCCAAGAAACGTAAAACATTCTTACAACTCGTCACTAATGCCATAGAAACCAAAACATTTGGAAGAGGTGAAGTGCAGCATGTACAATACATTAACATTACTAGATGGTTCTGCATTAAAGTCTCAGAACTGAATTGTTCCGTCACCAACTCCTTCAGAAGGAAACCTTGCTCATTTCTCACGTCTACCCTGGTGCCTTCTTCTGGGCAGTCGAGGCACTTATGAAATATTACAATTATTTTGAAGGAATCACAGTGTCTGTCTTGGTTTTCTAGAGCTGCTATAACAGAAATACCACAAATGAACGGCTTTAACAAAGAGAAATTTATTCTCTCCATTTTAGGAGGCTAGACGTCCGAATTCAGAGTGCCAGCTCCAGGGGAAGGCATTCTTTCTCTGTTGGTTCTGGGGGAAGGTCCTTGTCATTAATCTTCCTTAATTGAGGAGCTCTCAGTGCAGGGACCCTGGGTCCAAAGGATATGCTATTCTCCTGCCTCTTGTTTCTTGGTGGTATGAGGTCCCCAGTCTCTCTGTTCCTTCTCTTTTGTATCTCGAAAGAGACTGACTTAAAACACAACCTAACCTTGTAGATTGAATCCTGCCTCGTTAACATAACTGCCTCTAATCCCATTTCGTTAACATCATAGAGATAGGATTTACAACACATAGGAAAATCACATCAGATGACAAAATGGTGGGCAATCACACCATACTGGGAATCAGGGCCTAGCCAAGGTGACACACATTTTGAGGGGACACAATTCAATCCATAACAGTCTGGTTTGAGGGTAGAACTTTCTGGGCTGAGGTTCCCTTGGAAGGTGGGTATCTGATGAATGCTGCCAGAGGCTGGGTAGATGTTTGTTTTCTGTCGATGGTAGCTGGAGCCGAATGGTTTTATTTTCCTATAAACCGCTGCTGGCTTTCAGTTAGCTGAATCCGAGGATTTATTCCCCCTTTTCATTGCACACAGAGCCTTACGATGTGCACTGCTATGTGGAAAGGGTTTGAATTAAGAGGCAACGTCATTCTGTCTTCCGGTGTTTAGCTTTAACGCTAGGTTAAATTTCTAATGTAGAGTTTCAGAGTGTTGTTCAAGAGTGCTGTGACATTCCTTAAATTCAAGCATACAACAAATAGAGTATCTGGTGGTCTGTATTTAATTAGCAACATAATCTAGTATCATGTCCAGTTCTTGCTAAGGAAGGTAGCTTGGCCTCACTGGCCCCTGTAGCAGTTAAGAAGGTGGGTATGAGAAGCAGTATTTAGGGATGATTGTGAGAGGAGTGTGTTTTCCATCCATTCCTCCAGATACTGTAAAACTTAACGTCGGGGTATGCCAGATCAGCAGAGAGCTGTGTGTGTGTGTGTGTATTGGATTGTATCAGTTTCCTCCCAGAGTTGCCTTTAGTAAATTGCATTTTGGGATAATACCGACAGTCCATTTCCAAGAATAAAGCTAGAAACAGAAATGCCCTTTATTCTGTTGGAAGAATGTGGCCAGGGTAGTTACATTTGTGATCCTCTGGCACGGTGGCCAAAATGCAGACTTTCATGTGGTGTTAGACTTCCAGGGTCCAATCCCCGGTCCACTTCTTAACGAAAGCATTGCTCTTCACTTCGGTAAGCGTTTGTTTTCTCCCCTGTAATATGGAGGAAATAATAGTAGCTGCATTAAGGAGTTTTGAGGCTCTTGTTGTTGCTGTTAGCTGCCCTTGAGTTGACACCAGACTCATGGCAGCCCAATGCACAACAGAACGAAACACGGCCCAGTTTTGCGCCATCCCTGTGATCGGTTACAGACTGAATATTTGTGATCCATAGGGTTTTATTGGCTGATTTTTGGATGGAGATAGCCAGACCTTTCTTTCTAGTCCATCTGACCCTGGAACCGCTGGAGAAACCTGTTCAGCATCCTAGCAACACACCAGCCTCCACTGACGGATGGGTGGGGGCTGTGCACGAGGTGCACTAGCCGGGAATGGACCCAGATATCCCACACGGAAGGTGAGAATTCTACCACTCAACCTAGAAGAGACATTCAGTGTCTCTGGATCCTCAGGTGTGGAGTCACTGCTCAATATTAGTAACTGGCGCCGTGGTTAAGAGCTCATCTGCTAATCAAAAGGTCAGCAGTTCAAATCCACCAGCCATTCCTTGGAAACCCTATGGGGCAGTTCTACTGTGTCCTATAGGGTCATTTTGAGTTGGAATCGACTTGATGGCAATGGGTTTGTTTGTTTGTTTGTTTTGGGTCATGCGTGTTACACAGCAAATCTCCCTTTTGCTTCTACCTTGAGGAATAATTGTGCTAATTTTGAACTATTGACTTATTTTTGTAACAGATATGCATAATTATGGAAATTAATTATAAGATTTCCCTCCATGTTGATTGGTGGGAACATCAGGGCAAACATCCAGCCCCCTCACTGCTAACAGAGGGCTTTGTGATTTCTGTGTTATTATTAACTTAGTCCCCGGCTTTAGTATGTTCCCTACACCTGTTTTCATTTCTTCATTTTTATCACCTATTAACAAGATTAGTAAATCCTGTTTTATCTTGTTGAATTGTGTTGGTCAATATGAGCCAATTCAATACTTTCTGGACCAGAGGAGACATGGGCATGAGTAATAAATAGACCTAGAAATAAATATAATCCCTGCAATATTGATCTTGTCTTATTCTTTATATTACTCAAACAACAGGGGCCACAAGCTCAAATATCCACTCAGATAGTGTCGTTGAGAGAAATGGGCTCAGTTTACGACAGCAGGGATTGGTGGGGACTGTTGTGAAAGGCAGGATGTTTTCCCTTCTCCTGTCACTTCATGGGCACGCAGAAGCTGAACAATAAAGAAGGAAGGCAGAAGAAGAATCAATGCATTCAAACTGTGGTGTTGGCGAAGAGTAGCGAAGATACTGTGGACTGCCAGAAGAATGAATAAATCAGCCTTAGAAGAAATACAGCCAGAATTCGACTCACTTACTTTGGACATGTCATCAGGAAAGGCCAATCCCTAGAAAAGGATGTCATGGTTGGTAAAGTAGAGGGTCAGGGAAAACAAGGGAAATCCTTAATAAGATGGATTGACACTATAACCACAACAACGGACTCAAACATAGCAAAGATCATGAAGATGGCGCAGGATCGGGCAGTGTTTCACTCTGTTATATACCTAAGGTCACCGTGACTTGGAGCTGAATTGAGGGCATCTAGCAACCATGGTATACACCTTGCTACATTTACACCCCACTGACTATCTTGAATACCCCCGTTTCTAACCTTCCGTTCATACCTCAAGCTCATCTCTCTAAATTCAACACAACACTGCTTCCACCAAGGTGGAAGCTTGCACGTTCTGTTAAAACTCTACCAATTTTTATTTTTTGAAGCAAACTAGTATGTTCTGAAGTGGCTTAAAAATGTGTTTCCCACAAAGCATCCCGTGGGTGTGAAATAATAACAATAAATAACAATGACAATATCAACATTGATAATCCTGATAACTGACGTTTATGGAGCACCGGCAAGGTTGTGCCTCATTGTGTGGCACTCTTTACATGAATTTTTGACTTTCCACCCCAGGATTTAGGTGCTATTGATATCCACAGTTCATTCATGGAAATAAGGAGAAACAGAGAGACAGAGTAACTCACCTAAGCCAAAATCCAATGTCTTAGCTCTTCTACCTCTCAGCCTTCTGGGTAGGACCTGACCCCCACGGGGCTTTCGTACCTATTTTCAGGGGTGACCACCTTCACCTGGAAAGATTCCCCAACCCTGTATCCCTAGATACTTCCTGCTCATCTCTCAAGACTTAGCTTTCATGGGCATTGATTCTGAATAAAAATAAAACGAAATTGTTGACAACTTCTGTCTTCTCTCCATTTATCATGATGTTGTTATTGGTCCAGTTGTGAGGATTTTTGTTTTCTTTATGTTGAGGTGTAATCCATACTGAAGCTGTGGTCTTTGATCTTCATCAGGAAGTGCTTCCAGTTCTCTTCACTTTCAGCAAGCAAGGTTGTGTCATCTGCATGTCACAGGTTGTTAATGAGTCTTCCTCCAATCCTGATGCCACATTCTCCTTCATATAGTCCAGCTTCTCAGATTCTTTGCTCAGCATACAGATAGAATAAGTATGATGAAAGAATACAACCTTGACGCACACCTTTCCTGACTTTAAACCACGCAGTATCCCCTTGTTCTGTTCCAATGAATGCCTCTTGGTCTATGTACAGGTTCCGCGTGAACACAATTAAGTGTTCTGGAAATTCCATTCTTGGCAACATTATCCATAATTTGTTATCATCCACACAGTGTAATGCCTTTACATAGTCAATAAAACACAGGTAAACATCTTTCTTGCATTCTCTGCTTTCAGCCAAGATCCATGTGTCATTAGCAGTAATATCCCTGATTACACATCCTCTTCTGAATCCAGCTTGAATTTCTGGCAGTTCCCTGTTGATGTACTGCTGCAACTGCTTTTGAATGATCTTCAGTAGAATTTTACTTGTATATGATATTAATGATATTGTTTGATAATTTCCCAATTCTGTTGGATCACCTTTCTTTGGAATGGGCACAAATATGGATCTCTTCCTGTCAGTTGGCCAGGTAGCTGTCTTCCAAATTTCTTGGCATAGGTGAGTGAGCATGCTGCATCCGTTTGTTGAAACATCTCAACTGGTATTCTGTCAGTTCCTGGGGCCTTGTTTTTCGCCATACTTTTCAGTGCAGCTTGGACTTTTTCCTTTACTACCGTTGGTTCTGAGTCATATGCTACCTCCTGAAATGGTTGAATGTCCAATTCTTTTGGTACAGTAACTCTGTGTGTTTCTTCTATGCTTCCTGGGTTGTTCAATATTTTGCCCATAAAACCAAACCAAACCCATTGCCATCAAGTTGATTCTGACTCATAGTGACCCTAAAGGACAGAGTAGAACTGCCCCATAGGGTTTCCAAGGAGCAGCTGATGGAATCGAACTGCCGACCTTTTGGTTAGCAGCCTGAACTCTTAACCACTGCACCACCAAGACTCCATTTTGACCAGAGAATCCTTCAATATTACAACTCAAGGCTTGAATTTTTTCTTCAGTTCTTTCAGCTTGAAAAATGCTGAGCGTGTTCTTCCTTTTTGATTTTCTTACTCCAGGTCTGTGCACTTTTCATTATAATACAGTGTCTTCTTGAGCTGCCCTTTGAAATCTTCTGTTCAGCTCTTTTACTTTATCATTTCTTCCATTCATTTTAGCTACTCTATGTTCAAGAGCAAGTTGCAGAGTCCCTTCTGACATCCATTTTGGTCTTTTCTTTTTTTCCTGTCTTTTTAATGACCTTTTGATTTCTTTGGGTATGATGTCCTTGATGTCATCCCACAACTTATATGGCCTTTGATCATTAGCATTCAATGCGTCAAATCTATTCTTGAGAAGGTATCTAAATTCTGGTTGAATGTACTCAAGGTCATACTTTGGCGCTTGTGGACTAGTTTTAATTTTCTTCAGCTTCAACTTAAACTTGCACATGAGCAATTGATGGTCTATTCCGCAGTCGGCCCCTGGTATACGTAATTGGTGTATGTTCTGACTGATGATATTGATCTTCTCCATCATCTCTTCCCACACATGTAGTCAATTTGATTCCTGCGTATTCCGTCCGGCGAGGTCCATGTGTGTAGTCACCGTTTATGTTGTTGAAAAAAGGTATTTGCTATGAATAAATTGTTGGTCTTGCAAAATTTTATCATGCAATCTCCAGCATCATTTCTGTCACCAAGGCCATATTTCCAACTACCGATCCTTCTTAGTTTCAAACTTTCACATTCCAATCACCAGGAATTATCGTTGCATCTTAATTGCATATTTGATTAATTTCTGACTGCAGAAGTTGGTAAAAATCTTCAATTTCTTCATCATTGGCATTAGTGGTTGGTGTGTAAATTTGAATGGTAGTCATACTCACTGGTTTTCCTTGTAGGCATATGAACATTATCCTATTACTGACTGCATTGTACTTCAGGATAGATCTTGAAATGTTCTTTCTGACAATGAATGTGACACTGTTCTTCTTCAGTCTGTCATTTCCAGCATAGTAGACCATATAATTGTCCAATTCAAAATGGCCAGTATTAGCCCATTTTAGCTCACTAATGCCTAGGGTATTGATGTTTTTGTGTTCCATTTCATTTTTTATGAATTCCAATTTTCTGAGATTCATACTTAATACATTCCACATTCCTATTATTAATGAATGTTTGCAGCTCTTTCTTCTCATTTTGAGTTGTGCCACATCAGCAAATGAAGGTCTCAAAAGCTTGACTCCATCCACGTCATTAAGGTCGATATGAGGAGGCAGCTCTTCCCCAGTCGTGTTTTGAGTGCCTTCCAACCTGAGGAGCTCAACTTCCGGCACTATATCAGACAATGTTCTGCTGCTATTCATAAAGTTTTACTGGCCAGTCTTTTTAAAAGTAGATTGCCAGGTCCTTCTTCCTAGTCTATTATTCTGGAAGCTCTGCTGAAACCTGTCCACCATGGGTAACCCTGCCTGTATTTGAAATACTGGTGACATAGCTTCTGGCATCACAGCAACACTCAAGCCACCACAGTATGACAAACTGACAGACAAGTGGTGGGAGTTTATGTTAAGAGAGAAACAATTCAGAAAAGGGGGGTGAGAATGGTTGCATTGTTTGAAGAACGTAATCAGTGTCACTGAATTGTACATCAATAAACTGTTGAATTGGTGTATGTTCCACTGTGTGTATTTTCAACACCAACCAAAAAATATAATAAAATTATTAAGAAAAAAAACCCAAAACTTCAGGCTCTACAATTAGATTGCTTGGATATGGATCCTGGTGCCCTCTCTCACCAACTGTGTAATCTTGGGTGAATGATGACCTTCTCTGTGCCTCAGTTGCCACATCTATCAAATAAGGAAAATAATGGTGCCCACCCCGCAGAGTTACTGGGTGGGGATGAGATAATGGGTCTAAAGCTCTTAGCATAGGGCTTTACGCATAGAAGATGCTCATTGAATGTTAGTTACTATCATCTATGATTATTATAGCTTGGGTTGTAATGTTTTGATATTGCTTGTTTTGGAAACATCGTGGTCAGTTAGATTGTCTTTCCTTCACTTCTTGTTCCCTTTTCTCCTCCCACAGGTGCTTACTATACACCTACTAGAAATAGGGCACAAAATGGACGAAGTCTCTGCCTTTCTAGAGCTTATTATCTCTACCTGTGCTGTCCAATATGAGATCCACAGGCCTTATGTGGCCATTTAAATTTAAATTAATTAAAATTAAATAAAATTAAACATCCAGTTCCTCGGACAGACTAGCTACATTTCAAGGGCTTAATGGTCACATGTGGCCATAGGCTACTATACTGAACAGAGCAGTTGAGAACACATCATTGAAGAATTGCTTTTGGACAAAGCTGGTCTAGTAGAAAAACAGATAATATGTAATTAAACCAATAAATATCAGCATTATTTAATAATACTGATGATGTACTTCTTAAAATCATAATTTTACCTAAATGCCACTTCGGTGTGCCTTGGAGATATCAATCTTGTCAGTTTGGGAAAGCACGGTTGTGTTTGTGTGTGGTTCCATAGTTGCTGTCTAGTCGACCCAGACTCATGGTGGCCCCATGTGTCAGAGTGGAACTGTGCTCCATAGGGTTTTCAATGGCTGAGTTTTCAGAAGTAGATCACTAGGCCTTTCTTTTGAGACACCACTGGGTGGACTTGAACCTCTAACCTTTTGGTTAGGAGCAGAGTGCATTAATGGTTTGAACCACTCAGAAACTCCCTGTGTGGATCAAGAATGAGTTAAGCTTGAACAAAGAGAAACATAGGTATCTCCTCTTCCCCTCCCTTCTCTCTCTCTTCCTCTCTCTTTCCTCTTTCTGCCCCCTAACTGACCCCTCTGTCTCCTTTTCCCATTGTCTCCCTTTTCTCGTCCCTTTTATGCTCTTCTAGACTTTATTTTGGAAACACTATGCGGCAGTTCTACTCTGTCCTACAGGGTCATTATGAGTTGGAGCAGCAAGGGTTTGGCTTTATTTTAAGGAGCCGTGGCGGCGCAGTGGTTAAGTGCTTGGCTCCTAACCAAAAGTTCGGCTTTCGAACCCACCAGCTGCCCTGCAGGAGAAAGACCTGGTGATCTGCTTCTGTAAAGATTACAGCCTTGGAGACCCTATAGGGTAGTTCTATTCTGTCCCGTGGGGTCGCTATGAGTTGGCATCAACTTGATGGCAATGGGTTTGATTTTTTTTTTTAACGTTTTATTTTAAAAGAGAAAGGCAAAATCCTTACCCTCCAGGAATCCTGGAAGGCTTCAGACGCATTAAAAAAAAAAAAAAAAAAAAAAATCCAACTGCAGTGCTGTGATAGAAGCAGGAAAAAATATAATGGGAACTCCTGGAAGGAGGGTGTCTTTCCTGCTTGGTGGTGATGGGGAGGGATTCCCAGAGAAGATGTCTCCTTTTTGCTCAACTCTGACCTTCAGCAAGTCTCCATCTCCTGTGAGTGACAGGCTCGAATGTGAACAGGTCCCGTCTCTTAGAGGGTAGGAGTTCTCTGAATGCAATTATTAATCACCGTGAAGCTCTTGTAAACTATTACCATAAACAATGACATGCTCCTTTCATTCTCCCAGATCAATATTACTGAAAGGCATTCCTGTCCCAGGCTTATCACGCGGACGGGTAACTCATATCGCTATAAATACATGGTGACTTTTTAATCAAGTGTTAATGGTCTTCAGTATTTCAGAAAGCACAAATACGTGTAGGAACCTGCAGCTGGTCAATGGCCACATTTGTTTTAATTTTATGGTTGCCTTTAATCCTCCTCTAGTCCCAAAAAGGATTCGAGATGGCTTATAATAAAGGCACAGATTCAATAAACCATGAGATTATTAAAACAAAAGCAACTATGTGAGCCTAGAAATGAAGGGGTGAAGGGAGTATGACAGCAAAGAAGAGGGTGGAGGGAAAGATAATTCTACTAAAAAATCTTAAGATTTTGCGTATTCAAATTTATTAAGAATTCTAGGCTAAGGCAAGCCACTGGAATCGAGAACAAAGCTTCTATGTGAGATTTTTGGTAAAATGCAAAAGGAAAGAAGGGATGAAGAGAGGGAGGGAGGGAGGAAGGAAGGGAAGGAAGAAAGGAGAGAGAGAAAACAGAAGAAAAGAAAGGAAGTGAGCTGTATCTCTTGCTATCTTGATATTTTCCTTCAACAATAATTTATTTAGCATCTGCCCACTAGCTGGTGTTTTGATAGATAGAGGTGTGGGGAAGGAAGATATAAATATGATTAAGACAGTATTCTCCCAGGTGGTAAAGGAAATGGTATGTGCAAACATAAAAGGGAACTGTGTTTGTAGAACAGAAAGGTGATCTGTGTGTCTGTGTGGTTGAGTTCATCGATGATGTTGGGAGAAAGCCAGTTAATGATCCTGGAGATAAGTAAGGACCAGATAACTCAGGGCTCTGTTAAGGCACGTGAAAGAGTTTAGCTTTTACTTTAAGGACAATTGGGAACCATTGAAGTGGATCAAATTTTCCATTTAGAAAGATAACTCTCCCTGCAGTGTGGAGAATGGATTGGGGTGGAGAGAGGCAGGAGAGGGACATCAGTTAGGAGGCTGTTGCAGGTGAGAAGTGATGGAGTCTTTGGATGAACCTAATGGCTATGGGAATGAAGAGAAGTGAATGGGTCTAAGATATGAGGTGGGAGAATCAATGAAACTTGTAGATTGATTGTAAATGAAGATGTGAGAGGAGGCAACAGGGACTCACAGGTTTGGGGCTTGAACAACTGTGTGGATGCAGATGCCATTTGATGAGATGGTAGAAATAGGAAGAGGAGCAAATATTGGGGTTAAGGGAGGTGACAAATTAATTTATAGGTTTTGTGTTTGAGAGGTTTTCAAGACGCTTAGGTGAAGGTAGATGCTACATAAGCAGTTGAGTGTGTAAAGTTGATGGTCAAAATTGAGGCTGGATTGGTGACATATTTGGCAGCCTTGGAGGATAGATGGTATTCAAACCATGGGAAATGATGGCATTATCTAGATAGAGTTTGAAGAGTGAGAAGGAAAGAGGGCCAAAGCCCTCAGTGGATCCCAACATTGGTAGTTTTCCCAGAGGAGATAGGTAGGTAGGTAGGTAGATAAGTAGTTTGGTAGGTAGGTGGATAGATAGGTAGGCCGGTCAGTCTGTTGGTTGGTCCGTCAGTCAATCTATAGGTAGGTAGGTAGGCCGCTGAGTCAGTCTGTAGGTAGGTAGGTAAGCCAGTCAGTCAGTCTGTAGGTAGGTAGGTAGGTAGTTAAGTAGACCAGTCGGTTTGTCTGTAGGTAGGTCAGCAACATGGAAATTACCATAGTATGACAAAGGGATAGGCAGGTGGTTGTCCCAGAGAAGAAGGAACCCATGAATAAATCTGAGCACCACTAGCCAGAGGTGTCTAAAAAACAGCAGGAAATTGGGGTGTCATGAGAACAAAGAGAAGACATCCCATCAAGGAGAGTTGGTGCAGCCTGGGTCACAGGACATCAGGGTGCAATGCTCCTGGAAGCCACACCATTGGATGAGCTACCTAAGAAGAACTCACTGACAGAGAAGACAACAGAGCCCAGGACACATCTCTGGGGTCTCAAGTGGTTTCCAGGTAACCTTGAACTTATCAAAGTCCCCCCACAATAGCCATGGGTTTATAAGGAAAGAAATGCGCCTTCAATGACGCACGGACTATGAGGCTGTGAACTGCTGACTGCTTTTCCAGACGTCGTGACTGTAACTTTCATAATCTGTGCTCCAGCTCCTGACACAGTTCCTGCAGAGCCCCAGGACTCGTTCAGGGGTATTCTAAGGACTCTCCATTAAGGGCCCATTTTATGTGCATAGCTGAAATCCTGGAAATGATGGTCTCTTTGGAGGCCCAGGAGTAGGCGCAGACGTCTGCTAGCATGAATGATAATGTGGACCCCAGCGATTTGCTGTCCTTCATCGTTTGATCTGCTGCAATGGCCAGCGTGTAATTAGCCAATTGTTGTGTGCAGATAGGTGTTACAAATGGAGATGTAAATTCAGCCTCCAAAAAGAAAATAAAAATGTGGGTATAAGATTCTCCCTTGCAATTCAGTTTACAGATGCCTCTGGGATAAAGCGGGATTAAACCAAGATGCCCTCTAAGGAGTGAACCAAAACACTCGTTGCCACCATCTGGTTGATTCCGACTCAGCACCCCTATAGGACTGAGTAGAACTGCTCCATAGGGTTTCCAAGACTGGAATCTTCACAGAAGCAGACTGCCACAGCTTTCTGCCATGGAGCGGCTGGTGGTTTCAAACTGCTGACCTTTTGGTTAGCAGCCGAGCCCTTTAACCAGTGCACCCCAGGGCACCTCTTTTAGGAGTGAAGTGCCTAGGAATGGGTGTGTGCATACATACGTGCACACACTTACACAGTTTTGTATCAACCAAATTGAAAAAGTAGAAACCCTCGACGTGATTTCTGAGTGGTGTGTTTTCAAATGAAGGTAAAGAAACTGGTGACCTCCAACGCTGAGCTGGGGAAGTTTGAATAACAAGGGGACAAAAAGTTTTGTGCAATCGGATTTGGCCCTCTTTCCTTCTCACTCTTCAAACTCTATCTAGATAATGCCATCATTTTCCATGGTTTAAATACCATCTATCCTCCAAGGCTGCCAAATATGTCACCAATCCGATTGCACCCCTGTGCAACCCAACTCCGTATTATTCTGAGCTGTAGGAGTTCACTGAGAGCATGCAGTGTTTAACCTGGTTAGCATCACGCAGTAATCCCAGCCGGAGCATGCGTGGAGGTTATGGGTCTGGGATTTGCAGGGCCACCTGAGTTCACAGTATGGCTCCACCATTCACTGTGGATGTTGTCTTCAGAAGGTTAATTAGTACCTCCAAGCCTCAGTTTCTCCATGTGTAAAACGGGGATGGCAATATACCAGACCCATTGATTTATTAGCAGAAAGAAGTGAGAAAATGCACAAAAAGGGATTAACATGTGTCTTAGTTATCTAGTGTTGCCATAAAAGAAATACCACAAGTGGGTGGTTTTAATGAACAGAAGTTTATTTTCTCAAAATTTAGGAGGCTAAAAGTCCGGATTTAGGGTGGCAGCTCTAGGGGCAGGCTTTCTGACTCTTTCAGCTCTGGGGGAAGATCCTTGTCTCTTTTCAGCTTCTGTTTCTTGATTCCTTGGAGATCTCACGTGGTGGAGCATCTATCTTCCTCCAGCTGCACTTGCTTGCTTCATCTACTCTTTTATATGTCAAAAGGGATTGACTTAAGACACACCCTACGTTAATAATGCCTCATTAACGTAACAAAGAAAACCCATTCACAGATGGGATTATAACTACAAGTATAGGGGTTAGGATTTACAACACGTATTTTTGGGGGACACAATTCAATCCATAGCAGCGTAGTACCAGGGAAGATGATGTTCTTAGCTGCCTTCTAGTTGACTCTGACTCATGACAACCCTATGTATAACGGAATGAAACTTGGCCCAGTTATGCGCCATCTTTATGATTGCTGGTATGTTTGAGTCCATTGTTGAGACTGTTCTGTCAATCCATCTCATTAAGGAGTCCTTCATTTTCACTGACCCTCTGTTTTCCCAACCATGATGTCTTTTTCTATCAACTGATCTTTCCTGATGATGTGTCCAAAATAGAGCAGTCAAAGTCTTGCCATCCTCACTTCTAAGAATATACTAGATGCTAAATACGTTAGTTATTCTCATGTCTTCATCACGGTAAGCATCTTTAGTCAGAAGACTCTGGAACTGTGCATTGATCATTGATATTTCAGAATAAGAAAATAACTGCTGGCCAGTATCCTGAGCAGGTCAAACTGCCCCTGGGCTTGTGGCAAAATGTGCTAGGGCTGGCTACTCAACACACAGAGAAAACAAAGCCCATCTCTTGGAATACCCGTTGGACCTGGGAGTAAGGAATTAAGCAGTTCTGAATAGTATTTCATGTTGAAGCAATCACAGATATATTATGGAGTTTAATGTAAAATCAGTGTGATTTTCCAGGACAAAACACGTAACACCAAATGAGTTTTGCCCTTATGGTACCTGCTTCTAGCTGTGTCCCCCAGAATTCCAGGGAGGGGCAGCGTTAAGTTCACTCTCCTCTGTTGATTGCAGTGATTAGAGGGTTGTGATCGTTTGCGTAGTGCCTCCCCTAGAGATGATAAGCATCCCTCCTTAGTCTTTACTGAGACTTCCACCAGAAGTTCAGTGGTTTTCTGAAACTGGAGATACAATTTCTTTTTCCAAAATCAGTACATTTTCTTTTTCAGATCCTCATTCAACTTACAATGTCACTGTTTTTTAAAAGAACTTTTAATTTTAGGTCTGCTGAAGTCAACACTCTGATCCTCCCTGTCTTCCTAAAATATTAATTTAGATACATCAAGGATTTTAGCAAGATTCCAAATTGCGTAAACCATTTTAAGTGAAGACACCTAAGGAAAAAGAATTACCATGTAACTGGTAAACTGCTGACCTATAAGTCTTGCCCCAAAGATTTTCCTTTACAGTAAGTTCTCTTTCTCCAGTGTTTCTTATCTCTCCAAAGATTGACGATACACCCATGTATCTAAGCTATTGTTGTTAGCTGCTGTGAAGCTGGCTTTGATTCCTGGCTACCCCATGAACAACAGAATGAAATGTTACCTGGTCCTGCACCATCTTCATGGTGGTTGATGTGCTCTAGTCCATTGTTGTGGCCACTGTATTTTGAGTCCCTTCCAACCTAGGGGGCTCATCTTTCAGCACGGTATCACACAATAATATTCTGTTGTGATCCATAATATTTTCATTGGCCGATTTTCAATAGATCACCAGGTGTTTCTTCCTAGTCTGTCTTAATCTGGAAGCTACACTGAAACCTGTCCACCATGAGTGATCTTGCTGGCATTTGAAATATCAGTGGCATAGCTTCCAGCATCCTAACAACATGCAAGCCACCACATTACTACAGATTAACAGACTGGTGGTGGATCTCAACCATACACTGTGGATATTCTTAAAGTCAGTACTTTAACTCTTGCTCATTCTTGTCAATAGCTGCGTAGTATTCTGTAATCCAGATGTGCCATAATTTGTTCCACCAAGTTCCCATCAATGATCCTGCAGGCAGGCTGCTTCTCTTTGGGGGTTTGGTTATTTATTTATCAATTGATTAATGATAGATTGCAAAAGAAACAACGCTTCAACAAACTCATCCCCCCCATACCCTTATCTTGATGGATAAACCTGAGAGGGTTGATTGCCATTTGGAATTTCAATTTGTTGTTGTTTAAAGTTATAAATGACTGTGTCTCTTTTCCCACGGGAGTTTAATAACATGATTCTGTTTTGACAGAGATCTTTAACAGAAGATTATTTCTTCCCCCCAGTGGCAATCTGCAGATTAACCGGATAATTTTGGATGAACCGAAGAGCTGGGAGGACTGTTCTGTTTAAGTTCTTTGTGCTTGTGTAGGGACAAATAATATCATCCAATAAAAGGATGGATGCAATTATATCAGCTTTGCGGTAATTATATGGATATTTTAGTTGTTCGGTGCATTTAATTATGCTTTGTTAAGCAGTCTGTATTAGCTTTCAGTGGGGCCAGTGTCGACTCGATTCGTGCCAAAAGACTTGTACATTTAATCTTCCACACGATGCATTTTTCCTAGAGGCAGAGAACGAATGAAAATGGGCCAAAAAGGTCGTAGAGCTGACTACCTTCTGTTTCCGTGTTAGAAACACTTTAAATGGAAAGTTCCGGAAACAGTTTTATCCTTTATAAAGTCTTTATTTTGGTCTTTTGAATTTAAATGGTGATATTTGGCTTTTGGAACCATTAACACAATAGAGAACTATCTAAAGTAAAATTGTAATGGCCCCCCTCTACACACCCCCTCAATTCTCCAGTCTCATCCCCCCAGCAGACTCCCGTCTGCACACTGGTTTGTGCACTTCCATCTTCTCTCTTTCTCTCATACAAATATACATGTGCACAGTTTTTTAAAGATGGGCTCATACCTTGCATTTATGGGTAACTTGCTTTTTTTCGCATGGCAGGGTTATTATTCTTCCATGCCAATATTTAAAAATCTACCTTATTCTTTTAAAAATATGTATTTATTTATTTTAATTGATTTAATATACTGGTTTGTAGAGCAGTTTTAGGCCTACAAAAAAATTGAGCAGAAAGTACAGGGAGTTGCCATATACCCCCTCTCTCTCTGCACACAATCTCTCCTATTACTTACATCTTGCATTTCAGTGGTGCGTTTGTTCCAACTGATGAACCAATGTTTATACATTATTATGACCTAAAGTCCATAGTTTACATTATTCATTTTTTTGTGTTGTACGGTCGTATGTCGTGTATATACCATTATAATATCATGCAGACTAATTTCGCTGCCCTTAAAATTCTCTGTGCTTCATCTATGCATCCCTCCAGTATCCGTATCTGATTATTTTTAATAGCTACATGGAATTCCTTAATAAGGAGCCCTAGGTGGCACAGATGGGTCAGCACTCAGCTGCTAACTGAAAGGTTGGCAGTTTGAACCTACCTAGTGGCTCCACAGGAGAAAGACCTGGAGATCTGCTTCTGCAAAGATTACAGCAAGAAAACCCTATGAGGCAGTTCTGCTCTGTCACACGGGGTCCCTATGAGTCGAAATGGACTCAGCGTCACCCAACAACAACTTTCCATAATATGGCTGCATTATAATTTGTTCAAACATTCTGCCGCTGATAACCTTCAGTCTATTTCTACTTGGAATTCGTTTGTTTTCTCTTTTGCTAAAATAAGCATTGTTGCAATAAAGATTTTGCATATATATCTTTCGTTCTGGTGCGTCTTGGATCTGTTGGATGACATTCCCCAAAGTGAAATTGTTAGTGATAATTTTGCAAGTATTAGTACCAACAAACATTACCAGGTTTTAACCCCCAAACAGCGAGTGACTTATAATTCTCCCAACACTGTAAACTACCTGGCCAACATTGGATGCTAGCAATCTTTTAAAAATTATCTAGTGCAAATATAGCACATGGTATCTTGTTGCTTTAATTTGCATTTGCTCGGTTACTAGTGATATGTATCTTTTCTTTTGTATGAATTACTCATGTATGGTCTTTGTCCATTTTAAATTGGTTATCTTTTTTTTATTAATTTATAGAAATTCTTGGTACGTTGTAGGTATTTACCTTAGTCAGTTATATGTGTTATAAATACAGGCCGTCATTTGTCTTTTGACTTTATCTACACAATCTTTCGCCATGTCAAAGTTTGATTTTTGGGCGATCACCTTTTTCAGTGACTTAAGGGGCTGTCTTTTCCCCATCCAACATTCATAAAATAGCCTGTGATATTGTCTTATAATGATTTTTAGCCTTATACTTTATCTTTAATTTTTTAATCCACATGGAATTTATATTTTTAAAATTAAATAGGAAATCTAAGATGTGTCATATTTCTTAAAAAGGACATTCAGCTGACCCAATACCATTTGTTAGATAAGGAGTCCCTGTTGGAGGAGTCCCTGGGTTGTGCAAATGGTTAACACTCTTATCTGCTAACCAGAAGGTTGGCGGTTGGAGTCCACCCAGAGATGCCTCAGAAGAAAGTCCTGGTGACCTACTTCTGAAAAATCAGCCATTGAAATCCCTATAGAGCACAGTCCTACTCTGACACCCCTGGGATTGCCACAAGGCTTTTTTTTTTTTAATCAAAAGGAGGGGATGAATGGCCTCTTGGTAAGCCCACACCAGTGATGTTCACTACCCCTGATTTGTTACGACTCAGATTTCCACATTATTTCTGAAAATCTACGGCGCCGTTTAAGTGGATCAGTTGTTCCATGCTTTGCCATCACCGTCACCAGCCTTTGACCAGACGTCAGCCCTTGTGGTGAGGGCTGTGAAGGCCGCCCTTTAATCCAAGTGGGGGCCACCTTGAACTGAGACATCCAAATGCTGGTGTCCAGAGAAATGCAATTTAAAATGACTGTGAGATGCCATTTACAGGCCTTGGATTGGCCCAAATTAACAGGATTGCTAGTAGCCAATTTTGGCAAGACTGGGGGGGGGTGACAAAAACTCTCGTGTGCGACGTACTGATGGTGGGAGTGTAAATGGGTATAATCTTTGAAGAGCCACTTGTTGATGTTTATTGAAAAATAAGGAGCCCTGGTGGCTCAGTGGTTCAGTGCCCAGCTGCTTACCATAAGGTTGGCAGTTCGAACCCACCCGGGAGAAAGACTTGGCAATCTCCTTCCATAAATATTACAGCAAGGAAAAAAAAAAAACCCTATGGGACAGTTCTACTCTGTCACATGGGGTTTCTATGAGTCAAAAATCAACTCACCAACAACTATCAAACCATAACAGAAATATAGTTTTACCCAGCAATGCCTCTTTTATGAATTAACTCTGTAGCTATAGCAGCACCAATGCAACAGAACAGGCATGTGAAGGAATCTGTTGTGGCATTATTTATAATATCAGAGTCCCACCCAGTGTAATGTGTTTTAGCTGTGGACTGATAACAAGACTAATGCATTTGCCTGAAATTTGAAGTAAGAGCAATTACACAACTTTAACATCCAATTGCCTTTTTTTCCCTTGATGCAAAGAAAACAGCTCCTTACATGAAGATTTGGCCCTAAAATCACCGCCATGATTGGTGTTTTGCAAAGGGTCACCCTAGAGTGCTCAGGCCACCTCTCTCGTGCTATGATTACACCTTCCGTATGGATTAGCAATCATATTCGAAACATTTAACTGCTCAGCAAGGGCATTAATCACTTCGCTGCATCTATTTCACGTTTTCTCCTTCCTGCAGTGTTTGTTTAAGCCAAGTTGACTAGAGAGAGCAGGGCATTAAAAACAGGTAGTAGTACATGGCAGAAGGAGAGCTAAGCCTCTAGGAGAAAGATGCTGGGTCAATTCTCAAGCCATCATTAATTAGCCCTGTAACCCTCGGACCCATCCCTTGTGTGTCCGTTTGTTGTATGGTGGTGGTTTACATGTTGCTGTGATGCTGGAAGCTATGCCACCAGTATTTCAAATACCAGCAGGGTCACCCATTGTGGACAGATTTCAGTGGAGCTTACAGACTAAGATAGACTAGGAAGAAGGACCTGGTGATCTACTTCCAAGAAAAAAAATTAGCCAGTGAAAACCTTGTAGATAGCAGTAGAACACTGTCTAACACAGTTCCAGAAGATGAGCCCCTCAGGTTGGAAGGCACTCAAAATATGGGGAAGAGCTACGTCCCCAAAGTAGAATCAAACTTAATGATATGGATGGAGTAAATCTTCCGGAACTTTCACATATTATCAGGAGGGATCAGTCCCTGGAGAAGGATATTATGCTTGGTAAAGTAGAGGGTCAGTGCAAAAGAGGAAGACCCTCCATGAGATGGATTTACACAGTGGCTGTAACAATGGGGTCAAACATAACAATGACTGTGAGGATGGCACAGGACTGGGCCATGTTTCATTCTGTTATACGTAAGGTCTCCATGAGTAGGATCTGCCTGGACAGCACCTAACAATAATAACAACCCTATGGCAAGTCGGTTACCAGCTCGCGGATGTTGTTGTCTTTAGTAAAATGAACATCGTAACAACTGTCTCTCATATCTGGCCAGATTGTCATGAAAAATAAATACAGAGTGAATGTGAAATTCTCTGTAAGCCCTAAAGCACTAGACACGTGGACAAGTATTGCTATATGAGATTACCTCTATGGCTACTTTTAATCTTCATCCTCGGGTTCTTGGATCAATAGGTTTTTACCCAGATGTAGTGGTTGTCTGAGATTTCATAGATTTGCAGAGGGGGAAAGAGTGGGTTATTGAGGGAAAAGACTGAACTTTTCTGGTTTGTTTGCGTTATTCGATAGAGAGATGGAGGGGGCTGTCCTTGTACCTTCTGCACACGAAGGCCATGTTCCATATTTTGTCAGTGTAGATATGGCCCGAGCTCTCAAGAGTCAAGAACATAGGGTGGATTTGATTCCACTCCTTATAGCTATCTTTCATTTTCATCTCTGTCCTGATAGACTTGATAGGTTAGACCAATCGCTTGGGTTTCTAAGGCTCCATTTGTAAAACCTACATAGAAAATAAAACGGTGGTCTGTTCACCTGCACTTTTAATGCACATTCAGACCAGGACATCTTCACTTATGGAAACCTGTGTGTCTTTAAATGAAGTGCTGTTGTGACGCCAATACTGCTGCTGCTGCTACTACCACCAGTTGCCTTCCAGTCAACCCCAACTCATTGCGGCCCCACGAGTAGCAGAATAAAACTGTGCCCCACAGGACTTTCAATAGCTGGTTTTTTGGAAGTAGATCCCCAGACCTTTCTTCTGAGGCAACTCTGGGTGGACTTGAACTTCTAATTTTATGGTTAGCAGACTAGCACGTTAACTGTTCGTACCAGCCCAGAAGAGAGCCACGCTCAGTAGCTGCCATGTTGTCTCTGGCTGCTTTTGTGCTACAAGTGCAGAGCTGAGTGCTTATGATAGAGACCCTATGGCTCACAAAGCCGAAAATATTGACTCCCTAGCCCCTCACAGAAAGTGTGCGGACCTCTGATTTAAACTGATGTTTTGTTTGAGTCGTTGTTACCAAGTCAGGGTTTGAACATTGTGTGTGTGTGTGTATGTATGTGTGTGTGTATCCTTTAATATTTTTTAGATAATCCTGTGTGTGACCAAAAAAATAATTTTTAAAAATTCAAAACCAGTAGTGATAAGAATCTTCTTGAGTGCATCTTCACATCACTGGTTTATTTTTCAAACATTTTAAAATTCCTGTTCTATTCAAGCAACTGTGCTAGGTACTTTCACACATGTCATTTAAGTTTGTAATCCTCTCAGAAACCATCTGAAGTAGTTGGTATTAAACCCACTTTAGAGGTGAGGAAACGGATGTTCAGGAGGATTTAAATAACTTGCCAAACTTCTTAGAACTACCCAGAGCCAGAAATCAAACTTAGATATGTCTAAATTCAAGCCCGTGGTTGCTGGGCATAAGATATGCGGACATATTTGTTCTCTTCTCTCCTTTTGCCAATCTATGAAAGAACCATGAGAGGAAGCTCATGGGGTAGGAAACCAAGAAATAAAGAGCATGAGTAACAGGCCCCTAAAGGGATACAAGTCCATGTGTCATCCTTTTGATTATCTTTCTAAGGTATTTTGAACTGGGTAGGCCCTTAGCTGAAATAATAGCATGTTGTTCAAAGTGGACATTGATGCTTGGAGTCTACCAGTGTGACTGTGGAAGAGATGAAGAAAAACAGTGCAATCTCTGCAGACTGATTTATAGGGAGAGAGGCACAGAAATCTGACAGCCCCTGTTTGGGCATCAGAGTTCCCACTCACATCAAATCCTTTGACTGTAACCTAATTAAACGCAGTTTATTTAATCATTCACATTAACTATTTTTATGAATTGCATTTGGCAATATAATAAACTTTAATCCGTTTTTAATGCAATTGCATTTAATTAATATGGATTAATGAATTAATATGTGTTATGTGTTGTAGCGATGCCAAGAATATATCATACCTTGATATAGTGCCTATTTTAGCAGTGGTGATGTTATTGTTGGAGCCCTGGTGGTGCAGTGGTTAAGAGCTAGAGCTGCTAACCAAAAGGTCAGCAGTTCGAATCCACCAGCCGCTCCTTTGAAACACTGTGGGGCAGTTCTACTCTGTTCTGTAGGGTTACTATGAGTTGGAATTGACTCTACAGCAATGGGTTTCATGGATATTTTAAACCTCAAACACTACACTATGGGGAAAGATGGTTAGGGACATTGGAGGGCTGTTTGGTTTAAGTCTCTTGGTTATGAAGGACCTACAGTTTAGGTTTTTGACTTTATCACCAAAGATCTTAGAGCAAATCACTGAGAGACACTGGCAGAATTGCAAGACTACCTTCATCCTGCAATTTTAAACTCGCCTACCATTGTTGGTTCACATTGCCTTTTGCACACAAATTAGCAATGGTTTTACAGTCCTGAAACGATCCTGTAAAGAATGCAATTATAGTTTAGGCCATTGTCATCTATGATGGGAATGTTTAAGACAGCATTACGCCTAGAGATCCTGAGCAACATGTCATTGCCACTCAGAGTATAACTGGTATGGTACCTCAAGTTTTATTAAAGAGCCTAAAGGGATATTATTTTACTGCCAAAATTCTGACCTTTACCATGCCCTTAAATAGCCCTTAAATTATTATTATTATTATTTTTCTGCATTTGCAAAGACAAATAAAAGCGTTTGATCTGTGTGTATTAATATATTAATTTGTTGAGCACAAATTTAAAATTTTCATGCTTCTTTCATCTTCTCCTCCCCTTGTATATACCTTTTCTTATGGATCAGAAGCCTCACAAATTCATAGCGGTCTCGGGCACTTTCTTTACCCTTGAGAAGATCCTCCCCTACAACATGAGCAGTGAGAACTACAGACAGTATAGAAACCTCACTGTGGGCATCAGCTGTGTGAGGGCCAGCGGCAGAGTTTTACCAAGAGGGTATTGAAGAGATCCTGGTAGAAAAAAAAGTAAAGGAGCAACGAAGAGAGAAGAAAGTGCTGGAGTCAAACACAGAACAGTAGAGGGGGAAATAAACAAAGTAAGCCCTTAAGGGTTTTATAGCAAGAACAAGAAGTTCTGATAGCTGTAATAAAACTGTTGCCTCTCACCTGTGGGTGAAATCGGAAATCATAACCAAGAGGTACAGTCAAATTGTCCTATGGAAAGTCCCGCAGGAAGGACTCAAAGGAAGCTTGACCCATTGTTATCATCAGCTGCCATCAAGTCAGCCTCAACTCATGGCAAGCCCATGTGTTACAGAGCAGAAGTCCTCCATAGCATTTTCTTTCTGTAATCTTTACTGAGGAGCAGGGGACCAAGCCTTTCTTCTGCAAAGCCACGGGGTGGCCTTGAACCGCCAACCTTTAGGTCACAAACCGCTTGTGCCCCCCCAGGCTCCTGAAGCTTGGCGTATCAGCTCTTTAAAAGACCAACAAAGCTGAGTTTCTCTCCAGCTCAGAAACAGATTTCCGTCTTTGGTTATACACCAGATGGTGTGTCGGTTTGCTTGTACAGGGGCCATGCTCTGCAGAAACGATGTAGCTTTAAAAACCAAGTCAGGCAGGGTGAAGTAAGATGCTCTTGCTCTGAGGGGTAGGTAGCTGGCAGCTAAGAACCAAGAGGAAAAAGCAGATTTCCGCCTTCTGTTTCAGCCTCACTCATCAGCATATGTGCATGGCCTGGGCTGTCTGTGGAGTCACTGGCAGTGTTCTCGTTGGTTTCCCCTTCTCCTGTTTCCTTACCTCCCCGTGTGTCAACTGAACTCATGTAACTCCAGTAAGATTACAATGTGGCTCCTCAGACTTGGAGCTTTGTGCTTCCTGCTGAAGGAGCGTGTAGTCATCCTTCACGTCAGATGCTGCCTTAACCCGTGTTGGTGTTGTTGCTGTTGTTGTGTCCCCTCGAGTCACGTCTGACTCACAGCGACGCACTGTGACAGAGTAGAACTGCCCCATAGGGATTTCTAGGCTGTCATCTTTATGGGAGCAGATTCCCAGGTCTTTTCTCCTGCAGAGTCATTGGTGGGTTCGAACCACCAGTCGTCGACCTTTCAGGTAGCAACTGAGCTCTTAACCATTGCGCCACTAGGGCTCCTTGCTTTAAGCCATAACCCACTGTCGTCGAGTCAATTACAACTCATAGCAACCCTATAGGACAGAGTAGAACTGCCCCATAAGGTTTCCAAGGAGTGGCTGGGGGATTAGAACTGTTGACCTTTTAGTTAGCAGCCAAGCTCTTAACCACTGCACCACCAGGGCTTCTCCTTAACCCCGGAGGCTCAAAAATACCCAAGTAGGAGTTAGGAATCACACAGTTCCTACCAAGACCTGTAGGGTAGCAGGTAGGAACCTCACAGTCCTATGCTGTTTCTGTTGGCGGGCAAAGGACTGCCATCTCACTAGTGAGAAAGGGCTTATAATACCAAGTGGAGGTGTTGGTAGCTCAACGGTAGAATTGTTGCCTCTCATGCGGGAGACCCGGGTTCGATTCCTAGCCAGTGCACCTCGTGTGCAACCACCACCCATCTGTCAGTGGAGGCTTGCGCGTTGCTATGATGCTGAACAGGTTTCAGCGGAGCATCCAGACTGAGGCGCTAGAAAGAAAGGCCCGGTGATCTACTTCCAAAAATCAGCCAGTGAATCAAAAATGTCTGATCCACAGCCAATGATGGGGATGGCACAGGACCAGGTAGTGTTTTGTTTGGCTGGACTTTGGGTTATAATGAGCTGGGGGCTGACTCGATGGCAACTAACAAAAACAATAATGCCAGCAATTCTAGACAACAAAGTGACCCCAAAAAGTCCGTGTCCTACTTGAGTTTAGCAGATTGCAAGTCCTGTAGTTATCAGTTAGTAAGCAGTTGTTCTGTGCCTGGCAAACAGACATTTGTTTAATGAATGTTGTATTATTCTACGGTCATTCATTTTGAATTTCTCTCTATAAAACCTGATTAGGTATTGTCTACAGCTGAAATTCCTGCATCTAGGTAGTGCTCATTATTTGCTCTAGAGAACAAGCCCTATTATTGTACTGGCTGGCTATGTGGACGGTGAGTGTAATAAAAAGGCAAAGTGAATTAAGGTGGTTACAGTAACAGGTTCTTGCTGCTTCAATTTAACCACCTCAGTTCATTTCAGTAGTTGTCAACTAGTCATGAATATTAAATGTGTGGCTATGTGTCAATATATGAAAGCATAGATGTGACACAGTCCTGTCTTTGGTACATGTATTTAAATATATTTTAGGACTTTATTAGCAACTGTATCCTACTGTGTTGCCGGGGACGTTAATAGTATCAAATATCAGAATCTATCTACTTTTCCACGATCACCCACTCTATGCTTTAACTTCAGCTCGCTATGTTCATGAATTCCAGGTGGTTTCCAGCCTCTCACCTGTGTATCGTACCTATATACAAACCAAAACCAAACCAAACCCACTGCTGTTAAGGCAATTCTGACTCCTAGCAACCCTATTGGACAGAGTAGAACTGGGTTTCCAAGGCTCTAAATCTTTATGGAGGCAAGCTGCCACACTCCCATGTTGCTGCTGGTGTTTGCAAACTGCTGACCTTTCAGTTCGCAGCTGAGTACTTTAACCGTTGTGCCACCAGGGATCCGCCTGTAGAAAAATCCATTGCCGTCAAGTTGATTCCGACTCATAGCGACCCTATAGGACAGAGTAGAACTGCCCCGTAGTGTTTCCAAGGAGCACCTGGTAGATTCAAACTGCCAACCTTTTGGTTAGCAGCTGTAACTCTTCACCGCTATGCCACCAGGGCCTCACCACCCATATGTAAGACCTATATATATCCAGTTGGAGTCCTTGGGTGGCACAAACAGTTAATATACTGCTAACTGAAAGATTAGAGGTTTGAGTCTACCAGAAGTTCTTCAGAAGAAAGGCCTGGCAATCTACTCACAAAAAATTAGCCTTTTTCAAAACCCTTTGGAGCACAGTTCTACTCTGACACCCATGGGATCACTTTGAGTTAGAGTCAACTCAAAGGCAAGTGATTTTATATATGTATATATCCATTGCTTCTTAAATAGCTCCATCTGGATGACCAATGTCTATACCCAGCTCAACATGGCCAAAACGAGCCTCTCACCTTTCCAAAATCTTTATCTGATGCTGCTGAAGTTGGTCATTGGTGCTACCATCTGTTCAACAACTGGTAGCACAGATGTAGGAGTTGCCTTGGACTTTTTGGACTCTATCATCTTTTCTTTTTCTTTTTTTCCCTAACCATTCCCACCCATACATATCTTCTGGTCATTCAGTAAGTCCTATCAATTTTATTTATACAATATTTATCAAATTCTTCCTTTCTATTATATACTCACTGCCATGTCTTAGTTTATGGAAACCCTCATCTTTTGTCTGGAACTTTAACAAGAGAGTCTGCTAATGGGTCTCATTATTTCCAGTGGCCCATCCCCTGTTCTCTGACTGGAGTGGCCTTCCTAACACTGATTGTTCCTCTTTCCTTACAGAGTGCCTTGCTATGCGCATTGATTGCCTATATTAATGAAGTTCATACTCTTTGTCTTGACATATAAGACCTTTTATGATCTAACCCACTTTTTCTGCCTGGTCTTCAGATATCCACCCTGCCCAACAGCTTGCCCAGCGGCACCTCTGTGCGTTTGCACGAGTTATTTCCACTGGTTAGACTATCTTTCCACCTTGACAATGTTGAACTAACTCCTGTGCATCATTTCAGAGCCAGCTCAACTTCACCATCTTTGTGGGTTCTTTGAAATCTGCTTTCTTAGGCAGAGCAAGAAGCTGCCTCTCCTTGCCATGCATAGCTGGATTCACTCTGTCATAGCACTTCCCGTAATTATAAAACTAGTTTACATTATAATACTTGGCTTTTCAAAAATGATTTATTTTAGTTTAGTTTTAGTTGTTTTTGAAAATAGACACAGCAGAACATACACCAGTTCACCAATTTCTACATGTACAACTCAGTGACGTTGATTACATTATCAAGTTGTGCAACCATTCTCACCGTCCTTTTTTGAATTGTTCCTCCTCATGAAGCTTCCTAACCTTATGAATTGCTGTTGTCATTTTAATCCCGTAGAGATAGTTCTTTAAAAGAGCACAATGTCTGCTCAGGGCAGACATTCTTTACTAGTTGAGCTAAACTATTGTTTGATTTAAAGAAGACTTCAGGGGATAGTTTTGGTTTAAGGTTTCAGGCTTAAAGATTATCTCAGGGCAAGACGCGTTAATATTTGCCTTTTTCAATAGATGTATTCAACTTCATAATGCTGGGCCTAAGAAGAGTTCTAGAGCACAGTGAGCGTTCACATTAAGTAATGTTAGAAGAATGAACCAATCTAGTATGTTTTCAGCGGCTTTCTTAGATAGGAAGACATCCTTACGGTTACAATTGAAAAAACAAACAAACAAAAAAACTCAAAACAAACAAAGAAGAACCAAAAACCCTGTAGTGTCAGAGTATTCGGACTCACTGTTTAAGCGACATTTCTGCCAGGCTGGCCCACCGGCTGTGTTTCTTGAAAGCTCATGAGACAAAGGGAAGCTGTTTATTCATCTCAGCATCGAGAGACTTTGTTTCTCTGCAAAGCCAAGGGATCTGAGGACTTCTTTGCAGGCTGGCCATGTCCTGTGAAATCCCGATTCTGTCTAGAGGTTCTATCAGGGATAGAGAGGGTGGCTGAGACTTTGCAGGAAGTCAGTTTGCTTCAGATGCACCTAGGGGAAAGGAAGAAATAGGGAACTCAGGGAGAAAGATTTCAGTGGCCAGAAGCAGCTGCTCTCCCCATCTCGGTCTTTCTCGGGGACCATACAGACTCTTGGTTCTGCTTTTCTCTCTGACTCCTCTCTGTTCTGGTTCTTCCTAGAGGCCAGCTTTCTTAGCTTTTCTCTGTAGAGTGGTGCTCTGGGCCATTCATCGGACTCTACCATGAAGTCCACCTGGTCTCCCAAGTCCAGCTCTTTATGTTTTTATTGTTGTTGAAAATATACACAGCAAAACATACACCAATTCAACAATCTCTACATATACAGCACAGTGACATTGAGGACATTCTTTAAATGTCATTCTCACTGTGCTTTTCCAATTTGTTCCTCCCCCATTAATATAAACTCACTGCCCCCTAAGCTTTCTTTCAAGTTGCTGTTAACAAATGGATCCCATATAGTACGTTCTTCAAAATAACACAATGCTCATGGCAGACATTCTTTACTAGTTAAGCTAGACTGTTACTGGGTTTAAAGAAGACTTCAGGGAATGTTTTTGGTTTATGATTTCAGGATTAAAGATTAGCTCAGGAAAATAGTTTCTGAGGCTCATACAGCCTCCATGGGTCCAGAAAGTCTGGATTCCATGAGAATTGATATTCTGTTCCACATATTTCCCCCTTTTGATCAGGACTCTTCTTTAGAATCTTTATTATTATTTATTTTATTTTTTATTGTACTTTAGGTGAAGGTTTACAGAACAAATGTTTTCTCATTAAACAGTCAGTACACATATTGTTTTATGACATCGATTAACAACCCCACAACATGTTAACACACTCCCTTCTCGGCCTTGGAGGACCTTTTTTTTTTGGTGAAAATATACATAGCCAAAGATACACCATTTCAAAAATTTCTACATGTACAATTCAGTGATATAGATTACGTTCTTCCAGTTGTGCTGCTATTCTCACTTTAGATGAAGGTTTACAGAACAAAATAGTTTCTCATTAAACAGTACACCTATTGCCCTATGACAATGGTTAAGAACCCCACTATATGTCAACACTGTCCTTACTCAACCTTGAGTTCCCTATCACCAGCCTTCCTGTCCCCTTCTGCCTTCTAGTCCTTGTCCCTGGACTGCTGTGTCTCATTAGTCCCGTTTTGTTTTATGGGGCTGTCCAATCCCTAGCTGAACGGTGAACCTCAGGAGTGACTTCACCACTGAGCTAAAAGGGTGTCCGGGGGCCATTTGCTCGGGGTTTCTCCAGTCTCTGTCCGGCCAGTATATCTGGTCTTTGTATGTGTGTGTGTGTTAGAATTTTGTTCTACATCCTTCTCCAGCTCTGTCCAGAACCCTCTGTTGTCATCCCGGTCAGAGCAGGCAGTGGGGGTAGCCGGGCACCATCCAGCTGTTCTTCATTAGAATCTTTGATCTAAATGTTCAGTCGTGGTGGCCAGGCACCATCCATTTCTTCTGGTCTCATGGCAAAGGAGACGGTTGTTTGTGGAGGCAGCAACCATGCATTCTTTTCCCTCCTCTTGTTCCTTACTCTTCCCCTTCCTCTGTTGCTCCAGGTAAATACAGACCAATAGTAGCTTGGATGACGGCCAAGTGTGGCTCTTGAAGCTCACCCTTCCTTTGAATTGACCAGAGAGATCAAGTCTCTGACCCTGGTCCCTGTCCAGGGGACTGTTTGAAGTGGGGCGTGAGAGGAGCCGAGAAACCCTGCAGAAGTAGGAGGACAGGATGGGCATCTCTAGGATAGATATGGAGGAGATACCCCCCTCCAGGTTTGTGGCAGAGCCCTGCTACCCACCCTCCATCATTAGCAGCCTCTTCGTCTCCCAAACCCTCCAGTGAAGGAGGCCTGTAAGCTTTGTGATATTTCTACTCCCCATCTGTGCTCAGCTCAGACTGACTCAGGTTGTTAGAGTTAGGAGTCCTTTCGTTTTCCCTTTGTGGGCTAAAGTAATTTGGCAGAAGAGAGATCTTTTTTTTTTTTTCTTTTCATTTTGTGTTCTCTGAGTTGTTTGTTCGATTTCCTGTTTAGGAAATTTTCTGAAGACAATCGTGTGACCGTTTCGGAACTTCTGCAAACAAACCTCTTCCGTCTTTACAACGTCTGTGCTGGTGGCGAAGCAGTTAAGCTCTGGGCTGCTAACCAAAAGGTTGGTTGTTTGAACACACCCAGCAGCTCTGCGGTAGAAAGACCTGCTCCTGTAGAGATTACAGCCAAGAAAACCCTTTGGGGCCGTTGAACTCTATGAGCAGCAATAAAATGCTGGAGCAATATGTAAAAATACCAATGATAACATCTGTCCCTCTCCCTGTCTCCTTTTCTCTTCTGCCTCTTGGTTCCAGGATGACCTATAATATCTGAGGGCAAAGTTTCCCTCCTACCTCTTAGCTCTTACAGCTCCTAACCTAAATCTTACTTCTGGCCCTACCTATCTTTATACGCTGTGTTCGGGTTCTTAGTGAAAACGCATCACCCCCGAGGCTCTTTGTTGGCAGGGTTCCTGTCTGCCTAGTTTGTGTAGCTTAGCCGTGTAAACCAGACACTATGTGCTCAATAAATACTTGAATGAACCAGAAGCAAGAAGATGACCGTGTAACAATACATCGGAACAACCCCTGAGTATGGTCGGAGCTCTCCAGCCCCTTTCACACTCTGTCTCCTCACAACATTTATCTCCCACGTGTTGTTGTTGCCAGTTGCCACGGAGTCAGCTCTGACTCATCGCAACCCCATACAGAACAGGAGGAAAAGTTGCCTGGTCTTGTACTATCTTCAAGATCAGTGGTATGTTCGAGTCCATTGTTGCAGCCACTGTGTATTTTGAGTGCTTCCAACGTAGGGGGCTCATCTCCAGCACTATATTGGACAGTGTTCTATGGTGAGCCATAGGGTTTTCACTGGCTAATTTTCAGAAGTAGATTGCCAGGCCTTTCTTCCTAGTCCGTCTTAGTCTGAAAGCTTTGAAACCTGTCCACCATGGGTGAACCTGCTAGTCTTTGAAATACTGGTGGCATAGCGTCCAGCATCACCACAGCACGCAAGCCACCATAGTAAAACACAGTGGCAGGCAGGTGATGGATTTCCCAAGTAGCATGAATTAAAATCCATCATTAGTTTGTGTGTTGTCTGTCTTCTCCGGGAGAACGTGAACTCCACGAGAGACAGCATTTCAGGTATCTGGTTTACCAAACTCAGTACTGAAATATAATTGCTCATGAAAGGAGGGAAGAAGGAAGGAAGGAAGGAAAGGAGGAAGGGGGGGGAGGAAGGAAAAGGTTGAGGTCATAATAGCCCTATTATCCAACCAGTTTCCATTTTGAATACTTTCACCTTATCGTCAAGTCAAGGAGATCTTTCTTCCAGAGCGGACATGGAGACTGTTTGGGGGGAGCATCCACCCTCTAATCAGATCCCATAGTCCAAAGCTGGAGCGTCAGTTGACCAAACCAGAGCCAAAGGCTTTTGGGGAGGCACTTAAAGGATTTTCAGTTTGCAATTGTGCAAAAGCTGTTGTTCAGGTAATTTAACATTGATTTTAGTTTAAAAGGCAATTAAGACAAAATGGGCAGCCACTAGCCACTTAGGTTAAATAAGCTGAGATTTAAATTGCTCCCCATTACTGCCATTGTCTCCCGTGTTGGAGCTTTGCTATGCTAATGTAGCCTGTAATGGTGTGGTGGCAGAGTGGAGCAGGTGGATGGAGGAGGGAAGCCTGCCGAGGGGATGGTTACCGGGACAGGAAATAGTTGGTCCAGAACTGTTCACTGGGTGACATGGGTTCACTTTAATACAGCTACTGGGAATAGGGTTCAGTATAACATTCCAGAAATCTGGAAAACTTAAAAATGGTTCCCACTTTTTGACTCAACGGTTTTACTTGTAGGTATTTGGCTGAAGAGAATTAACAGAGACAAGGTCATAACCTTATGGGCGAGGATGGGCGAGGATGTTCACTGCAGCGTTGTTTAACATAGAGTAAAAAGAAATTGTACTTCACTTCAGTGAAATACCAAAATTGATGTTCTAATTTTTTTTTTTTCTGGCAGAAAATGTTCATGATATCGCCCCAAGTGCAAAACAGGTGGTGTTAATTGTTGTTTGCCATCAAGTTAATTCTGACTCATAGTGACCCTTTATGACAGACTAGAACTGTCCCATAGGGTATCCTAGGCTGCAATCTTTATGTGGAGCCCCGGTGGTGCAGTGGTTAAGAGCTCAGGTGTTAACCAAAAGGTGTGCAGTTTGAATCCACCAGCTGCTCCTTGGAAACCCTGTGGGGCAGTTCTACTCGGTGCTATCTGGTCACTCTAAGTCGAAATTGACTCTGCGGCCACAGGTGTGGCCAGGTTTTTTAAATCTCTATGCTAGCAGATCACCAGATCTTTTCTCCCACAGAGGCACTGGTGGGTTCGAACCACCGACCTTTTGGTTAGCAGCCAACTTCGTAACCATTGCTCCACCAGGACTCCTTGCAAAAAGGTTGTAAGGAGGTTTACATGGTACAAATGTCAATTGTGTGCTTATGACTCTTCTTTTGGGTTATATATGCAGTGAAAAATGTCTAAAGTGGGCAGATTTACAACAAAACATTAAAGGTGGTTATCTTTGAGTAGTAAAATAGTGAATAACTTTTTTCCTATGCTTTTCCAAATTATCTAAACTTGGCAAAGTAAACATACATGGGTTTTATGATTAAAAAATCATAGAAGAGAATATTATTAGGAGAACAATTCTCTGGATGGGGTGCCTGAACCTGTTCCATAGCAAGGAACAGATTATATGTGCATGTTAAATTCTGGGCAGGATAAATCACAGGTTTCACTGCAATAATTTGGTTTCTTTCTTGAAGAAAGTCAGCCAAGTTTCATCTAGGAAGGCCATTCACCTGGCTCTAGTTACATGTGGTAAGGTAGCGCACACGTCTAAAGTATGCCCAGGTGATTCTATTAGTCTATTAGGAAATAAGGTCATTTACCAGCAACCAATGTATAGCTAATGGGACCCATTTAGGAGTATAACCACAACTAGTTCACCATAAATCGTATGTTTTCCCATCTAAATACACTTCACTAAGCTCACCTTTCTTGATGCTTCTGGATTATGAGATGATAGGATGAAGGAAATCATTAGGTCCCTCAAAGCACCAGTGTGGGCTGCTGTGTAAACTTTTTTTTTTTTTTTTAAGATGTAGCCTGATTTGTGCTTTTCTAAGGGGAAATATTTTCAAGTGGTAAAGAAGCAATATTACAGTATTAAGAGGCATATCTCAGTAGGTCATTACCATAACTTCTAGAAGAAAGAATATATCGAATTTAACTTCAAGGATCAGATTGATTTTTATAAAAACCTTTAGTGCATTGAGGCTTAGCATTCTTTTTTTTCTAGGAAGAAACAATTAGATGCTGGAATTTTCCAGAAATGTTAGGAGAGTATAAGCTAAACCTTGATGTGTTTTGAAGGTCTTATCATCCAACATTCGTAGAGAAAAGGCAGTTCCTGGGTAAGAAAAATTATGTTGGCACATGAGTCCCCATCATCACTAACATGCCTAACTAACATGTCACCATTTTCTTCTATTTACATCTGTTTGGAAAATTGAGGAATATAGGAAATAACAAAGTAGAAAGCAACAGCGCTTCCAGATAATGGAATATTATTCAGCAATAAAAAAGAAATGAGCTATGGAGCCATAAAAAGACGTGGAAGAAACTTAAATGCATACGGCTAAGTGAAAAGGCCCGTCTGGAAAAGCCAATCTGTAGGATTACAAGTAGAGGACCTTCTGGGAATGGCAAAGCTATGGAGACAGGGAACATTCAGTGATTGCCACGGTTCCCAGGGGAGTGGGGAGGGAGGGGTAGGTGGAGAACAGGGTGTTTTTAGGTCAGTGAAAGTAGAGTGCATGATACTGTAACGGTGGACACGTGGCATTACGCATTTGTGGATGGCTGTACAACACAGTGAACCCTAATGTAAACTGTGCAGTTTAGTTAATAACAATATATAAATATTGCCTCATCAGTTATAATGAACGCACCGCAAGAACAGGCGAAAAAGCGTGTGTGTGGGAGAAGGGGTATGTAGGAATTCTTACTTTCTCCACAATGTTTCTGCAAACCTAAGACTGCTCTTTAAAAATACAGTCTGTTAAAAAACAATAACCACAGCCAAAAAACAACTATTCATATTTTTACCACCGAGAATTACTCATTTTGGGTGATTTCTTCCAGGCTTGTGGGTGCATATGTTTATATGTACATACATATACAAATACTTTTTTAAAAGTATATATAAATATATATATGTATGTACACTTTATACTTAACCCAAGTTATATGTATATTTTATATATTTGCACATATGTAAGACAAATTATATATACGTATATGTGTGTATGCGTATATACATACAGATATACATACTTATATATACTTACATATACTTATATATAGGAGTCCTGTTGGCACAATGTTTAAGCGCTCAGCTGCTAACCAAAAGGTTGGTGGTTCGAACCCACCCAGCGGCTCGGTGGGAGAAAAGACCTGCTGATCTGCTCCTATAAAGATTACAGCCTAGGAAACCCTATGGGCAGTTCTACTCTGTCAAATGGGATCACTAAGGGTTTAAATAAACTCCATGGCACCTAACAACACACACACACACACACACACACACACACACACACACGTGTATATATATATATATATAACATATATATATGTATATATATATATATATAACATATAGATCATCTTTTTAAAAAAGTATAAAACCTATCTATAAACATTCTTTAGAAAGGAGAAAAATAGAGCTCTTTCTTTCTCTACCATCAAAACCAGCTCACTCCTCCTTCCCCTAGAAGTAACCGCTGTATGGATTTGGGGTCCATTCTTCCAGACCAGGCAGGGGTCAGCAGATTTTTTCTTCAAGGACCAGAGAGTCAGTATTTGGGGCTCTGGGGGCCATCGAGTGTCTGTCGCCACCGCTGACCTCTGCCCCCGCAGTGTAAGTAAATGAGTGGGCCTGGTTGCACACCAGTAAAACTTCATTCGTGGACACTGATATTTACATTTCATCTCATATTCACATGTTACAAAACGGTATTCCTCTTTAGATTTTTTTTTAACCATTTAGTAATATAAATGCCATTCTTAGCTACTGGGCTGTGAGGGCTCTAGTGCTATGGCTGACCAGCCCCTATTCTACACTGTCTTCTATATATTCACAAATATTTATTCATTTATAGAAAAACCTATGGTAGTGTTTTATGTGTACACTCTATTTCGTAAATTCTACCCTGGTATATACATTACTTAAAACTGACATGTTTATCTCAGCAATTTGTTTTTGCAGAGAAATAAATAGATGTATATCTGCGTTTGTACTGTATAAGAAACCCTAGTAGTGCAATGGTTGAGCGCTCAGCTGCTAATGGAAAGTTTGAGGGTTCGAACCTACCCAGCGGCTCCACAGGAAAAAGAACTGATCATCTGCTGCTGTAAAGATTACCGCCTAGAAAACACTACGGGGCAGTCGTGCTCTGTCGCATGGGGTCGTCATAAGTCGGAATCAGCTCGGGGGCACCCAACACCGCCACCAACAATGCAGTATGTATAGATGTCTATCTCTGTGGATCTGTATTCATATCACTGTAGCTGTAGATGTAGTCTATATTACGTTAGTCAATTAATTCTTTTCCAGTGCTTTATGGTATTCCATCATATGATACACTGTATGTACTTTTATGTGTTTGCCTTTTTTTTTTTTTTTCTATTACAAACAGTGATGCAATTAACACCCATGGACATGTCTTATGTTTGTTTCGGCTAGACATTGGAAGTCGAACTACTTGCTTATACAGAGTGTGGGTTTTCCCTTTTAGTGGATACTGGCAAATCAGCTTCCAAAGAAACCATGCCAATTGACACTCCCCTGGCACTGTGGAGATGCCCCTCTCCTTCTTCTTGGTTTGGGTGATTTCATCCATTGCTGTTTTCCTAATGGCGTAGGAGCCAGGGAACAGCCGTATCTCCATGCCAGCCTCTCTGTTGCCCCAGATGCTAGTCAGAACCCTTTTTTCCCTTTGGGATGAGTGCATACACTGTTTTAACTCTTTACTCTGCCACTTACACAGGAGAATGGCAATTTATATCAATAACCAGGCTTGGCAACATCTGCCAAGGTTGTCACACTCTGTGATTAAATGGCCATATGTGTCAAGAACACGGGGACAATGGGGATGTAATTAGGGCTCCTTGTCTCTCCATCTCCCACCCCCGCCATCCTCAACATCAAATAACCTTGCTTTGGTGAACGGGTTTTTGATCAAATTATTCCACTGAGAATAACCGTTTGGGCCGTGATAATATAATGCTTCATATTTGTGTATCTATCATTACACGAGGTTCTGGTTAAGCAAAAGTCTGGAAACCTCCCGTTTTGCTGGATACCATTAAAAATATATATATATCCAGAGGATGATATTTGCTTACATTAAAGTTAACTTTTAAAGTAATAAGGGAATGTCCATCACTGTGAAATAACGCTGGTGGTGTAGTGGTAAAGAGCTTGGCTGCCAACCAAAAGGTTGGCAGTTCAAATCCACCAGAAACCCTATGGGGCAGTTCTACTCTGTCCTACAGGGCCACTATGAGTCGGAATCAACTTGATAGCAGTGGGTTTGGTTATTTGGTTTTAATGTTGTCTGAGCATCGTTTAAATGCCACCACCCCCAAGAACGGGAGCGAGAGAAAACACATAGAAACTTTTCTCAACTCCACAAGGAGAAAATAAAACACTATATTAATGCAATACAGGTGGTCCCTGACTTATGCTTATGGGGCTCCGTTCCGACAACTCCGTTGTCAGTCGGTTCTGAATTGAGTACCTCTTTTTTTTCCTCGTTATTATTGCCTTTTATTATCAGTATCTTTATAAATCCGATCTTTGAACATCGGCAAGTGAACATCTGAGAATGATAACATCAGCAAACTACGCACTGCAACTTTGTATGTAGTACATATTACTAACAGTCAGATGTCCAAAAAAAGAAAAGGACAGACGGTCGTAAGTGTGGTTCATTGTAACTCAAGCCCGTCGTAAGTCGGAGACTGTCTGTATTAAAGACACGCTTAATACACAGAGCAAGAAGAAGAACTTCCTCGTTCTGTGGTTGGTGTGACAGAGATGGATGATGGTTATGTAAGGAGTTGCCATGTTCTAAGAAGCCCTGGATATATTGCCTCTAGATGTGGAGCTGTAATAAATGTGAAAATAAATATTTGAAAGATTTATTAGCATTTTAAAATTTGCTTACCAATATATACAATCCTAATCAGTTGAGCGCAAGGCCTTTAACTAAAATACAGTGTCCAGGAAGGTGTCATTGGAAGCCAATGAATATTTCACTTTTAATCAAATATAGGAGGAATAAATATATACATATTTATATACACATATTTTTTCCTTCTCCATTTAAATCCCTCCCTTTCAACCAAGATGTGCGTGAAGAAGCAAGGCCATCCTACTGCATAGTAGTTTGCAGTTCTGAATAAGAAGGAAAAAAAAAAAACCACGAAATTTTCTTCATCTAAAAAAACTCACTTCTTCAGCTAATCAATTGTTTGGTGAGTCCTGAAAGCAGCATTTAGTCTGGGAATGCCTAGAAACGTGTGCAGTCTATTCCTGATAATAATAAATATAGAGAGATCTATGAGGACGTTTTTGGGGAAAAAATTGCAATTTTCCTTTGATGCCACTATTGTTCAACGTAAATACATTTTAAAGGCCATCTCTGCAGTACATCTGGACACTCTAGATGGTTTCCTTCTGAAAGCGGACTCAAACTCCAGGACATTCTAATTCAGTGCATAAAATATACGAAGATTAAATGCTTTTCCTACCAAATAAAGTAAAACTGCTTCTTGGTAGAAATAGTCGAGAAAGCCTGTCAGCAGTGTTGTTGTGGGGGAAGGTGCTGGGCTTTTCTGTCTTGTGTTAGTATTTGTCTAGGAAGTAGCGTATTGGAAGTCAGAAACACTGTCCCATGGACATTGTGAATAATGCAGGAGTAGTGTAAGGAATCGGAAGCGCTCACTTCTCGTCTTTAGACACTTCATTGCGCTGGAGTTAAAATCGGTTGTCAAGTGTGGGCTCAGAGGACCGTGCAAGGTGCCCTATTCCATCATGTGGTCCATATTTAATGCTTGAAAGAACAAGGGAAGGGACACATGTAGGAGAGAGAGGGAGAGAGAGCAAGACGCTGCCGCCAGCCAGCACCGTGCTTTGCAACTGCTCCCTGGGAAGCGTGGGGGCGGGACCCAAGCAGCTCCTGCGGCCACCGCCTTCCCCAGGCTGCAAGACTTTGCAAAACATTGGGCATCCAATTTGGCGACGGTTTTGGCGCGGAGGCCGAGGCGCGCGGGAAGCTGGGCTGGGCGCTGCAGCGTCCTCGGCCCCTGGGCGGCCTCCCTTTGTGTGCGGCTGGGTGTTGATTGCCTCCTGCGCTCAGGCTGCTCGCTCTCTCACTCGCTCTGGGCGCGTTCTGCACCTGCTGGCGGCGGTGTCAAGCTGCCAGGCTCAGCGCGCACGACAGATGACTGGAGTCATTTACATTGCTAGCACGTGGGTACCGTTTGCCGTTTGCTCAGACTTCTCCGGTGCTCTCCCGGTGAGGAAACAGGAGGCCCTTTGCAGCCGACAATGAAATCTTGGCAGCTAATTGCAGTCGTGGGAGATGCCCTTCAGGTAAGGCGAGAGAAGAAGGCTTTAAAACACTGTCAGGGAAGGAGAGAGGGAAAGAGGGAGAGCGAGCGAGCAGCTTCTGCAGAGCCTGCCTGAGCCCACTGCCTTCGCGGGAAGGGGGGTGAAGAGGGACGGGGACAGGGGGCGGGCGACAGGGGGGAGGAGTGTGCAAATTGACATTTTTGGCTGCCTGTCACAGAGGATCTTCCGCCAGCCGCTGTCCAACGTGAACGCGGAGAGGGCGGCGGCGAGTGCGCCTCCGGGCTGCTGATTAGAATAGGGACTTGGCGGCGGATGGAATCCCGGAAAACCAAAGCCGCGATGGAAGTACGCGGATGCTTTCGCAGCGTGTGAATGGGACTCGGTATGTAAGCTCAGCCCCGGGGCTCTCGCAGGCTCTGCTTGGGGCTCGCCCGGGGCGCATGGAGGGGCGCTGGGTGCCTGAAGAGGGCGAGGGGCGCTTAGAGGGGTTCGGGTGCCCGGAGACGAATCGATTTTCTTCACTGACTGGAAGTTAGTGGGGAACTTCAATGCCAGTAGTGCTCATTGGCTCCGTTTAACTTTATTTCCAGAGATGAATAAGCGTTTATAAGGAAGGATGTAGAAGTCCCAATAGACTAGGGATGGTTTTGCAAGAGATGTGCGCTTCTTTAAAAGAGGGGTTTAGGACATGACTGGCCAGATGGGACGTGCATTTGGAAAGTTGGCAGGCTCACGTTCCAACGGCATATGTATCCTAGTACGTGAATATGTATTGTGTGTTGATGTAAACATACCTCCGAGCTAGTGGTGCGGCTGTACTCTGCCTCCTCTGTTTATCCTGATACCCATGGAAGAGAGATTCAATTGGTAATATTGAATAGATTTTGACTTGTAAAATAGCTTCTGTACCGTTTTATTAAATGGAATAAGAACTCAAAGGTCGCCCTTCTTGAGAGATCAACACAAGGAAATGTGCTTTGCCTTCTAAAGAGATGGAATTAACTGTCAAACATTTTAAAAAAATGTACAGAATATCGAATGCCGTAGTTATCAACCCAGAAGGACCACCTAGGAGATTGAATCTCAGCCTCTCTCTCTAGCCATTATTTTCAGATTACAATGAAATGGATGGCTTTACTAATTCTTTTGGCAAACGAGCTGTGCTTTCCCCCGTCTCCCTGAAGGCTGAAAGGAACTCTGAATCCAAAAGTTTTGTTGTCAATATCATCTCAGTGGAATTTCCAATAAATTATTTGCCACAAGAGTCACTTTCTGAGCATCTTCAGATATCTCGTAAGTTACGCACTGTTTATGTGGTTTTAATTTGGGTCGCACAGAAAAGAATGTGGTTTATAATGGAGGCAGCCACAAATTATTGTGTAATTCTCTCCATTTGAGTAGCTAGGGAGTCAATTTTTTGGTTTAAAATTATCGTCTTTCTCGGCCGTGTTCCCTATTTTTGATCAAAGTGTATGTTCCAAAATCCAAAGGGCATGAGTTAAAATATGTTTGTGGAAGGGTGGAACCTACCTTTGTGGTTGGCTAAGATTAAGTTGGAAGAGGGTGGCTCTTCAAGTAAGTAAACTATAGCCCATCAACAACCACTGTTGAATACTCTTGTTCATAGTGAGGGTAGCATTTATGATTTTCATATAAGATGCAGGATTTTCCAACTCTCATCTGCCCACATATGCTGATGCCTCATCTATATTAGAAAACTCACAGATTATGAAGAGAAAATTGCTTCTCTGAAGAGTTGGTGGGAGCATTGGGGAAGGGGGATGTTTCTAGCACCCCTTTCCCTTTCTGTCTTTCTCTCTCCTCCTCTCTCCTTTCTCCTTCTTTCTCTTTCATTTCTTTTTCTTTCCCTGTCTCCCTTCCTCCCGCTTTCTTTCTTTTCTCTCTCTCTTTTTTTTATCCATCTGTATTTCTTTTCTCCTGTCTTTCTTAAACTTGGTACACAGAAAGATTTTCAGATATCTTCTGCTACATTTTATTTTAGCAAATGGTTTGCACCTGAAGGATAATAGGAGCCTGATTTTCTTTTTCTATTTCTGGAATTCTCTATTCACGTAGAGGAATTGTGTCATATCAGGCAATCCCACTGTTCACTGGTCTTAGGAAAAGTGAATATTCAAACTTTTCTTGTCATTTCGTTTTAATCAAGCAAATAGATTCTTGTAAAAATGCATTTACTGCGTGAAAAGGGCTGAATATTTTCACTGCCATCACTAATTGATTAGATTTTTATAAAAGTGCTCTTTGCAGTGACAGAATGGATAAGAAAACAGGATCCATCAATATGCTGTCTACAAGAGACACACCTTAGAAACAAATATGTGAATTTACTAAAAGTCAGAGGTTGGAAAAAAATACATCAAGCTAACAACTACCAAAAAAGAGCAGGAGTGGCACAATACTAATCTCAGATAAAATAGCCTTTAAAACAAAATCCACCATAAAAGACGAAGGAGGACACTATATAATAATTAAGGGGATGATCCATCATGAAGACATAACCATAATAAACATCTACGCACCCAATGACAGGGCTCCAAAATACATAAACTCTAACAACACTGAAAAGAGAAATTGACAGTTCCACAGTAACAGTAGGAGATTTCAACACACCACTCTCAGTAAAGGACAGAAC
>NW_004443960.1:5973242-5980551 GCF_000243295.1 Trichechus manatus latirostris
TCCGAGGTTCCCCGTTCAGCCAGGGATTGGACAGCCCCATAAAACCAAATGGGACTAATCAGGCACAGCAATCCAGGGACAAGGGCCAGAAGGCAGAAGGGGACAGGAAAGCTGGTGATAGGGAACCCAAGGTTGAGTAAGGATAGTGCTGATGTGTTGTGAGGTTGTTAACGATCGTCACAGGGCAACACGTGTACTAACTGTTAAATGAGAAACTATTTTGTTCTGTAAGCCTTCATCTCAAGTGAGAATAGCAGCACAATTGGAAAAGCGTGGTCGATGCCACTGAATAGTGCATGTAGAAATTTTTGAAATGTTGTATCTTTGGCTATGTATATTTTCACCAAAAAAAAAAAGAAGAGGTCGAGAAGGGAGAGGGTTGACATGTTGTGGGGTTGTTAACCAATGTCATAAAACAACATGTGTACTACTGTTTCATGAGAAGCTATTTCTTCTGTAAGCCTTCACCTGAAGTACAATAAAACATTAAAAAGAAAAAGTGCTCTTTGCTTTTTATGATTTTATTGGGATAAGCATCTTTTTATGTTTTTCTATTGTAACTTTGGGTCTCAAACTTCGGTTTTCCCTTTGCCTGTATTAATTTTAGAATATGGGTTTATTTGAATATATATTTACTTAGACTTGGTAGAAATAACCATCGGCATTGACTAATAGGCTGTCTTGCTAAGTATCGCAAAAACAGTTTCTTTGTTTTTCTATTTGATTGTATAGCTCTTCACTTTTAAAAAGGACCAGCTAATCATTTTCTAACTTTTTTCCCCCTCCCTCTTGACTGTGATAGGAAAGTTGCAATGGATCTCAGGTAAAGGGCTTTTTGTAGCAATTGCCTTCCTCTAAATTAGAGTTGTGAGATTTTGAGAATATATTACATTTTGAGAGTACTGTGTGGTAGTCAGAGCACATATTCCTTACTGCTGTTGGTTTGCTTATTGAGAACCCTGGTTAGAAGGGTTGATCCTGAGCTAAACAAATATTACAATATCTAATGGAAGGTAATTTTGGCCTTGTTTTATGTGTACCTTTGTAAGTTCTTATATTAGGTTTTGAACAAAATTGTAATATCCAAGAAGGAGAATATGTAAATTGATATTCATTGTCCTAAAATAGGAAAGAAATTTACGAAGTATTAACAACACTGTATTATAAATAATAAAGCTTTTATGTATGTTTAAAATTTTAGCTTTAGAGAAAACTTCATATGCGTTCGTCAGAAAGTTATCACAGAGTGGAGAGAAGAGCATGTTCTTTGAAAGCCGTTTTAACAGACTTAAGATAAAAGTCCTCCATATGACAGCTGAATCCCCAGCTTTTCAGACAAACATAAAAATAAACAGGGAGAAAAAGCGTGGACTGTAAGAGTTTTCTGTACCTTAGACTTGATTGAATTATAGATCTGAAAACTTACGAGTGACATTTTCCCATGCATTTATTGGTGTACACCTTTGTCCTGCTGTTTTTTCCCCCTTTCATCTTTACACAGACTTGAGCGTTTGAGTGTATTATGAGCAAGAGAAAACGGGCAAATAGAGACATGCATAATTTTATATTTATGCACTTTAATTGATTTGAATGAAATCGTATATAACAAGACTAGTAGTCCTAAGGATTTAGTATTCCTACTGCACCCCGCCCCTCGCCTGCCCTCACCGCACTAAAAGAAATAAATACGTCTTGAAAAGTCAATGTTTAACACACAGTGCTTGCCTTTGGAAACCATTGTACATTAAATTATTCAATGACTATAATTTCTCAAATAGTTTCCAGGTTTTTTTTTAATTAATATAAATAAAGTTTATATGAAACTTGTAGGTTTTTTTTTTCTCTTTTTGTTGCCCAAAAGGCTGAAACAGCTTGTGTCAGCTCTAGCAACTCGTTTTCGATTCAGCAAAACTAGGTTATGAATTCAAGCAATTAAAAATGACAAAAAGCCTCATTTCACTGCCTAGATTAATATGCTTCCAATTTTTCCTGCTCCATAAAAATTTCAAAGTGTTCTTTCTGGTTAGGTGCTTGTGTAACCTGTACGGTAGGGGAATGCTCCCGTTTCACGTCTGCTTATGAAGTCTGAATACATCAGTAGCAAATGTAAATAGCATCGCTTGGATGTTCTTAATACAATTTTGTATTCACAAGGCCTCACAGATTTATTCCTGCTGGGTTTAAAGGAAAAAGAAGGAGATGGGTGGTTAGTTCCCTAAAATCAATCGTGAATAATCTTTCAGCGAGTTCCAGTGTCGGAAAAGCTATGGAGGACTTTTCCAGAAATGATATAATTATAGCAGAAATACTACATCCAACTTTCAAAAATGACAGTGATTTTTTTTTTTTCCTTATGCAATGGTGGTCATGTTTATTACTTTTTCTCTACTTGTACAAAAGTGAAGTCTGGAATTTGGGATGAATGTTTAATTAGCCAAAGTGGACCTTCTTTTTAATGGTCCTTTTCACTTACATAGTAATTAGTATTCAACACTTGCCCCACGTAAGTTACCTGCAGTTTTTGGTCATTCGGTTAAATGGTCTCACCAGCACTGAATGTACCTTGATCACACACATACGTATGCAATCAAGAAGCCTGTCCCTCAGGATCCCTTAACAGGTCTCCGCTCTTGGCAATCAAATTGGAAAAAACAGCAACAACCAAGCAAGAAAACATGCTCCATATGCCTGATTTTGCTTTGGAAAGAGGACCCCTTGAGGTCCTCTGCCAGCCTTCCTTTTCTCTTCGTGGCAATTCTGCATCTGCTGCTGTCAGTGCATTTCTTTCGTGGTTCAACAAAATCTCAACTTGTTATGGAATCAGGTGCTTGCCTGCTAATAAGATGGAAGGAAGTAGCCAGTTATGTCTATTATAGTTATTTGAATGTATACATAGAAACCCTCCATCATTATTATCATGATGGTGATGGGGGTGATTAGAAATCAACAGTAGCAGTAATAACTACAATGCAGATTTCTACCTGGGCACTTAATTACCTCCACATGTCAGGCATCAGACTGGGAGTTTCAAAGTATTTTCTGTGGTCCTTATCATTACTCTGCCTGATTTAGAGATGGCAAAGCCATCTTCAAGACAGTCTGTAACTGGACTAAAGGATTAGAATCCAGATTTTTCAGACTTCAACATACAAAGATATCACTGAAATGTACTAATCTGAATTTAGAAAGATACATAAAGTGGATACTCACCTAGGTCAGTGAATCTCAATTGGGGGCTATTTGATACCCCGCAGGGGACATTTGGCAGTATCTGGAGCCATTCTTGGTTGTCACAGCTGGGGAGGGGAGTGTTACTGGCATCTAGCTAGTAGAGACCAGGGATGCTACCGAACATCCTACAATGCTCAGGAACCAACCCCCCACCCCCAACAAAGAATTATCTAGCCCAAAATACCAAGAAGGCCAAAGTTGAGAAACCTTGCCTAGGCGATATCGGTGATGGTGTGACTACCAATATATACATGGCTGATTTTTTAGGAGAGTGAATTTCTGTCATTAAACTTTTAAAATCTAGATTGGATACTGTGAATAGGATAATGAAGCAAAATCAGAAGGCCTGCATTTTCTCACAGTCTGACTTTAAAATTGTTACAGCTGCTTTCTTTGAATGCTTTTCCTTATAAATATGACATGGATCGTTGTGATTTAAGTGCCTATTTGTCCCTGATTTACTCCGTGTTACCTCTGACAAAGTGCTGGGAAATGGAATTTCTTTCTACAGCACTGATTTCCCTAGAAGAGCAATGTAACATCACTCAGTGGATCATGCAATAGCCATTCAAAGAAGTTTACCAGCTGGCCCTCCTTCCCCCTCAGTACTCAAACAGTGTTATCTTCTTATCTTAAAAGGTTTGACACATAGGTTTGTCTGCTTATTTGTTTAAGAAACACTTAAATAGCTTTTTCTTATGTGCCAAACACTGCCGCAAGTGCTTTAAAATATTAACTCATTTACTCCTTAAGACAACCCTAGGAGAGTTGTTACAAACGAGAGAACTGAAGCCCAGGGGAGTTAAGTAACTTGCCCGAAGTCACACAGCTTCTATGTGGCCAAGCTGGGATTTGAATGCAAGACATCTACTTCCGTAGTCTGTGCTCCTAACCACTTAGCTGTGCTCTTTAATAATTTGAGTTTCTAAATGTGCCGAAGCATAATGTTTTAGGCAACATATTCGCTTGAGTTTTGAAACAAAAGACATTTTCAATTTCATTTTGATGTGGTTGTTTAAGAAAATTAAGTTTGCAATTTTTGAAGGAGCACAAATGATAATGTCCACACATTTATTTTCCACTGTTTAAACACCCTTGAACGTGCACTTCAGCAAGGTCAGAGGACTTGTGAATTTCTGTACCACAACCACCTCCAACAGCAAAAGGCACCAAAGTAAACAACAGGGTTCAGGGCATATTTTACAGGATGCATAATCTCTGTTTCATTCTCTGCTTAATGAAAAATACATTGGAAAAATACAAATTACTCAACTGGGTCTGCTAAGGGTTCTTCCAGAAGCTTAACTCTTCAGTTTTCTGGCCTTCCTAAAAATTTCTAGAAGCCCGTTGTGGTCCATGGCAGATGAGTTCTGGTAGATGGGGACACATTGATTCCCCACTGGATCTTTCTCATGCCAACTTATTTATCTTCCTTCATTCAGACATGAGAATGGCTACGCCTTTCTTATTCTCTGTTTTACCCAGCATGTATGTAGCAAATGGAATGAGGAGAAAACCAATTTGAGTAGATTTTTTAATAGACGTCCCAATGATGGCATTTTACTCAGCTTTAGAAGAAAAAAGATCTTGAAAGTATACAATGAAGTGCCTAAACATGGAGCGTGCAGAAGACCTGCATGGGAATAGGGAAGCTCCATAAGTATCAGTTGAATCAACAAATAAATGAATGGAAGCGTTTGTATTTTTAAAAATTCCTCATCAAGGGTACATATGAGTTTTAATTGTAAAAGGAAGCAACTCACATACTGAATACAAAATATTGGAGGAAGAGGAGATCATGGCAGTGGAAAGTACTGATTGGACTGAAGTTGGTAGCGTAATCGCTGTTTCCGCAGCCTTCCAACGCAAACTTCTACATTGTTAGGTGTTGCTGCATAAAGTATCTGCTGACTTGTTGATTTCGACTCATAGCAACCCCATGTGACAGAGTAGGACTGCCCCATAGGGTTTCCTAGTCTGTAATCTTTACGGAAGCAGAGCTCCAAGTCTTTCTCCCACGGGGCCACTGAGTGGATTGGAACTGCCAATCTTTCGGTTAACAGCCCAGCATGTAACCATTGTACCACCAGGGCTCCTTCTGCCCCACAAAAAGCTTGAAGGTACTTAATTACAACTACAACTAACCACAAGAAAGGAATTGCATTTCACCTGGATCAAGACACAAATGTTTTCACCTGAGAAGGCAAGGCACACCCTTCCTGAGCAGCTTGGGTCTGACCCTCCAGCAAGGTCAAAGTAATGAAAAGGGGCTCTTGAGCCACCTCCCCGCACTGGGGGCAGTCCGGGAACTGAGTTGGATGCAGAAGCCATTACTGTTGTTTCTGCACATTGCAGTCCCAATGAACTCACGTAGGAGCAAAGAAAGCAAAGAGAGAATCCCATTACAGAAATGTCAAAAGACTGGTTGGGTCCGTTATCGTTCAGTTTCCCTTTTTAATATAGTTCATCAAATTGGGTTTTGTGGACTACCTTGTACATCTAAGTGTTGGTTCAGGAAATGGTTTAAAATTAAACTAGAATTTGTTGTTCAATGGTAAAATAAATGGGAATAAGCACACATACCTAACGGCTACCCAGTAAGGTCTGTACTCAGTAAAACATATGTATCTTAATAGACTAAAAGGGAAAAAAAAGGGGGGGGGATCTGATTTTTGAAAGCCATTTTAATTCCACAGTCGGTGGAATAGGTTTCTAACATATTTCCACATCTTAATGTGAATCTGCTTTTAGAAATAAAGACCATCAGTGATAAACTTTGTATGTTGTTAAAAACAATGTATCCAACAAGAGGAAAATGGATTTATGCTGAGTCCCTACTACAAAAGTTGCTTATCTAAAAATATAGAGGTTACATCAATGTTATTAGTAGTTTAGGCTTCAAATTCTGTTGCTTATAGAAAAATAATTCAGGTTTTGTTGCAATGCACTAGTTAATCGCTCAGTAAACGGAATTACACATTATAATCATTATTACTGATACTGTTTATTGCGTGTTTGCAATGAGTCATACATTGTACTAACTTCTGGATATACATTGTTGAATTGGATACTCCCAGCAGCCCAGTGAGGGTGGTGCTTTCATTGTTCCCAGGGTGACCAACAGCTTGTGAGTAGAAGGGTTGGTAGTCAAATTTGAAACCTTTTGACTTCAAAACTCATTCCCTGCCCCCCTCTTTTTGACTCCAAACCATTGGAATCATTATTCTAACGTTGGTGAAGAGTGAAAATCTGATATAGATCAGTAGGTTTGTTCAGCCCACAGAAGTCACTATGAAACTCTTGTTACGATTAATGTTCTTATAATCTTGGCAGAATATATGTTGGAATGGTTGATGGATGGATGGATGGATGGATGGATGGATGGATGGATGGATGGATGGATGGATGGATGGATGTTTTAATGTATGGACAAACTGACTATCGACACAGAAGGAAAATTGGCAAAGAGCATGAATATAGTTTACACAACAATAAATACAAATAGCCAGCATGTATATGAAACATATATATAAAATTGTGTTTTCAGTCACCATCAAGTCAGCACCTTCTCATGGCAACCTTATATACAACAGAATAAAATGCTGCCTGCTCCTGTGCCATCTTCATGATCCTTGGTAGGTTTGAGTCCATTGTTGTGGCTATTGTGTCAGTCCATCTCACTGAGGGTTTTCCTGTGTTTTTGCTGGCCCTCTACTTTACCAGACATGATGTCCTTCCCTAGAGATTGGTCTTTCCTGATGATGTATCCAAAGTAACAAAGCCAAAGTCTTTCAGTCCTTGCTTCTCAGGAGTATTCTGGTTGTATTTATTCCATAATTTATTTGTCCATCGGTATATGTACATATATATATATATATATACACATATATCAGATGAATGAAACTCATCTGTGTATATGAGAGTTTCTTCTATCATGTTGGAAAACATTATTATGTTTGATGAAACAGGCATTTATTTTATTTTATTTATTTTATTTTTTTATTGTACTTCAGGTGAAGGCTTACAGAACAAATAGTTTCTCATGAAACAGTAGTACACATGTTGTTTTATGACATTG
>NW_004443960.1:6003065-6012818 GCF_000243295.1 Trichechus manatus latirostris
GCCTCCTTCTCCAACTGGCAGGGTCAGTCACTCAGGTATGGTATGGCAGGGCAGGTCTAGCTGAGGAGGAGTTACTGGGACGGGTTTTATGTGGCACTTACTACAGCCACCAGGGCAGGTCAGTAATCAGTGCAGGGCATGTTCCAGTAGGCCATGCCTGTGCTTGGTGGTGTGATGTTAAGCGCATGGTGCAGGTAGGCAGGATGTAGTGGGGAGATTGTTGTGTGTGGAGCTAAGATGAATGTGGGAGAGAGGAGAGAGGAACAGGTGCCAGAAACATACAGACGAACAAAAAAGAATGCTAGGGGAGCTTGCCGTTGGAGTGGAGAGATGAGAGATTGTGAAATGGAGAAAAACAGAAAGGGGAACAGGAAGAAAAGAAAAGAATGAATAAATAAAAATTGGAAAGCTTAAAGAACCGCAAAGTTCCCAGGGATCCCACCGGTGCAGCTATGAGGTCTGGGGAAGTCGCTCTCAGGTGTTGCAGTACAGCCTGGCTAGAAGGCATAGAGGTATACAACGCCAGGTATTCAGGGAAGAGAAAGAGAAGGAAGATATAAAAAGACAAGAAACTGATTAATGAAGAAAGACAAAAAGGGAAAAAGAGGGAATAGAAAACAAAACAAATTTAAAAAAAAAAAAGAACAGAAAAAAAAAAGCCAACAAAAGAAGAAATGTCCTCAGGAATCCTCTGCACATCTGTGAAAGCCGAGGGGTAGTCTCCTTGCCATGCAGCACCACCTGGCCAGAAAGGGCTCCCAACTCAAGAAAAGGAAAAGAAAACAAACAAACAATTCAAAACAAAGAAACAAACAAAAACCCCATGATCCCACCAGCGCGGTAGCCCAAACCGGGAAGCAGCTCCCCACTCGAACGGAGCTCCACAGCCCCTCAGAAAGAAGCAAAGATGGCGCATGCAGCCAGGTATTTGAGCGAAAGGAGGGGGAGGTGGTGAGAGGTAAGGAAGAAATCAAAAGAAGCAGAAAAAAGCAACACCAGCAGCCAACAAGCGGCACTCAGAGAGCCAGCCCGTTCGGGTGTGTGGAATCCAAGCAGCCGGTGTCTCCCGGACAAGAGATTGTAGCCGCAGGAAGCAGAGGAGGCCGAGTGGGAGTGAAGAAGGGTAGGGGGTGGGAAAGCGTATATCGCAAATTACCGGTTGTTTTGTCTCCCGCTGGAAGTTCTGTGAAGCTGCTTTCTCGTAACCCCTGTTTGCTGGTCTCCGATAGGAGTCCAAGATGGCGGATCCAGGCTGCGTTAGCTGGTAGGGGACCTCTGCATGAATCTCTCCTCGCCCTCCGTTCTCTCTCAGTTTTCTCACTCCATTTGGTGCTTGGCTGAGTTCTTTATCTCTTCATTTGATGTTTTAGGGTTTCAGGATTGTTGTTTTCTGTGTTCAGCTTAGTTTTTCGGATCTTTGCTGTCAAGGAACGGCATGGTGCTTCTGCCTAGAGCGCCATTTTGCCAGAAGTCCCATTGATAACATTTTGAAAAACTATACACTCACTCCTCACTTATTGACATGGTTAGGTTCCCAAGACCAGGTCGTTATTTGAAAATTGTCATTATGCAAAAATGGAAGATGATCACATCAGGTCACAAAATGGAGGATGACTACATCAGTATATGACTCCAAATTACATCGTTACATAACTGTCAAACCACTTAGAATCGTGGACCAGCCAAGTTGGCTCATAACTTTAACCATCACAGCTAGCATTACTGTTGCCTCACACCTCGGCATTAGTTACTGCCAAGGTATGTCAATAATGCATAAAATAATTAGTAATTTTTTTAATATTGTTGCAATTGTGAAATGTCAGATAATGAAATAGTTGATAAGTGAGAAGTAGGTGTGCTATAGCATCACAGCCAGAATGTGGACATTGATACAATCCACTGATCTTACTCAGATTCCCACAGATTTACTTGTACTAATCGATTTGTGTATATCCAGTTCTGTACGACAGGTGTAGGTTCATATATCCATCACAACAGTCAAGATGTTAAATAGTTACATCATCAAGAGGATCCCTATTATAACTACAGCCACCTCCCTCTTGCCACCCCTTCCCCATCCTTTTTGTTGATGGGTGCCGTCGAGTCAGTTATGACTCATAGTGGCCCCATGTGACAGAGTAGAACTACCCCATAGGGTTTTCTTGGCTGTAATCTTTCTAGAAGCAGATTGCCAGGACTTTCTCTTATGGAGCCACTGGGTGGGTTCCAATTGCCAGCCTTTTGTGTTGCAGCCAATCACTTAACCATTGCACCACCGGGGCTCCTTATACCCCCATTCCTTAATCCCTGATACCCATTCATTTGTCCTCCATTTGTACAATTTTGTCATTTCATAACTGTTACATAAGTGGAATCAAACAATATTTAGCCCCATGGGATTGCCTGTTTTTTTTCGCTCACTGTAATTCCGTGGAGATTCACCTATAGTTCATATACCAATAATGTGTTCCTTTATATTGGCTCAGTAATATTCCGTGGTATGTACATACCACAGTTGTTTTACCAATCACCTGCTGAAGAACATCCACACTGATTGCAGTTTGGGGCTCTTACAAATAAAGCTGCTATGAACATTCTTGTAGTGTATAGGTTTTGTGCGAGCGTACGTTTTCAATTCTCTGGGATAATGGCCAGGAACAAGCTACAACAGTTTTTGGTTCATGTACATTATGGAAAACAATATATTGCATCTGTTAAAAGGCAATGTCAGTTGCACATAAACCAAGACAAAGATAAAGAAAATCGTACCCACATCTTTATGTTTATTTCCACATTAAAATATATATACTAGTTGTATTTGAGTTGATTCTGACTCATGGTGACATCATGTGTGTCAGAGTAGAACTGTGTCCCATAGGGTTTTTTTATCATTATTTTTTTTATTGTGCATTAGGTGACAGTTTACAGAGCCAATTAGTTTCCCATTTAATAGTGTGTACATAGTGTTCCATAACACTGGTTTCATTCCCCGCAAATTGTCAGCACTCTCCCCATTTACATCCTAGGTTCCCCGTTTCCTTTCGTCCTGATTTTCTACCCCTTCCTGCCTTCTAATCTTTAATTTTGGGCAAATGTTGCCCTTTTGATCTTGTACAATTGATTGCTCTAAGGAGCACGTTCCACCTGGGTATTATTGTTTATTTTATGGGACTGTCTATGGTTTGGCTGAAAGGTGGTCTCCAGGAATGACTTCAGTTCCAGTTTAGAAAGATGTCTTAGGGTCATAGTCTTGGGAGTTCCTCCAGTCTCTGTCAGACCAGTAAGTCTGGTCTTTTTGTGTGAATTTGATTTTTTTTTTTCCTACAATTTTTCTCCTGCTCTGTCTGGAAACTTCTGTTGTGATCCCAGTCAGAGCAGTTGGTAGTGGTAGCTGGGCACCATCTAGTTCTTCTGGTCTCGGGGTCATGTGGTCCATTTAGTCTTTTGGACTAATTGCTCTCTTGAATGTTTGATTTTCTTTAATCTCTTTTGCTGCAGATGAGAAGAGACCAATAGTTGTGCTCCATAGAGCTTTAAATGGCCATGATGTCTTGGAAATAAAGCACTAGGCCTTTCTTCCCAAGCACCTCTGGGTAGATTCGAACCACTAACCTTTCAGTTAGTAGCTGAGTGTCTAACCGCTTGCACCACCCAGGGACTCATTTCCAAACAAACGTAGTACTAAATGTAGAGAAAAGCCAGCATTTATGTAGCATCCACCATATTCTGTATTCTAGCCTGTATGTATACAAACAGGCTATGTATTCACAGTCTGTATTCTAATCATGTTATGTATGCTAACTCATTCTGTTCTCACAGCAGTCTTATAAGGTATGTGCTACTATTATCTCCATTTGTTGTTTGTTAAGTGCTGTTGAGCCAATTCTGACTCATAGCGACCTCATGTGACAGAATAGAAGTGCCCTATAACATTTTCTTGGCTATAATCTATAAGGAAACAGATCTCCTAGTCTTTTTCCTGTGGAGCCACTGGGTGGATTAGAACTGCCAACCTTTCAGGCAGAGGTTAAGTAACCTGTCCAAGATATATAATCAGTGGCATTCAGGGGTCAGCAGTCTGGCTGGAGAACCTCTTGTTTTAACCACTATCACAGATCTTTTAGTCATGCCCCCTGGGTTGGCTGAGGAGGCAACATTCATTTAGTTGAGTAAACAACTACCAATGTGTCCCTGAAAAAAATAATAAATGGAATTGTACATATAGAACCAAGAGCTGGCTGACCTCACTGTCCCTTATGTCATTGCTCTGCCTTTAAGCTTGCTTTCTTTGGCCATCCCAGACAGATGGAGACTTCTGGGTTTTACATCTCCAAAAAGCAAATGTCACAGTCTCCTTTGATTATACACTGTCATCTGTAACAGCTCTCAATAGCAGTATGTTCTGACTTTTTGCATGGCCTAAATCTACCTATCTTTTAAAAATTAATTTTAAATTTATTTTATTTTACTGGTGAAAACATACACACATTCAACACTGATTACATTGTCCGTATGGTGTCATCCTCATTATCTCCACCCATGTTGTCTCACCGCCATTAACTTTCACTCGCTCGGCCCCTTAAAGTTCTCATCTGTGCTTTAGAGTTACTGCTGTCAATTTGATCTCATATAGATATTTCTTTAAAAGAGTAAAATGTTCTTTATTAATTGAGCTCAACTGTTGTTTTGTTGACAGATGACTTCATGGGATAGTTTTAGTTCAAGGATCAAAAATTATTTCAGGACAGTAGGTTTGGAGGTTCCTCCAGTCTCAGTGGATCCATTAAGTCTGGTTTCTGCAGGAATTTGATGTTCTGGTCCACATTTTACTCCTTTTGATCAGGATCCATCTATTGGGTCCTCGATCAAAATGTTCAGTGATGGTAGCCAGGCACCATCCATTTTCATTGGTATCATGGCAAAGGAAGTAGTAGTTCATGGAGGCAGTAGGACCTGCAGACCATGTATTTCTCCTATTCTTCAGCTCCTTTTTCTTCTCCTGCTCCAGGTAGAGACCAATTGTTATAGCTTGGGTTGCCACTCACAAGCTTTCAAGACCCCAGGCACTACTCTCTGAACTAGGATAAATCTACCAATCTTATGGCAAGCGATACCCCTCACACTTTGTCCTAGCCTCAGTGAAGATGTGGGATTCATGGTGACCACCTTCTGCTCACCAACTCAGTGTAAAAGTACCTCTTTCTCAGGGACTCTTGTGCAGCTGTTTTACATCAATTGTTGAGCTCTTCACTCCTCCAAAGGCATTTCATATCTCCACCAGGCTTATAAAGTGTTTAATGTTTTCGTATGCTCCAGTGTAAAGCCATCTGTTGCAGTGCCAGGGCAAAATGTTGAAGACAAGAAGAAGCGTATGTTTATGGAAAAATTCTATGAAATGTTAACAAGAAAGAGACGTGCCACTCTGGGGTGCCTTGTTGAAAATGGCCAGGGGAGTTTGGAAGGCATGGTCTCCAGCCTTGGTATTTATAAATGACGTGTGCTCTTCTGATTCTGTTCTGTATGTTTAGACTAAGTTGTTGATATAAGTGGAGGCAGAGAAGAGACCTCTTTGAAAGGAAATAGTGGTGTTACTAATATTTGGGACTTTTCAATTACATCTGTTGTACCTCACATGCTTCCTTTGATTTTTTTTTTTTTTTTTTTTTGGTGTTCATTTGAACTAATGGATTGGAAACCTGCTGTGTGCCGGGCATTTGTGTTGCTGGCCTAGCTAGATTGTGTTTTTAAACAGATGGAATGGTTTCCCTATGCTTCACTTTTAATAGCCATGTAGTAGTCTTGTGGAATCCCTGGGTAGCACATACAGTTAAGCACTCGGCTACTAATTGAGGGGTTGGCGGTTCGAATCCACCAAGAGGTACCCTGGAAGAAAGGTCTGATGATCTACTTCTGAAAGGTCATAGCCTTTGAAAACCCCATGGAGTGCAGTTCTACTCTGGAACACACGGGGTCACCATGAGTCAGAATCAACTCAATGGCATTTTTTTGTTGTTGTTGTTTTGAGTCTTGGTAATACAGGAAAAGAAACAATGGGGCTGAAATCAATTTGGCTGCCCACTTGAACATTATCATCTTAGGTACAACTTATCTGTGGCGCAATGGCTAAGTGCTCGACCGCTAAATGAAAGGTTGGTGGTTCGAACCCACCCAGCAGCTCTGCAAGAGAAGAGTCCTGACGATCTGCTCCCGTAAGGATTATAGGCTGGGAACCCCTATGGGGCAGTTCTACTCTGTCCTGTAGGGTCGCTATGAGTCAGAATCGACTCAGTGGCAGACAACAACAACAACGGAAACTAGCACTAGAGGATATTGCCCCTCCGTGTACTGGGCTCAGAAAATCAAAGCAGGTGCCTCCAAGCTAAGGCACTGATGCTCTTGGGGGAAGTCTAACAGCTCAAATGCACTGCCTGCCAAGCTGAAAGCACAGCACCAGGCGCTGTACACAGGTTGTCTTGTTCACGCCTCACAGCAGCCTTATCTGGCAGGGACACTCATGGTCTGCAATTTACAGATGAGGGCACAGTTTTAGAGTAGGTAAAGTCATTGATCTAGAATCTCACTGCAGACACTGAGTGGACCTGGGGTTTGACAACAGGCAGTCTCAATACACAGCTGGCACTCTTTACCATGTATCATCTTATAACTGAGGCTGGGAAAAGAAGAGGTCATTATTAATGCCTTCCAGACCCACCTGCGAGGTCTTCTCGTGGTGATATTAGCTGGGACATGCAGGCCAAAGACGGGCAGGTTGTTGAAACAGAGTGTTGAGTTTGGGCTTTTTCTACAAACTTCCTCTGAAAGCTCTTCATTTCACAACTACTTTTTCACTCTGTAGGTAAACACTCAGAGAGTTCTCTAACCCCAGCGGGAGGCTTTTAGAAGGAAGTTGGTATGAAGATAGAAGAACAGTTCTTTCAAGTGTCACACCTCAACAAGATTATGTGGGGTTACCCCGAGCCCTCCTTTAGAGCAAATTTTGAATTCTCTATACTGTAAGGTCACTGTGAGTTGGAATCAACTCGACTGCAGTAGGTTTGGTTGTTTGTTTTTTTTTCTCTCTTTACTATGGTCTACTACCAAGTGTGCTAAAGTTCCTAAAATAGGCCACTTACTTTTGTCTTTTGTTTTTAATATCTGATTGTGTTTTTGGTGAAAATATACATAGGAAGACACACTCCCATTCAATAATTTCTACACATCACATTCAGTTACATTGGTTACATTCTTCACATTGTGTCAACATTTTCATTATTTCTCTTCTGTTTCACTCCCATTAACTTAGTCTCACTGCACCCCAAACTTCTAATCTATGCTTTAGAGTAACTGTTGTCCATTTGGTCTCATATAGATAATTTTTTAAGCATAGTACTCAAAGGCAACATTCTTTACTTTTTGAGTTAACCTACTATTTGGGTAAATGGTGACTTCAAGGTTTAAAGCTATCTCAGGGCAATCATCTCGGGAAGTCCTCCAGTCTCAGTGGGTCCAGAAAAGGTCACTTACATTCAGTGCTATTAATAAGTGCATTGGCAACATGGATAGGACCTAAGACTCTACTGGAGCCATGTCAAAAGAGGACAATTCCAGATAGCTATTGTGAGTCAGAGGGCAGTGGTTAATGGTTCAGTGGTAGAATTCTCATCTTCTGTGTGGGAGACCCAGGTTCGATTCCTGGCCAATGCGTCTCATGCACACCCACCACCCCTCTGTCAGTGGAGGCTTGTGTGTTGCTATGATGCTGAACAGGTTTCAGTGGAGCTTCCAGACCAAGAAAGATAAGGAAGAAAGACATGATGATCTACTTTCAAAAAACAGCCACTGAAAACCCTACGAATCACAACAGTATGATCTGCAGTCGATCACGGGGATGGTGCAGGACCAGGCAGCATTTTGTTCCATTGTGCGTGGGGTTGCCATGAATTGATGACAGCTGACCACAGCAACAAACTCTGAGGCTGATAAAATTAAACAGTAGAATCTGGGGCCAGTTTCTAAGCAGAGGTACATATTTGTAAAAAGAGCAAGGCATCATTGGATCAAGTTAAGAGAGGGAAAACAAGCAGGGTATCTAAGAGAAAGAAAGACCACTCACCTGCTAAACGTCTGTCATCTGTGTCAGTCAGACTCCCCTGAAGGACTTGAGGATTCATTCTTTAATTAGGCCCTTTTAGTCTCATAGATGTAGCCAGCAGCTAGTCATCTTAACAGTTAGGTCGTGGTGATAAACCATTAACTTCAGGAAAACAGAAAACCGAAACAAACAAACCCGCCAAGTCAATTTCAACTCATGGCAACCCCATGTGTTTTGGAGTAGAATTGTCCCATAGGGTTTTCTTGGCTGTAATCTTTAGGGATGCCACTAGTCTATTGGTTTGCTGTACTGTGGCAGCTTGTATGTCACTGTGATGTGGGAAGCTATGCCAGTATTTCAAATATCAGCAGGGTCATCCATGGTGGACAGGTTTTGGTGGAGCTTCCAGACTAAGACAGACTAAGAAGAAGGACCTGGAGATACACTTCTAAAAAAATTGGCCAGTGAAAACTTCTTGGATAGCAGCAGAACATGCCTGATAAAGTGTCTGAAGATGAGCCCCTCAGGTTGGAAGACACTCAAAATATAACTAGGGAAGAGCTGCCTCCTTAGAGTTGACCTGAATGATGTGGATGGAGTCGAGCTTTCGGGACCTTCATTTGCCAATGTGGTATAACCCAAAATGAGAAGAAACAGTTGCAAACATCCATAAATAATCACAATGTGGAATGTGTGAAATATGAATCTAGGAAAAATGAAACGGAACACTTGAAGATAGATACCCTAGGCCTTAGTGAGCTGAAATGGATGGTAATGGCTATTTTGAATTGGACAATCATATGGTCTACTATGACAGGAATGAAAATTGAAGAGGAATGGCATCACATTTATTGTCAAAAAGAACATTTCAAGATCTATTCTGAAGTACAACATTGTCAGTGATAAAATAATGTCCATATGCCTACAAGGAAAACCAGTTAATACGACTATTATTCAGCTTTAGGCACCAAGCACTAATACCAACAATGAAGAAATTGAAGATTTTTACCAACTACTGCAGTCTGAAATTGATCAAACATGCAATCAAGATGCAATAATAATTACTGGAGATTGGAATGCAAAAGTTGGAGACAAAGAAGAAGGATCAGTAGTTCGAAAATATGCCCTTGGCGATAGAAACAATGGCGGAAATCACATGGTAGAATTTTGCAAGTCCAACAACATACTCATTGGAAATACCATTTTCAACAACATAAACAGTGACTATGCACGTGGACCTCGCCAGATGGAACACACAGGAATCAAATAGACTACATCTGTGGAAAGAGATGATGGAAAAGCTCAATATCATCAGTCAGAACAAGGTCAGGGGCCAACTGCAGAACAGACCATCAAGTGCTCATATGCAAGTTCAAGTTAAAACTGAAGAAAATTAAAATAAGTTCACAAGAGCCAAAGTGCAACCTTGAGTATATCCCACCTGAATTTAGAGACCATCTCAAGAATAGATTTGATGCACTGAGCACTAATGACCAAAGACCAGATGGGTTGTGGGATAATATCAGGGACATCATACATGAAGAAATCAAAAGGTCATTAAAAAGACAGGAAAGAAGGAAAAGACCAAAATGGATCAGAAGAGACCTTGAAGCTTGCTCTTGAATGTTGAGTAGCTAAAGCAAATGCAAGAAATGGTGAAG
>NW_004443960.1:6015124-6016509 GCF_000243295.1 Trichechus manatus latirostris
GACCCATTAGGACCTCAGTAAATGTATTCAAAGAATGTATGATTGTATTGGATTGTGCCGGAATATTTATAATGTATTAAATCCTGGTGAATCTAAGTAATAATTACATCTGCGTTGTTGTTAGGTGCTGTTAAGTTGGCCCTGACTTATGGCAACCCCATGTGTAATAGAACAAAACGTTACAAGGTCCTGTGCCATCTTCATGATCTTTGGCATGTTGGAGTCCATTGTTACAGCTACTATGTCATTCCATCTCATGGAAAGGTTTCCCACAACTTCGCTGGCCCTTCACTTTGCCAAAGGTGATATCCTTCTGCAGTGATCATTCCCTCCTAAGGAGGTGTCCAAAGTGAGTTAGTTGTAAGAAAGTAAGTCGGACAACATTCTGTGATCCATAGTGTTTTCATCGGCTGATTTTTGGAAGTAGATTGCCAGCCCTTTCTTCCTTGTCTGTCTTAATCTGGATGGTCCACTGAAACATGTTCACCATGGGTGACCATGATGGTATTTGAAATACCAGTGACATAACTTCCAGCATTACAGCAACACACAAGTCACAAAAATATGACCAACTTCCAGACAGGTGGTGAAATTATATGTATCATAATTGGGTAATGTTTTCAGAGTTCTATTGAGGACAGACAGTGTTATTTCTACCTGTTAGTTCGCTCTCTGCTAAAGCCAAAATATGTGGGCAATTTTTTCTGAATGATGATCAGGGCCTGTCTTAGTCATCTGGTGCTGCTGTAACAGAAATACCACAAGTGGATGGCTTCAACAAAGAGAAGTTTATCCTCTCACAGTCTAGTAGGCTACAAGTCTAAATTCAGGGCATCAGCTCCAGGAGAAGGCTTTCTCTGTCGGCTCTGGAGGAAGGTCCTTGTCATCAGTCTTCCCTTCTTCTGGGAGCAGCTCAGCGCAGGAACCTCAGATCCATCCCTGCGCTGTTTCCTTGGTGGTATGAGGTCCCCCTGTCTCTCTGCTCGCCTGTCTCTCCCATACCCCAGAAGAGATTGGCCCAAGACACCACCCAATCTTGTAGACCTCATCAACATAACTGCCGTTAATCCATCTTATTACATCATAGTGATAGCACTTACAACACACAGGATAATCACACCAGATGACAAAATGGTAGACAATCACACAATACCGGGAATCATGACCCAGTCAAGTTGACAGATATTTTGGGGTGACACACTTCAATCCATGACAGGGCCATATGCGTAGTAACGGCAGTAACACAGGTTATGCCGAATCCCCCACTAAGATCCTGACACAGCCCTATGCAGGCTATGCGGCAGGCAGTGATTCTGTAGAGCCTTCTCCCCATTGGCAGGAAGTGATTTATGGGTAATGCAACAGCGAAAATAAATTATTACCAT
>NW_004443960.1:6017036-6018640 GCF_000243295.1 Trichechus manatus latirostris
AAGCTTTTCATTTTGATTGGATTGGGTGCATTTTTCATCAGCATCTCCCGTTTGAGCCATGATTCCAAGACAGAGTCTTGTAATCTTCTGCAGTGGGAATGATTCAGCTTAAAAATCAATAGGGCATGAGGTATTTCACGTTCTCATTATTGTAATGTGTCAACATCACTTTGGTGACCCTGGAGTGCTACATTGGCTGATTTTCCTCTGATTTATCGTGCAGTCTCGTAGGGCAAACTATAATTTCGCCTGGAATCAGAAAGTCTCCCTTTATGGTTTGTGCCCAGGCTCCAGTCATTAGGACATTCGCAGGGAATCGATTCCTCCTCTTGTTGCTAACAGCTGAATGAAGTTGTCACCTGCTTAGATTAAGAAGGAGACAGGCAAAGGGACGCGGTGAGGAGGAAGTATGGGGGACAGGCTCTGTTTTCAGAAGGGCTTTCTGCGACAGGGACCTGCTGCCACTGGGGGAGTTTTCAGTATTTCTCAGGACATCTGTTCTAGAAAACACTCACCACAGAATTAGCATGATGTTTCATTTCTTCATAACTGTTTGTGGATCATGTGGTTTCTCTTGGTTAAAAAAAAGGCAAGGGAGCCATTCTTGAAAAGTCTAAGTTCTGCCGTATTTTCTAGAACCTGTTGAGTCATGCCAACTCCTCAGAAGTTCCTCCTCATCATGCGGAGACTGAAAGACAGGTTCTTCCCTCCTTTTACTAATTGGCAAAATGCCCAGGAACGTAACGAAACCTCCAGTAGGAAGATTGTCAGGTGCTTTCGACGTACCATACATCTGTGTATACACATCTGATTCTCCAGCACAGAGACATGGATACGTGTGCACATGTGTGCACACCCCCACCCACCCCCACACACAGCCTTTACTAGACGGTATTCAATAATATTTGTATAATATTGTCAAGTCACCAGTAGAACAGTGAGTCCACATTGCATTTCTAATATCCCAGTACGTAGCCATGGGTGAGAATGTCTTCAAGTCACTCTCATTAGAAACCAGATCAAGTACCTATCATGGGTGTTCCATGTGTTTGTGACCCCAGTAGGGTTCCTTCCCTCAAGGAGATTGTTGTCCAGCTATGGAAAAGAACTGAAGTAAGAGGTAATTCAGGAGCCCTGGTGGCGCAGTGGTTAAGGGCTTGGCTGCTAACCAAAATGTCGGCATTTTGAGCCCACCCAGCCACTCCACAGGAGAAAGACCTGACAATCTGCTCCCACAAAATTTACAGCCTAGGAAACCCTGTGGGGCAGTTCTACTCTGTCCTGCTGGGTCATTATGAGTCAAAATTGACTTGTTTGTTTTATAGGCCTGTCTGATCTTTGGCTGAAAGGTGGACTTTGGGAGTGACTTCAGTTCTGAGTTAGCAGGGTGTCTGGGGACTATAGTCTGGGAGGTTCCTCAAGATCCTTAACTTTTATCTCATCCTTGGGGAATGAGTTTTTTCATCCAGAGGTCTCGTCTGCATCTTATAGAGGAGTAGAACTTGGGGAGCAGTTCCAACTACACCTGTGTCTTTTCTGGCAGAAACCCTTCCAGATAGTGCCTCTGCTTCCAGAGCTGCTCTAGCTGGTGGAAAGCAGTTCAG
>NW_004443960.1:6020011-6024101 GCF_000243295.1 Trichechus manatus latirostris
CAGCCCTTTGAAGTTCCCTAGAGACAGCCCAAGAAGGGGCTCCCCAAAGCAGTTAAGGTCTCAAGTCCTGACTCTACCACCCATGGCCTTGGGCAAGTAGTTTAATCTCCCTAAGTCTCAATTTGTTTATCTGTAAAGTGGGTATGATAATATAACCCATCTCAGGAGACTATTTAAGGACTTATATGAGACTGTGCGTCTAAGAACTTAGCACAATACCTAACACAATGGAGATGCTTCCTAAACATTAGCTATTACCAGAGTCCCGGGGTGGTGTAAACAGTTAACTCACTCGACTGCTAACTGAAAGGTTGGAAGTTCAAGTCCACCCAGAGGCACCTCGGAAGAAAGCCCTGGAGACCTACTTCCAACAAGTCAGCCACTGAAAACCCTATTAAGCACATCTACTCTGATACACGTGGGGTCACCATGAGTTGGAGTTGACCCAATGGCAACTGAATTTTTATTATGAGAGAGTTTGAGAAGGGGGGGATGATGGTGATGGATGAATTGTGCTGTGAAGTCTGCATACACACCCGTTTTTACTATCTTGACTCTTTTAATTGTTACCTCCACTCCCAGATACTGCATATAGCTCGCCTCCTCTGGTGTGACAAGTACCCCTGATGGACCACCACTGTTGGGCATGAACCAGTGCCCTTCTTTCTTGGTATTTTATTCTGTCCTTGCTGGTCCTGAACTGACTCCAAATACTACCTGGGGTTATGTCTGTTGTACAGCAATGCTATGTTACAACTTGTACACAGTCATAATAAACACCACTTAAGGCCATTTAGAGGTAGATTAAACGTGATACTATGGAAAGGCAGTAAATACCAACTCAGCTTAGATGTGAATGTAGATGTAGATACAAATAAGTGGAACAAAAGGAAGGCACAGAGCAGTGTAGGAAGTATGATCGTATTTGTGAATGGAGATTTGTACATATGGATGCATGGATATAGTGGAAATACATGTAAAGAGCTGTTAATAGTCCTTGTTCAGGGGAGAGGTGCTGGAACCTCCGGGTAGGAGGAGACTAACATTTCATAGTATGTCATTTTGCACACACTGATTTTTTTTTTGTTGCCATATGAATGCATTACTTTTTCTAATAAAAGTAATATTACAAATGCATATTAATTATAGCCCTCCCCCCTCAGATCTCTGTTGTTATCCATCAATCAAAAATAACCAGTTGCTGTCAAGTCTACTCCAATTCATGGCAGCCCCATATGTGTCAGAGTAGAACTGTGCTCCACAGGGTTTTCAGTGGCTGATTTTTCGGAAATAGATAACTAGGCCTTTCTTCTGGTATAGAAGCCAGATACTTCTGGGTATAATCAAGCTTCCAACATTTTGGTTAGCAGGGGAGTACGTCAACCATTTGCACCAGTTGGGGACTCCTATCTACCAATATTCTTTCTTTATATCTTCACCTCTCTAGACTAAATGTGATAAAGGAGATTACAGAGTTCCATGGCTTTCTAACATGCATGCCCTAGTAACAGTTAGCCTTTGCTGTGTAACAAATAACTCCAACATTTAGTGGATTAAAACAAAAATCATTTATTATCTCACATTTCTTTGGGTCAGCAATATGGGCTGGGCTCAGCTGGGAAGTTCTTCTGCTGGTTGGTTCTACTGCAGCTGGATGGTCTAGAATGGATTTACTCATGTGGCTGGTGATTGGCTGGAATGCCTCTGTTTTCCTCCATGAGGCCTCTTAAGCAGGTAATATCAAATTGTTCAACAGGCTAGCTTGGACCTCAGAGTTCCAAGAGCAGGAAGAGGACAATCCCCAAGTCACAAGCACTTTCCATGGTCTGCTTGCATCACATTTGCTAGTGTCTGATTGGCCAAAATAGGGACCTTAGTGGTGCAGTGGTTAAGCGCTCTTCTGCTAACTGTAAGGTTGGCACTTCGAACCCACCAGTTGCTTCGAGGGAGGCAGATGTGGCAGTCTGCTTCCAAAAAGATTACAGCCTTGGAAACACTATGGGGCAGTTCTACTCTGTCCTATAGGGTCACTATGAGTCAGAATCTACTCGACGGCAATGGGAACGGGTTGAATTAGCCGAAGCAGGTCCCATGGCCAATCCAAGAATCAAGAGTGGAGTGATAGTGATGGAAAAAACAGCAAACTCACTTGAAAAGGTGTGTGTATATGAAGATGGGATAAATCTATGGCCATTGTTTGCAATCTACCCATCCCCCTTGGAGGCTAATCATACAATTAAGGGACAAATACCCTATAACCGACTCGACAGCAATGAGTTTGGTTTTGGTTTCGGGTACCCTATGAAGAGGACTTTCCTTAAGCTGGACATTCCCCCTGCAATTATCCTTGAAAATTGAATCTAAGACTGAAGTCACCGTTTGTAATAGCAGCCTTCTATTTGCTTATACTTAAGTGTCCTCCTTACCTTTCAAAGTTCAAATACTGGTGCCAATAATTTTGTTTTTTATCTTCCTTCAATGGGAAGGTAGCCCAGAGGCCAAGCAGTCAGATGCCCAGTGACACAGAACATCCCTAAGTAAGGGCCACCTCTCTCCAGGGAGCTCTGCATGCCTGTGTGAAAGAGCCAGCAACAATGGAGCTGACAAGTATGTTTGCTTCCATGCATACTCACAGCCCTCCTGTTGGGAATGTATTTGCTTTGGATCAAGGGCACTGATGCATCCAGCTTCAACTTCACATTACCCTGTCCTTAAATCTCAGCCAGTTCATTTCAGAGAGCATTTGGGAAACTAATGTGTTTGTTTTTCTGATTCTGCTGTTGCTGGTTTATGCTTCCATGGGTTTACGGATGCACAGATTATGGGGGTTAGTGAGAGAGTGAGAAGTGCTGTGTGGTATCTTCTAAAAGAGAAACCGTATGACCCCCACTTAAAAGTGCAGAGGGCTCAAAGTAACAACCTGGTACAACTAAGGTTGAGATGTGTCCATCTATGTTTCCAATATGGCCTATTTGACACCTTAGATTGGTAAATGGATGGCTGTCTTAGTTTCGTAGTGCTGCTGTAACAGAAATACCATAAGTGGCTGGCCTTAAAGAACAGAAATTTGTCTTTTCGCAGCTTAGGAGGCTAGAATTCAGAAATCAGAGCACCGACTAAACGGGAAGTTTCTCTGTCTATCGGCCTTCCCGGAAGAAGACCCTAGTCTCAGCTTCTGTAGCCCCAGCGTTATTTGGTCGGTCGGTGATCTTCAAATGGCATCGTCCTCTCCAGTTTGTGTTTGCTTTTTCTCTGGGCCTAATCTGCTCTTTTTTTCTTTTTTTTTTTTTTTAGTTTTATGTATTTTGTTGTTGAGGATAAACCCAGCAATACACCCATTTAACAGATTCCTCATTTACAATTCTGTGACGTTGATTATATTCTTCGAGTTGTACAAGCATTCTCACCCTCCTTTTCTGAATTGTTCCTCCCTCATCAGTGTGAACTCACTGCCCCCTAAGTTTCCTACCTAATCTTTTGAATTACTGTTGTCAATTTGATCCTATATCTTTGAAGATAGATCTTGAAAGAGCGTAATGCTCAAGGCAGACATTCTTTACTAGTTCAGCTAAACTATTGTTTGGTTTTAAGAAGAATCCTTGGGATGTTTTTGGTTTAAGGTTTAAAGATTATCTCAGGATAATAGATTCAGGGGTTTATCCAGCCTCCATGGCTCCAGAAAGTCTGGAGTCCGTGAGAATTTGAAATTCTGTTAGGCATCTTTTTATATCTCAGAAGTGATTAGGTTTAAGACACATCTGGAACTGATATGGCCTTATTAACATAACAAAGAAAATCGTATTCCCAAATGGAATTACATCCATAGGTGTGGGGTTAGAATTCCAACTCACATTTTGGGAGGACACAATTCAATCCGTAACAGTGGGTAAGTGTGAGAGGTCACAAGCATGAGCTTTCTGACCACCATGTTTGTTTTCTGAACCCCCATGTACATGCATTTAATTTTGTACTTGCAAGACTTACTCTGCAAAAGCAGGATGAAGCATGTCACAATTGGCACTTCTACTTAAAAAAAAAAACAAAAAAGTCCACTCAAATTGTTTTCCTCTTCACCAGACTTGGGGATTCT
>NW_004443960.1:6025453-6026469 GCF_000243295.1 Trichechus manatus latirostris
GTTATAATACTTCGCAAGAACTAACAGAGTACTTGATCCATGGGAGCTCACAGTTGAGTGGGTTTAGGGGAGGAAGTTAGATTTAAGAAGTCAGATAATCGCAGTAACAAACCTATAATCACAATAATAATCCTATAATCCTACAATCTGAGGTAAGTGCCCTAAGGGAGAGATATGTGTTCTAGGAAAGCAGACAGCAAAGAATCTAACTTGAACCTAAAAGAAGTCAAGGGCACACTCTACCAAGAAAGGGCATTTGAACTGAGAATAAACAGGATGATATGGAGGTAACTCAGGATGGGGATGGCATGGGATGAGTTATCCCAGACAGTGAGGACGGCACATGTAAATATGCTGAGATGGGAGAGACCAGACAGCTCTCCTGGGACTAGGGAAGGCCATGAGGGGAGGGCAGAGAGTGAGGAGCAGGGAGTGGTATTAAATCAACCAACAGAGGAGCACAGGGGACAGGAAGGGAGAGTCAGATCTAAATAGCTGCACAGAAGGCATCGCAGGGCACAGAAACAGCTTGAGCAAACGCAATACCAGTATGAACGTGGCATGGTTGGAGGAACACAAAGGGAGGGTTCCATTGTCAGAGGTAATGGGAAAGAAGGCGAAGAGAAGAGAGTAGACCAAGCATGTTAACAAGGATGGGTTAACAAGGATGGGTCAGCGCCAAGTGGAGACTGTTTACAGAGCTTGTGCCATCTGTGGATCTGTAGTCCAGTTAGACTCACCTCTGATGTTGCATTTGCCAGTCTAAATAATAATAAATGATGTTTAGGATTGGCACAATAATTAATATTGGCAGCTAATCTTTGCTGATTAGCTGTCCACAGATCAAGAAGCAGTCATTCGAACAGAACAAGAGGATACCGCGTGGTTTACAGTCAGGAAAGCTGTGCATCAGGATTGTATCCTTTCACCATACTTACATGATCTGTATGCTGAGCAAATAATCCGAGAAGCTGGACTATGTGAAGAAGAATACGGCATCAGGATTGAAGGAAGAC
>NW_004443960.1:6028359-6029203 GCF_000243295.1 Trichechus manatus latirostris
GCTCCTCAAATGAATACGGAATTCTGTTTTACAAGATTTTATTTTGGCGACCCTGAAGATCACCCTTCAAAATGACCCCATCCTTTTGGATGAGATTTAAAAATCTACCACCGACCTTGAGAAAGTACTGCTTTTATTTCAAAGAAGTGATAAAGCTTTTGTTTTATTTTGTTTTTGTTTAATTACCCAACAACCTTCTTGTAGATAGATCTTCTAATAAAACTGTGTGCCCAGTAAATGCTTTTTTCAGGGCTGGTTAGCAGATTTAAAATTTAGGAGAAGCCAGATTTGAGGAAATGTAAAGTACATTTTCACTTGGATAATGAATGTGAAGTTCCGTGAATGATGGACCACTAACCCAAAAGAAGATGTAAAGTTGTCTCACCTCAGACAGTTGGCTGATCGTGGTTCAGGACATGGGTTGTGCTTGTCTCCGAGATTTAGGCAGCTGCAGATCATGGCTGTGTCTTTTCTGTGGATGATCATAGTTATTGAAAACTTCTGACTCTAACTTCCTATTCCTCAAGCTCTTTGCCAAAAGCCAGTAAAGAAAGAGAAGAAGAGTGAAGCTATATGTATGCTCTTTCTCATTGTAAAGGTTTATTTTTATTAGCCCTTTTGTCTCATATAGCTGGCATTGAACAACCATAACAGAACCATTATTGGATTCTGCAAGTGGGTCTGAAAGATGGCTTCTCAATAACCTGAAATTGAAGTGTTTTTGAGATTTGAATTGCTTGTGTCCACGGAATGTCATGTACAAGGTCATGGCAGCCATCCCCCAGTTTTCTCTATTCTTGGTCTTGGTAACACACTGAGTCTCTGACTTGGCTCAGTCTCCTTA
>NW_004443960.1:6039398-6055530 GCF_000243295.1 Trichechus manatus latirostris
GATGATATATGGGCTCCTCCAGCTCCACGGCTTGCACTTTGACATCACCCACAATTCTGCATATTCTGTTTGCTGTGATCCAGAAATAACTGTTCTCCCTTCACCTTTAGTATTCAAGGTTGTGTCCTGCTCCTGACACATCCGTGTTTAGGGCATAGCTGGTGGGTCATCAATTAATCTTACGTGTGGCAGTTAATTACTCCCTGAAGCCTCCTTTTCTCCTTCCCAGCTGGACAGGGAAATGGAGGGTTCTCATTTCTGATACTCACATTTCCCATCGCCCAACTGATTTCCTTTTGGCAGCATTGACTCCTCCACCTACACCACTGAAGTAGGAGGTGATTTAGGGATTTATATTCAAGAAGAATTTAGAAAAACCTTTGTGTTTCCAAGTGTGCTTTGCCTGGGCATTTAATACCTGTGACCCTTAGAACGCCAAAGATAGGTCTCTCTTGCTAAAAGGGCTACCATCTCATTCCTGGTTCTTGATTACAAAGCCTGTGTCAGCTAGCACTGTTCCCATAATGGACTCGACTTTAAAATTACCCTCTCCCATCTTCACATCTTCTCCCACATCGCTTTACATGCAGGACTTTTGTCTATATAGAATTCATTTTGGCTTTTTTCGTTGTTGTTATTGTTGAGAATATACATAGCAGAGCATACATCCATTCAGCAATTTCTAGATGTACAATGCAGTGACATTGATTGCATTCTTCAAGTTGTGCAACCATCCTCACTTTCCTTTTCCATAATCTTCCTCCTTTGTTAATATAAACTCACTGCTCCCTAAGTTTCCTATCTAATCTTTTGAGGTGCTGTTGTCAGTTTGATCCTACATAAGTAGTTCTCAAAAGGGCACAATGCTGAAGGCAGACGTTCGTTACTAGTTAAGCTAAACTATTGTTTGGTTTTAAGAAGGCTTCCAGGATATTTTGGTTTAAGGTTTAAAGCCTCCGTAGCTCTAGAACATCTGGATTCTATGAGAATTTGAAGTTCTATTCTTGTGCAGGACTTTTAAAAGTAGTAGTTTTCTTCAGTGGTGAATGCTTTATTTTCTAATTCTTGAAAGTACATGACCATGGCTTGTATGGGAAATATATTTTCTGTAAGGTCCTGGATCCTAATATTGATGATGATGATGATGATGATGGTGATGGTGATGATGGTGGTGGTGATGGTGATGAGGATGGTGATGGTGATGATGATGGTGATGGTGATGATGACCATTTTGCGTTTAGGGAAAGTGACACCCACTGAGTTGAAATGATGTTCTTGATGCCTCAGTGACTTTTTTAAGATCTTATTTGTGTTTGATGAACCAATTCAAGTTTTAGATTTTCTTACGGTCTCTTTTCTCCCCTAAATGTTGCTGTGCATGCAGTGTATGGAAATATGAATTTGTCTGTTAAGAAGTCTAAGTGGATGAGGTTGATAACCTACAGTGTAGATGCTCGACAAGTGTCGTTGATTAAACTGAGGGTTGTCTGGTCCAAACACCACGCACAGTTAAAGAAGGAAATGGTAGTTAAGTAAAATCTTATTCTGATTTAAGAAGGAGAAAAAAATTACTGCAGGATTACTGTATTTTACGAAAATAACACTCACCTTCTGCGTTTGTTTGCCAGCTGTGCCCTCCCCCGTGAGGTATTTTCTTAAGCGTGCTATGCTAATTTTTTTTTTTTTTTAATAGTAACATGTGCAAGAGGGTTGGCATGGCAGTGCTTGTGAGAGTGTCTCACAAGGGGAGGGTGTGGCCGTCTAACGAAGACAGAAGCTGCACTTTGTTTGCATAAAAATATGGTATATATTTGGGGCAAAGGAATGATGACAGATTCCCTTGTTCAAACTCAAGGTTCACAGTCAACTTGGAAGGCACTGGCAATTCGAGAAAGGAAAAGAGAACGAGTAAAGGGCCAGGTGACTTGCTTGCCCTGTGTGTCCACTGCACAGATGAGAACACTGAGGCTCACTGATTTTATATAACTTGCCCAAGTCCACACAGAACTGGTCCAAATCCAGAATCATGTTTTGTCCACTACGTTGCTCCTTCTCAAACATGTTAAAACATCCTGGACCATTCATCTGAGAGGTGGAATTGAGGAAGTTATTTAATCTTGCAAATAGTTAATGCCCTCAGCTGCTAACTGAAAGGTTGAATGTTCGAGTCTACTCAGAGGCACTTTGGAAGAAATTCCTGGTGATCTACTCCCAAAAAACCAGCCACCGAAAACCCTGAAGAGCACAGTTCTACTCTGACACACACGAGATTGTCATGAGTCAGAATCCACTCATAGGACAAAAAAGAATCATTACCTACAGCTCTTGGCCCTCCTTGAGGTTGACCTAGAGTTTGCCTTGTGGGTTGCTCAGTCACTGCTCTTTGGATTCTATATATACAGCTTACGAAGTATCAAAAGTTGTGCTCTGTTCTTCCCCAAAGGTAGCAGAAACATGAGTTGCATTTGCTAAGAGTTCTTTCAGCCTCACATATATTTTGTCCCATGCTTACCACCTAGAGGCACCAGAAAATGGAGAAAATATTTCCTCAGTGACACCCCAAGCACTTTGAGAAGATAAATGCTCTATTCTAACGACTTTCCCTCTTCCCCATGAGAAGCGGCCATGCACCATATGCAGGTGTAAAGTGGTAAACTTGACTTGCCAAACCATCCAAACATCCCCGTAGCCAAGATGGGTGGGAGCTGGCTGTATAATTTATCTCTAAAATGGAATTGGATAATACTTGTCCTGTCTGCTACACAGGGTTAATTGAAGATCAAATGACAAAATACGTGTGAGTTCTTTGTGCTCTGGAAAGGGTCAAAGGAGTATGAACTGGTGGGAGTATTGCATTGCATCGTCATTATAATCATCACTAACTTTTAGGGGAAAGGAAGCTCTGTACATTGGGGTGTAGCCCAGCCATCTGTACAGTTCCCGCTAACCAACCAGTTGCCGTTGAGTCAGTTCCGACTCATGATGACCCCATGTGTGTCAGAGCAGAACTGTGCTCCATAAGGTTTTCAATGGCTAATATTTCAGAAGTAGATTGCCAAGCCTTTCTTCCAAGGCACTTCTGGGTAGACTTGAACCATCCACCTTTCTGTTAGCAGCCAAGTGTGTTAACAGTTTGCACGACCCAAGTACAGTGGTCCCTACCCCTTAGAAATCTTGAAAATGCAAGCGGCCATCTAAGATGCATCAATTGGTCCCAACCCACCTGGAGTAAAGGAGAATGAAGAACACCAGAGTCACAAGAAAAGCATTAGCCCAAGAGACAGAAAGGGCCACATAAACCAGTTGCAACAGCCTGAGACCAGAAGAACTAGATGGTGCCTGGCTACCACCAGTGACCGCCCTGATAAGGCGTCCCTGTTGGAGCAGGAGAAAAGTGGGGTGCAGAACTCAAATTCTAGTAAAAAGACCGGATTTAATGGTCTGACTGAGACTGGAGGAATCCCAGAAGGCATGGCCCCCATCCTCTTTGTCAGTCCAGCACTAAAACCATTCCCAAGGCCAACTCTTCAAAGATTAGACTGGACTATGGGACATAAAATTATTCTCGTGAGGAGTGTGCTTCTCAGCTCAAGTAGATACATGAGACTAAATGGGCAGCTCCTGTCCAGAGGTGAGATGAGAAGGCAGAGAGGGTCAGGAGCTGGTTGAATGGACATGGGAAATCACAGGTGGAAAGGAGGAGTGTGCTGTCACAGTATAGGGAGAGGAATTAGGGCTACATAACAATGTATGTATAAATTTTTGTACGAGAGACTAACTTGAACTGTAAACTTTCACTTAAAGTACAATAAAATAAAATTAAAAAAAAAAAAAGAAATCCAGAAAATGTTCTATAAGATCTACCAATTACCTTCCACCCACTCTGTGCCTGACTATATTACCAACTCAATATACATTTTCTCATTTCTCTGCAAGCTTTGTTATTGCCGTTTAACAAGTGAGAAGATTGAGACTTGGAAAGATTACAGAACTTGCTCAAGCTCAGGCAGGTACCGTATGCTACAGCCATGGACTTGAACCTCTGCTGTTAGCTAACCCGTGGCAGAGATTGAAAACCTGCCTTGGATTAGTAGGGATGATAATAAGCTTCCAGTCTTACTTCCTTCATGCAAGAGGACCAAAACATCAGTGTTGCAAACCCCCTTGGTGTTTCTGCTTTTCATTTGTCAAGGTTTCTCACTCTGTGACCAGAGAGCAGCTACATTCAGTGATTTGCTTCTTTTTCAGCGTGCTTAAGACCTCTTGGCGGCTGTCCTTTGCAGCTTGGAATATGTGAACAGCCTATCTTCTTCAAATTAGAAGCTTCCAGAGTTGAGATGGGTCTTTCTCCTTAAAGTGATGACACCTTAAGATTTTAAAGATTTTTGTTGGTACAAGGCGTTTCATATTATTGTTTTGTAGGTTGTGAAGTTGTGGATTTGGAGGACATTGGTAAAATCCTTGCCTTCCATAAAGGAGATCCAGGTTCGAATCCCGGCCAAGGCACCTTGAGCATAGGCACCACCTGTCTGTCAGTGGAAGCTTGCGTGTGCTAATGCTGAACAGGTTTCAAAGGAGCTTCCAGACTAAGATGGACTAGGAACAAAGGCTTGGCGATCTACTTCCAAAAATCAGCCAGTGAAAACATTGTGGGGCACAACAGTCTGATCTGCAACAAGTCATGGGAATGGTGCAGGACAGAGCAGTGTTTCATTCTGCTGTGCTTGAGGTCGCCGTGAGTTAGGGGCTGACTCCATGACAGCCGACAACAGCAAATTGTGGATGTAGGTAATGAGTAGTTTATTGAACCACCAGTCCTGCGAGGTGCTCAAACCTGTCCACCTTCCCAAGAGGGCAGTAATGAGATTGTATGTTAAGAAATGTGTTGTAGACTATAAAGTAGTACTTTAAAAATCTGGTTGTTTTCATTATGTCAGGACCTCATTTAACACACAGTTTAGGTACATTTGGCCAACATTCTAAAAGGAAATTACTCAGCCTAACTGCTGTATCAGTAAGATTGTTTGGTTATAAGCAAGAGAAACTGACTCTGGGTTGCTTAAGCAAAAACGGAATTTGTAAGAAAGATACGTGTGCCCGAATGGATTGAGTGGAAGTGTGGATACCAGGCTTGGAAAAGGCAGGAACCACAGCAGCTCCAGAAGCTCTCAGAAGCAGGAGCCCCGCAGAGTTCTGTCCCAGCACCACAAGCGAAATGAATGAACTCCATCAGTCTTCAACCTTGAGTGGCCTCTCTTGGGCCAAGGGCCTGCCCCCGGTTTTGGGGCGATCAAGCTATCAGATTAACAATCCCACCAATCTGGATCTAGCAAGTCAGAGGCAGTTAGTATCCCTAAAAGATTGGGATGTTGTTATTAACAGAAAGTAGGCAGATAGTGCTCAGGAGAAAAGTAGTCCCATAAAGTAACTGGGGCGATACAGTGTTAGAGTGTAGGGCAAAGGTGACCCCAAAGGCCACTGTTGTTGTTGTCTTTGAGTCTGCTCTGACTCATGGTGACCTCATGTATGATAGAACAAGACGCTGCCTGGTCTTGCGCCATATTCATGATCGTTGGAATGTCGGAGTCCGTTGTTGGTGCTATTGTGTCAGTCCATCCCACGGAGGGTTATCCTGTTTCTTGTTGGCCCTCTGCTTCACCAGCCGTGATGGTCTTTGCTGATGCTTGGTCTTTCCTAATGAAGTGTCCAAAGTAAGCAAGTCAAAGTCTCATCATCCTTGCTTCTAAGAAACACTCTCGTTGTGCTTCTTCTAAGATGGATTTGTTTGTTTTTCCTGCAGTCCACAGTACATTCAGTATTCATCACCAACACCACAGTTAGAATGCATCAATTCTTTTTCTGTCTTCCCTTTCCATTGTCAAGCTTTCACATGCATATGAGGGTATTGAAAAGACCTCAGCTTGGGTCAGATGTACCTTAATTATTAAAGTGACATCTTTGCTTTTACTTGTGATCCATGAAAACCTTATGGATCCCGAAAGCTCCTGAAGACCAGAAAATTGACATGAATCTTCTAAAGACTAAGTTGTCAATTTGTATCCAAACCTCTTTGCAGTGTTTAGATCTTTTAATCCAGGAAGTGCTCTTCCAGGGGAACAGACAATTTTAAGGCAAAAATCAGTAAGTGGAAAATACAGGTATACTAGATGTTCAGTGGAGCCTGTTATCGCAGTGGTTAACAACTTGGCTGCTAACCAAAAGATCAGTAGTTCAAATAAACCAGCCGCTCCTTGGAAACCCTATGGGGCAGTTCTACTCTGTCCTATAGGATTACTATGAGTTGGAGTCGACTCGATGGCAATGGGGGTGTGAGTCTGTGTAGAAGTTCAATATGGTATTTCCTATCACTGCGAGTTAAGGGGAATGTAAATATGGTCATAAGGGGGATATAAAGTGGCATATTGGTTAATTATAGCTGATGGAAATCAGGACAGAGAAGCTTTTAGGGATGTGTTATCGTTACTCGTTGGTCAAAGAAAGTATTTTCAAAGAACCGGCATGCCCACTTCTAAAGCCCAAAACATGCCTTTCAGACACTCTACTATTAATTGCATTTTTCATCCTCATCTAATTCTAATGAAGCCTCTCTTTCTTTTTGTTTTTCTTTCCCCAAACACCAGCACTCATGGTAAGGTTATATGGTGTTTCAGATAGGTATTTGTGGGCTAGCCTGGGAATCTGTGCCTGATTATTGCCTTGTTTGGCAACAACAACAACAAAAATGCATCTCATTTTCTGGGACTTGGACTCAGATATCCTGCCTACAAAATCTATATTTATCTCCTATAAAATTAATGGTCCTTCAAAGGTAAATACTGAGGAATCCTCATGTTGTCTGAAAATGTCCTGGTGGTGCAATGGTTAAGCGCTCGCTGCTAATCAAAAGGTCAGTGGTTTGAACCCGCTCAGCGGCTCCATGGGAGCAAGACCTTGGGAGAAAGACCTGATGATCTGCTTCTGTAAAGATGACAGCCTAGGAAATCCTATGGTGCAGTTCTACTCTGTCACACAGGTTGATCCGAGTCAGAATGGACTCAACAGCACACATAGCAGCAGTAGGGTTAGGATTAAGAAACAACATCTCTGTCACTGGCCCATTGTTGTTCTGTGTTTGGGTCTCGCTGAATTAGAGTTCCTGGGCAGGGGTGATCCTTTTGCAGGGTTCCCGGACTTCTAAACCAGGCGTCAGAAGTCCAGCTCTCACTTTTCTCCCCAAGGTTATTGGGCAGCTTCTACAGAGCCAAATATCTGTTTTCTAATGAAAGTTTTGGCACAGTGACGATGTCCTTGCATCTAGAAAAGCTGGCATCTGTTTTCTTTGAATCAATTTCCAAAGATTTTGCAGCACATTTTAATGGTCCTCTGGGGACCTATGATGTGTATGTGTGAAAAATGAGGATGAGTGTTTTGTGTGTTTCCCAAGCGGATAAAACTCTGCCCTGCCCCCAATGAGGAGATCGTAAAGCAAAGTGTTATTAATCCAGAAGTGATGGGGGTTGCCATAATTCCAGAGAAGATATTTGTTAAAATATTGATGGCTTATCCCCCTCCCATCTCTTGGATTAATTTTGATCCAAGCAGGCCATTCATCAAGAGATGTGTAATTCCATAGTATTTGGAGGAGTTTAAAAAAAAGATATTTATGAAGATGTCAACTCCAGTCCATGAAATAAGACAGTTAAAAGACTTCAAAATATCCCTCGGCTTGGCATAGGGAAAGCCATTCAGGATGAAGTTGTTTCTATTAACGCAGCTAAGGGAAGATAGTGGGGGTGTCTTGTAAAGCAAAACATTACCTATTCAGGAACCATAGATTGGGTTGGGAGTAAATAACTAGGTTAATATTAATAACCAGGTTAATATTTAACTGTGATTAAGTAACCAGACTGCCTCGAAAATGCCAAAGACAAGGTGAACCATAAGAAGGACTGTTTTGAGAAGATTAGATTGTGTCTTTCCCTGCTTATCACTTTTCTTTGCCTTCCCTTTGTATTTATAATGAAATCCACGCTTCTGCCTTGACCTGCAGGTTTTGTAGGATCTAGCCCCTTCCAACTCATCAGCTTCCATTCCACCTCTGCTCCCACTGGCTTCCTTTCTCTTCTTGGAACCCACCAAGCTCATTCGTGATTCAGGGTGTTTGCTTTAGTCTCAAGTTTTCCTGGAATGTTACTCTCCTGACTCCTCAAAGAACCAACTTCTTATACTTCAGGCTTCAAAGAAGGCTTCCTTGTTCATCCTAAGAAATGTCTTCTTGGGACTCACTTTCCTTTATGGTATTTGTTACCCTTTCAAATTGTCCTATTTGTGTAATTATCCATTGCCTATTTCTCCCAACGGGAATGCAAGCACCGTGAAATGAGTGTACTTATGTGTCTATCTCGTCCCTAGACATGAAGAAGAGTACCTCCTAGCGGTAGGCACTTAGTAAATAGCTGAGGAATAAATGAAAGAATTAATGAAGAGATGAATGGGGAATATCATTGGCGACAAGTTGATTCCGACTCACAGCGACCCTATAGGGCAGAGGAGGACTACCCTATACAGTTTTCAAGGATCAACTGGTGGATTCAAACTGCCTACATTTTGGTTGGCAGCCGAGCCCTTAACCAGTGCGCCACCACGGCTTGTGAATGTTAATGAATGCAGTGTCAACCTGAAACTAAATTCAGGCAACAACCACCTCACCATAACCATTCTTTATTATTTCACTGTTATTAGTTTATTATTATTTTGTCTTGCTGTACTTTTACAATCCTTTTTGCCTCTTTTTAAATCAACTTATTTATTATTGCATATGTTATAAATATTTTTAAAATTCAAAAAGTATAAGTGGGTTTGTAGGGAAAAATAAGTCTCCTTCCTACCCATGATCTCTGGCTGCCCCCCACTTCCCTCCCCAGAAGCAGCGACTCTTCACCAGTTTCTTGTGTTTTTTCTAGAGATAGAACAGGTATCGATTAAGCTACGTGTATGCATGTACCCTTTCCTTTTTTTGCCAGAAAGTGATAATCCTACACATGCTGTTTTGTACTTCTTTCCCTAATTAATATGTCGTGGTTATAATACACAGCTATAGTGTCTGCCTTTGGAATACATGGATACATATTCAAGTTGAATGTGTAACTTGTATGGATTATGGGCTGTCCCATTTCTGCCAGTTCTCTACTACTTGAAACATTTTTTTGTCGTGTTATTTAGGACCCTCTAAACTGTCATGATGTGCACCTGGAATGCGGTGGAAAGACCCATATCTTGACAACTGGCCTCCATAGTGTTTAAATCTACATATTTAGGGAGTGAAGACTCTGTGGCTAATTATTCTGAGTGAGAGTCCCCAGGCGTTAACACTCAGCCAGATGTCTTAGTTACCTAGTGCTGCTATAGCAGAAATACCACAAGAGGGGTGGTTTAACAAGCAGAAATTTATTTTCTCACAATTTAGGAGGCTAGAAGTCTGAATTCAGTCTGCCGACTCTAGGGGAAGGCTTTCTCTCTTTGTTGGCTCTGGAGGAAGGTCCTTGTCTCTTCTCAGCTTCTGGCCAAGGGCTTGGTTCCTTGGCGATCTTCATGTGCTGTGGCATCTATCTTCCCCCATCTCTGCTTCCTCAATTCTTTGCTTAATCTGCCCCTTTTATATCTCAAAAGAGATTGACTCAAGACACGTCCTACATGTCTCAATTAACATAAAAAAGAAAACCCATTCCCCAATGGGATTATAACCACAGGTATGGGGTTAGGATTTACAGCACACATTGTTAGGGGACACAATTCAATCTATAATACCTGCGGTTCTCTTTCTCAGAGTGGAAACAAGGGAAGCTTCCAGAAGGGGGATGGGTGTGTATTTACATCCATGCATCCTATGCAGACATTCACAGGTTCAAGACCTGGCACTTGATCCAGCTTTGTCTCCCTGGGTTCCTCCCTTTCTCATCCCATAATTGAACTGTCATCCCCTTTTCATGCTCCATGTGTCACTCACCCTGTGTGTTGGGCCACAGCTTCCTTTCCTTGAATGTCCTTCCACACAACCTTAATCCTTTCAGCCTCAGAGACGGCAAGCCCTGCCTCCTTCAGAAAACCTCCCCCGATTCGCCTGACTGGAACTGAACCTTGCCCTTCTTCTACCTCGACCCTGATTCACACTACAGTTGTTTAGTGATCTACTTTCCCTTCCCTTATCTCTTCAGCATCTTTATCCCTCCCATGTTGCCCAGCATATAGTAGTTGCTCAATAAATATTTGGTAGTTGTTGTGTGCTGTTGCATTGATTCCAACTCACAGCGACCCTATGGGACAGAGTAGAGCTGCCTCCTAAGGTTTCCTAGGCTGTAAGCAGATCACCAGGTCTCTCTCCTGCAGAGCTTAGCCACTGTGCCACCAGTGCCTCTTACCTGGTAGTTAAATCTGTGGAAACACCTGCAGCGTGTACTGCACATCCTTCTACTACCAGAGACGACTAGAGCTTTCTACTTGCCAAACTTGGGATGCCTCACTCATTAGAAAATTGACCAGCTGCCTAACTGTTTGAACAGTCTCCAATGCATTATAGATGTTTGGATAAAACCACCACCGGAGCACAGTCCTGGCAGAGCCCATAAAATGTGACCTTGTCTTCTTCCTCTTTATTTGCGTGTTTCCTACAGTGTCATCTCCAAAGGCAACAGGAAGAAAACAAGGTGAACAGCTGGGATTGGGAAGTGTCCTGGTTCACACATCCTATATTTGGAACGGGTAGAAGTAGCCAGCACGGTTCTGTGTCAGTTTTACACAGTAGATACGATTTCAAAATGATGTCTTGGCTTTGAACCCCCAGAGAGGAGGAGCTTATTGATCTTGATTTCACCAATGCTAGGCATATTGTGGATTACATGTGTTGTGCAAATGGTGAACACACTCAGTTGCTCACTTAAAGGTTGGAGGTTCAAGTCCATGCAGAGGTGCCTCGGAAGAAAGGCCTAGTGATACTACTTCTGAAGAATCAGCCATTGAGAACGCTAGGTAGCACAGTTCTACTCTGACATATATGGGGTCACTATGAGTTAGAATCAACTTGGTGGCAACGGGTTTTTACTGGAAGCATATTTTACAGCGTAGTGTCTCAACCTTGGCACTATTAGCATGTGGGGCCAGATAATTCTTTGTGAAGGGATGCTGTCTTGTGCACTGTAAAGTGCTTAGCAGCATACTGGCCTCAGCCCACTAGATGACAGTAGCACACCCTTCTCCTAGGTTGTACCAACCCAAAATGTCTCCAGATGTTGCCGCATGTCTCCTGGGGGAGGGGGAGAATCGCGCCAGCTGAGAACCACTGTTGTAAGGACTAGATGGATGAACAAGTGAAAATTATCCTGGTCTGAACATTATCAAGGAGCTTTCTTTTTCTCCATGTGAAGAACAATTAACTCATCTAGGCAGGTGCTCAGGATAAACACATTTTGCTCAACACCTGACTACTGGGTAAACACTGCGAACCATCCCAAAATGGTAGCTTCCACTGTTTTATAGAGTCTAAAATATTGTGCAGGTGTGGCTCCACGAGGCGCACAATCTCTATGGCATTTACGATAAAGATGCCACCAAAGAGTGGCTATTTGCATTGCAACTTATTATCCAAATAAAACACATTCCAAGGACTGTAAGCTTTACTACTGCATTAAAAATAATGCATCCTAAACGCAACATTGACTCAACTATTTTCACTTGAGGCCAGCTATTTTATGCAGTGGGATACATGTGTATTAGAATGATAACTGTTGATGAATTATTGCTGAATGACTGCATGAGTCCCACAGCATGTATTAAAGTGTATGTTTAACATTCTCAAAGAACACCCAGTTTGTATTCACTCTTTGGAATCTCGATTGCATGTCTTACTGAGATTTCTTTATTGAGCTCTTTAACCAGTTTCTTGAACTGTCTCAGCTCAGTGGGATGGAAACATGAGCTTTTTTTTTTTTTGTTGTTGTTCTCTATTCACTGCCCCTAACTGTGCTGGGTTGCATATTTACCCATATCCCTTAATAACATCTTGAGCAGAGTTTACAACTTTCTGGTCATTTTTGGTTATTAGCATAGTTTTAATCTGGTATTTATGTGTCAGTCATTTTCTTTTTTAAAGCATCTGTCTCATAATTTGTAGGAAGTTTCTTCTGTCTCCTTAATAGTCAGACCTAAAGCTCCACGGCCTGAGCACTTTTTGTCTAGGAATGGAGAGGGAGGACTTCATATGCTTTTTGGACACCTCTTTTTTCTCTCTGGACCTCTAACTCTGGGGAAATTTGGGGTTAGGAAGGAAGGAGAGGCAAAAAGTCATGGCTCTGAAACTCTGCAGTGCATCTGTAGTCCTCTTTCTGGTGACTGTTGCTGCTCTGTGATTTCTGTGTGCCCGCTACCCCAATACTGACTTTCTCATGATGCACAAGTCTCATAGATCCCTCAAGTAGATATGCAGGAACCTCCTTACTCCTGTTACTTCGTATGAAAAACCCAACACTAGCTAACCCCCAGTCAACTCTCTTCCTGGTGTCTGTTCCAACAGTATACTCAACAGCCATGGTCCCCATACCTAGCAGATGATCCTCTTGGAATACACCAAACAGCTGGTTCACACTGAGCTACTTCTTCTGGAACTATACGAATGGCAGCAATCTCACTCATTTTACCATGCCAAATGGTGAGACTGAAGGCTCTCCCATTATCTCCCCCACTGCCACCCTGCCATATTCCCCAATTCTATTTTACCCTTGTGCTCAGGTATGTCTCTCAGACATCCATTAAGTTGTCTGCATCAGCAGACATCCAGCTAGGGAAGGAAATTTCAGTCTCCCTTTCTTGCAGGGACTCCTAGTATTTGCAAGTGATTCTTAGAGCATGGACACATGGCTTCATAGGTGAGGTCAGGAACAGATACCAGGGTTCTCGGGCGTATTATCATTGCTAGATTTCTTCTGAGACCTGTGCCTGTCCTAATTACAGTTACATATGGAATATACACTCTTGTGAATATGAGAACAAGATACAAAATTTTTACTTTTCATAGAACATACATTGGTCTTTGGAAAATATCTGTATTAAGTGTATCAAAAGAGCTCTGTAACGTTTCAATGAAAATGTACGTAATATTCTCTTTCTCTGTGTAGTGACTTCTTCTCAGAGCATATGTGCTGTAATAGCCCTTGTCTTGCCTTTCTAGTAGGTAGACATAGTTTCATGTGAACCCAAACAAGGCTTCTTAATGGGGATTTGTAACATCAAAAGAGATTACATGAGAGCAAAGTAATTATCCTTCATATATGAATATCCACTCAATTTACAAAGGAGGGAAATTAAACATTGAAGCAAATTACAGAGACAAGCTTAACTTTGTGGACCAATTAGGGCTCTTTGATTGCAAGCAACAGAAACCAATTTCCCCCTAAATTAAGCAAAAAAGGTATTTATTAACTACTATTTATTATGAGCTAGTAATGATTTATTAATAGTTATTGAGGAGCTTTCAGAATTGAAGGAAAGTGTTGGGAGTATAGCAGGCACAAAGCCATTGTGAGGTCTCCTCAGTGGGAATAAATGGACCCCGAGTGTATCTTCAGTTTACGGGTCATTCTGCTCCATCTTCAGATCCCTGGAGAACATATGCCATTGGACATGCCGCCTTGAATCCACCCTAGCAAAGACCGGAAGGATCTGGCTGAAGGTGCCTTCAGAGAATGCTGCATCTTTGACATGGGAAGGCAAGGCACCCAATCTCTAGTCTCACAAAGATTACACAAAATGGGGGAGCTGTAACTCCCCTAAAAAACCTGAGTGCTGCTGAGAAAGGAGACACAATTTCTGGGCAGTCCAGAAGGGATAGTCGACTGCTCTTCTTCCAGAGGCTGGTCACGATCCTCCTACTTGATGAGTTTCAGAGCAGTGTCAAAGAGCATTGATTGTCTTTCCTTTGCTTGGATGTCTGGAGGACCCTACTGTCGTCTTCTGCATTACCCTGGTATTAACCACTGTTCCTAATAGGGCTGTGCCCTTCTCTTCACCTCCTAAGCATCCCTTGTCCTCATCCTTCCACCTTCTTTACCATCATCATCCCTCCAGTGCATTTTGCTCTACTTCCCGGTCAACTCTTCTTTTCTTCTTCAGTTTTCCTTCTGCACTTGCACACTTTAGACAGTGCATGCTTCTGCCATGGACTCTTCTTCTGGATTCCCCTTACTGCTGTGGGCTCATTTCCTATTTGTGTGAGCTTAGATTTTTTTCTTTTAGTTCAGTTGCCCTCCCCTCTCTTGTGCTGCCTCTCTGTGCTCCTAGGCTGTGCACGTTGTTGTTACATAGTCTTAAAGCAAAGACCTCAGACTACTCATGGAGAAAAAATGACCCTCCTTGGCCTCCTGGTATTGGGTATCAGCAACACCACCTGTCACTTCTTTCTCACTCCCTACCTGGATGAAGAAAAGTCTCTTGATATTGCTCAGGAACACTGTGATTATAGAAAATAGACCTTGCTACCTGGGAATATGAGGAATCAGTGGTTCAATGGTAGAATTCTCATCTTCCATGCTGAAGAGCTGGGTATGATTCCCAGTCAATGTACCTCATGTGCAGCCACCACCCATCTGTCAGTGGAGGCTTGCCTGTTGCTATGATACTGATCAGGTTTCAGCAGAGCTTCCACACTAAGACAGACGAGGAAGAAGGGCCTCGTGAACTACTTCTGAAAACCAGCCAGTGAAAATCCTGTGGATCACAATGGTCATATCCCATCGTGCAGGGTGTCCTCATAAGTCGGGGGCCAATTCGACTGCAGCTGAGAATGATGAACATATACATGTATTATATATGCAAATCTTTTGTCATACGTATTTGTTATATATAATATATGCTATGTATTATATCCTGCATGTGTCTGTCAGTTTGTCGTACTGTGTTGCTGTGATGCTGGAAGCTATGCCACCGGTATTCAGATACCAGCAGGTCACCCATGCCGGACAGGTTTCAGCTGAGCTTCCAGACTAAGACAGACTAGGAAGAAGGACCCAGAAGTCTACTTCTGAAAAGAATTAGCCAGTGAAAACCTTATGAATAACAGCGGAACATTGTCTGATATAGTTCTGGAAGATGAGCCCCCCAGGTTGGAAGGCATTCAAAAGACGACTGGGGAAGAGCTGCCTCCTCAAAGTGGAGTTGACCTTAATGATATGAATGGAGTCAAGCTTTTGAGACCTTCATTTGCTGATGTGGCCTGACTCAAAATGAGAAGAAACAGGTACAAACATCAGTTAATAATCAGAACGTGGAATGTATGAAGTATGAATCTAGGAAAATTGGAAATCCTCAAAAATGAAACAGAACGCATAAACATCGATATCCTAGGCATTAGTGAGCTGAAATGGACTGGTATTGGCCATTGTGAATCGGACAATCATATGATCTAGTATGCCAGGAACGACAACTTGAAGAGGAATGGCGTTGCATTCATTGTCAAAAAGAATATTTGAAGATCTATCCTGAAGTACAACACTGTCAGTCATAGGATAAATATTCATACACCTACAAAGAAGACCAGTTAATACGACTATTATTCAAATTTACCCACCAACCAATAAGGCCAAAGATGAAGAAACTGAAGATTTTTACCAACTTCTGCAGTCTGAAATTGATCGAACATGCAATCAGAGTGCCTTGATAATTACTGGTGATTGGAACGTGAAAGTTGGAAACAAAGAAGAAGGATTGATAGTTGGAAAATATGGCCGTGGTGATAGAAATGATGCTGGAAGTCGCATGATAGAATTTTGCAAGACCAACTACTTCTTCATTACATATACCTTTTTTCACCAACATAAATGGTGACTCTACACATGGACCTTGCCAGATGGAACACAGAGGAATCAAATCGACTACATCTGTGGAAAGAGACAATGCAAAAACTCAGTATCATCAGTTAGAACAAGGCCGGGGGCTGACTTTGGAACAGACCATCAACTGCTCATATGCAAGTTCAAGTTGAAACTGAAGAAAATTAGAACAAGTCCACGAGAGCCAAAGTACAACCTTGAGCATATCCCACATGAATTTAGAGACCATCTCAAGAATAGATTTGACACGCTGAACA
>NW_004443960.1:6057637-6058838 GCF_000243295.1 Trichechus manatus latirostris
TCATTCATTCATTCATTCAATCAATCAGCTTCCTTTAAGGACCTGGAACCTGAGGATGTATGCATCACTACAGCTTCAAGCCACAGCAATTTGTGCTAGGTTCTGAAAGGAGTGTCCTTACAGAGAGATTCTTCTATGTCCCCTGGTGTTGTGGGAACCAGCATAACATGTATTCAGTTTACTTACCGCTTGTTCTGTGCATGTGACCCCAGTTCCAATTCTGCCTTTCTTTTCCCTGCATGATGGCAATATGGATGATTCAAATCCATACTTTTTCTGTTTCTTCCCTTTTCCTGTCAGCTCCCTTTAGCGTTGACACCAACCTCAAACTCTCACCCGATAAGATGCCTTCTTCTGTTTCTACTCAAAGACTTTGCACCTGTTTGCCTCTAAGCCATCCACCAAGCCTTGCAGATGTGATCCATGGTTTTATGTCCTTGAGATGGTCCTCTGTGAAATAGCAGAGAGATGGAGGGAACTTACTAACCAAATCTGAGTAAACTTAGATACTCAGACGATTACAAGACCATTACCTACTTGTTGCTTCAATGCATAAAAAGAAAATCTAGGATTATAAAAGCTCTTACTTCCTTGGACTGAAGATAAACTCATAGTATATTCAAGTCTCTTTACAGTTTTCCACTGTGTCCAGCTAATATGGTAGGATGGAAGAAAATAGATACCACTTTGCAGTGTATGTCTGTACCAATATGCCGTTGAGCACATCCAATTGGCTCCAAACGTTTTGCACATTCTAATTTTTGTCCCCTATTGTCTTCCCTGTTGACTTCAAGTTACTGCATAATATGAAGGAGGACATCCCTCATAAATTCTGTATCATCAGAGTAATGTGGCTTTGATGATGTACTACACTTTAAATTAGCTCTGTCATGAAAGGACAATGTGGGGGGGGACAGGAGGGTTTTTTTTTTTCCTTCTGTTCTTGATGAGCGATACATCTAATTATAGTTAGCAGCAAACAGCAGTGTGTCTTCAGCTAGTATGGCTTGCGAGGTCCCTTGGATGTCTATGATTAAATCAGATTTTTATAGAAGATGCCTTAGGACCAACAAGTTGAGATTGCTCCTAAGTGGAAAGGGAGTTCTGAAACATTAGAGGAGAATTGATAATGCAGGAGGTTAGTAATGTTGATTTGCTACTGTCAAGTTTGGTAATGCATTCCTATGGTTTATTTTACTCA
>NW_004443960.1:6058938-6061331 GCF_000243295.1 Trichechus manatus latirostris
CCCTTGGATGTCTATGATTAAATCAGATTTTTATAGAAGATGCCTTAGGACCAACAAGTTGAGATTGCTCCTAAGTGGAAAGGGAGTTCTGAAACATTAGAGGAGAATTGATAATGCAGGAGGTTAGTAATGTTGATTTGCTACTGTCAAGTTTGGTAATGCATTCCTATGGTTTATTTTACTCACGGGAGTTAAATAAGAATAGCATCTCCAGAACATTAGAATCCTTTGGAGGAGAGGGGCATGGCATATCTAAATTATTTGCAGGGAGTGATTTTTTGTAGTGGAGGTTCATTGTAGAATTGTTGCCCTCCCTGAGAGATACCCAGATCCAGTTTCGGGCCAATGCCCCTAACGTGTACCTACCACTGTCTGTCAGTGGAGGCTTGCATGTTACTATGATGCTGGAAAGGTGTCAGAGAAGCTTCCAGACTAAGAAGTACTAGAAAGAAAGGCCTGGCATTCTACTTCCAAAAATCAGCCAATGAAAACCCTATGGATCATTGAACATGGGGTCTCCATGAGTCAGGTGCCAGATCAATGGCAGCTAACAATAACAACAACAAAATAGAAAGTAAGAAGACCAATTAGTGGGCTAATGTTGTAGGTCAGGGGAGCGATAGTGGTAGCTGGGCTTAGCTGGTAGTCATAGTGAGGTAGAGCGGTAGCCAGATACAGGAGATATACTGGACCTAAAAATGAGAACTCACCTTAAATTTAGTGTGAGACATGAGCAAAAGATCTTTGCAAATACACTTTGCTTTCTCAGCTTGAGCACCTAAACAGATGAACCAAGAGAGAATTTTGCATCAGTCCTTACATCTAGCTCTCACATTATTGATTCACATCTGTTTTTATAATACTGTTGAGAACTGCTAGCCATGACTGACCGAGGGCAGACCCTTACCTAATTTCTCTTCTCTTTCTTGTATAACTGCACACACAGGGCTGGATGGTTGAGTAAGTTTAGGCATCAGCACAGGTATGCTCCAGAGATTCACCCTGCTGCTTGCTTTCCTTAGATCCCAGTGACTGCAGAGCTGAAAGAAGATATCTTGGTGGATAATGGCATGATCAGCTTCCCTGCATGGGACCACAGGCTTAGACACGAGTTCTGCCTTCTTGGGCGCCACTGTCATCTTCTTTTCTCAGCCTGTCTGTGAACTTCATTAACCTAGCATTGACTTTGTCTTGACACATTAATGGAGGACACAAAATGTTGAGTCACAGTTTGAAAGGATGTTTGTCATCACAGTATGGCACCTCTCTGCTCCTGGACACTCTGCTGTTTATCATTTCTCTTCATTTGTGCTCCTTCCCCGGGCCTTTGCCAGTGATCACATCAAAGCCAATTTCGATCAATAATTGTGTTCATTTCAAATTGAAATGAGCCCAGTGTTTAGTGGTTGATGAGGTCTGAGCTTAAAATATAACATACTTATACTCCATTCCTTGGAGCCCTGGTGGTGCAGTGGTTAAGAGCTACGGCTGCTAACCAAAAGGTTGGCAGTTTGAATACACCACCTGCTTCTTGGAAACCCTATGAGGCAGTTCTACTCTGTCCTATAGGTCACTATGAGTTGGAATCGAATTGTTAGCAACTTTTTTTTTTTTTCTAATACTCCATCCCTTAGGCTGAGCATGTCAGAATGCTTTAACCATTAACCGGTTGCCGTCGAGTTGATTCCAACTCATAGCGACCCTATAGGACAGAGTAGAACTACCCCATAGGGTTTCCAAGGAGCAGCTGGTGGATTTGAACTGCCAACGTTTTGGTTGGCAGCTGAGCTCTTAACCACTGCGTCAGGGAGTCAGAATTGCCATGACGACAATGGATATATACTCCATTCCTTAGTTTGAGCATGTCAGAATGCCTTAGGAGGGGAAAATTCTCTTGACTTAATATTTAAAATTTTTATGATGTTGTCTTCTCCATATAGCCTGTAACTTATGAATTCAGAATCCCTGGGCATTCGAACAGCTGCCCATCTTTAAGGTACTTTACTTCCTATGACTTCAAAAGATGAAAGTGCAGAAACCTCTCGGACTGTATTCATCCTCGTGTGTGAGCATGAGCAAGTTCTGCCTGCAGAAATATTGTCTTTCTTAACCATGACTTCTTGCTCAGCTTGGGAGCCTGTTTCTTCCTTCTCTGAGACCTTTCCTCCCCAAATCTCAGCCTTTACACTTTTTATACCTCACTGTGCCTCAGAGAAGACCTTTGCTGCTATGTTTCTCTTTGTTTTCCATTTACTTGCCCTTCTGCCTGGATGGTTTCAGCCTGGTTAGAGGCAGGCACCTTGGGGAAAACCTGCAGGATTATGTGAAAAACTTTCCTTGAGGTTGAACAATGAAGCATCTCATGGAAAGTTAGAAATAGTCTCTTTCTAAAC
>NW_004443960.1:6061431-6063427 GCF_000243295.1 Trichechus manatus latirostris
ACCTCTCTGCTCCTGGACACTCTGCTGTTTATCATTTCTCTTCATTTGTGCTCCTTCCCCGGGCCTTTGCCAGTGATCACATCAAAGCCAATTTCGATCAATAATTGTGTTCATTTCAAATTGAAATGAGCCCAGTGTTTAGTGGTTGATGAGGTCTGAGCTTAAAATATAACATACTTATACTCCATTCCTTGGAGCCCTGGTGGTGCAGTGGTTAAGAGCTACGGCTGCTAACCAAAAGGTTGGCAGTTTGAATACACCACCTGCTTCTTGGAAACCCTATGAGGCAGTTCTACTCTGTCCTATAGGTCACTATGAGTTGGAATCGAATTGTTAGCAACTTTTTTTTTTTTTCTAATACTCCATCCCTTAGGCTGAGCATGTCAGAATGCTTTAACCATTAACCGGTTGCCGTCGAGTTGATTCCAACTCATAGCGACCCTATAGGACAGAGTAGAACTACCCCATAGGGTTTCCAAGGAGCAGCTGGTGGATTTGAACTGCCAACGTTTTGGTTGGCAGCTGAGCTCTTAACCACTGCGTCAGGGAGTCAGAATTGCCATGACGACAATGGATATATACTCCATTCCTTAGTTTGAGCATGTCAGAATGCCTTAGGAGGGGAAAATTCTCTTGACTTAATATTTAAAATTTTTATGATGTTGTCTTCTCCATATAGCCTGTAACTTATGAATTCAGAATCCCTGGGCATTCGAACAGCTGCCCATCTTTAAGGTACTTTACTTCCTATGACTTCAAAAGATGAAAGTGCAGAAACCTCTCGGACTGTATTCATCCTCGTGTGTGAGCATGAGCAAGTTCTGCCTGCAGAAATATTGTCTTTCTTAACCATGACTTCTTGCTCAGCTTGGGAGCCTGTTTCTTCCTTCTCTGAGACCTTTCCTCCCCAAATCTCAGCCTTTACACTTTTTATACCTCACTGTGCCTCAGAGAAGACCTTTGCTGCTATGTTTCTCTTTGTTTTCCATTTACTTGCCCTTCTGCCTGGATGGTTTCAGCCTGGTTAGAGGCAGGCACCTTGGGGAAAACCTGCAGGATTATGTGAAAAACTTTCCTTGAGGTTGAACAATGAAGCATCTCATGGAAAGTTAGAAATAGTCTCTTTCTAAACACCATAAGACTAGTTCACTGAAATGGCACAGCAGGATATGCCCTGGGGGAGGAAGAAGAATCCATGAAGGATACCCTGTATGAAAAACTAAAGACATAGGCAGGACAAGGTATAAAGGTCATGTGGGCATTTGGGGAGCAAAAATACAGGTCACTTTCTTTTAAAGCCTAAAAAGGTGGAAAGGGAGAGATTATGAAAAGTGTTGTGTCTGTGGTTTCTTGCCTTTGCCAGATATAAATGCATACATGAAATGTTTTGATGAGTGTTTCCACCTTATGCCGCCTTGAACTGTGAGCTTATTGAGATGTGGAAATGTCTTGTTCATCTCTGTATTCTCAGTACCAGTAAAGTATTTGGCACATAGGCGCCCAGTGACACTCAAGGTGTTCACTCAGAGGGCAAAGGATGCTGTTAAAGATGACATCCATTTTATGAAGCTTGAACTCCATTTTGGAAGAAATGAGGTGTTTCTGGGACACCCCATTTATGGCAACAAGACATTAACCTAAGAACGCTGAATGGGTTCCAATCAAGAATGTCTAGACAGTAGCAGAAGTGTTGCTAAAGGTAGAAAAGAAGCTTTTTTCCCACTTACAGTCTGAGAAACACCTGGAAAAAATGTGAATCTAAATTATTTCTCCCTTTTGCTGTGAGGTTTAAGTAACTTGATGTTTGTGAAAGTACTGCAGTTTCCCAGTTTCATAGGGATTTTTATGTATGGGTTCAGTTCAGATCTCAGTATAATAGATTTTTTTTGAATAATTCATTTTATTTTTGTTGTTATTATTGAAACTATACACAGGATAACATACACCAATTCCACAGTTTCTACATGTATGCTTCAGTGATATTGATTACATTCTT
>NW_004443960.1:6063527-6064840 GCF_000243295.1 Trichechus manatus latirostris
AGTAACTTGATGTTTGTGAAAGTACTGCAGTTTCCCAGTTTCATAGGGATTTTTATGTATGGGTTCAGTTCAGATCTCAGTATAATAGATTTTTTTTGAATAATTCATTTTATTTTTGTTGTTATTATTGAAACTATACACAGGATAACATACACCAATTCCACAGTTTCTACATGTATGCTTCAGTGATATTGATTACATTCTTCAAGTTGTGCAACCATTCTCACCCCACTTTTCTGAGTCATTCCTCCATTAACATAAACTCACTGCCCCCTAAGCTTCCTGTATAATCTTTTGAGTTACTGTTGTCAACTTCATCCCATTTAAAAAAAAAAGATTGCCATCTAGTCAACTCATAGTAACCCTATAAGACAGAGTAGAGCTACCCCATGGGGTTTCCAAGGCTGTAATCTTTACAGAAGCAGACTGCCACATCTTTCTCCTGCTTGATCCCATATATAGATAAATCTTAAAAGAGCACAATACTCAAGGCAGACATTCTTTACTAGTTAAGCTAATCTACTGTTTGGTTTTAAGAATACTTCAGGAGATATTTTTGGTTTAAGCTTTAAAGATTATCTCAGGGCAATAGTCTCAGGGCTTCATCCAGCCTCTAGAGACAGTTCAGATTTTTTTCCTTATCTTCAAATCGTGTTGATTCAGATGCCTTTAAAATTACCTCTGTGATTCTTCATGGATCTCTTTCAGTTGGTTGGCCAGATAGCTGTCTTCCAGTGAGCACTTCCTGCATTGCAACCGTTTGTTCAAACATCTCAATTGATATTCCATCAATTCCTGGAATCTTGTTTTTTGCCAGTGCCTTCAGTGCAGCTTGGATGTCTTCCCTTAATACTACCAGTTCTTGATCATATGCAGCCTCCTGAAATGGTTGAATGTCGACCAATTCTTTTTGTTACAGTGATTCTCTGTATTTCTTTCATCTTCTTTTGATGAAAGGCATATGTCTCCCTTTTGGTTTTCTAGCCCCAGGTCTTTGAACATTTCATTATAATACTTTGTCTTCTCAAGCTGCCCTTTGAAATCTTCCGTTCAGGTGTTTTACTTCGTCATTTCTTCCCTTCACTTCAGCTACGTGGTGTTCAAGAGCAAGTTTCAGAGTCTCTTCTGACATCCATTTTTGTCTTTTCTTTCTTTCCTGTCTTTTTAATGGCCTTTTTCTTTCTTCATATATGACGTCCCTGATGTCATCCCACAACTTATCCAGTCTTTGGTCATTAGTATTCAATGTGTCAAGTCTCTTCTTGAGATGGTCTCTAAATTCAGGTGAGATATACTCAAGGTTGTATTTTGGC
>NW_004443960.1:6065485-6066894 GCF_000243295.1 Trichechus manatus latirostris
GTACTATAAGAGATCCAGATTTGTGCCCATTCCAAAGAAAGGTAATTCAACAGGATGTGGAAATTATCGAACAATATCATTAATATCACAGCAAGTAAAATTTTGCTGAACATAATTCACAAGCATTTTGAGCAGTACATCGACAGGAAACTGCCAGAAATTCAAGATGGATTCGGAAGAGGACATGGAAAGAGGGATATCGTTGATGATGACAGATGAATTTTGGCTGAAAGCAAAGAATACCAGAAAAATGTTTACCTGTGTTTTGTTGACTATGTGAAGGCATTCTACTGTGTGGATCATAACAAATTATGGATCACATTTCAAAGAATGGGAATTCCAGAACACTTAATTGTGCCCGTGAGGAACCTGTATGTAGAGCAGGAGGCAGTCATTTGAACAGAAGAAGGGGTTACTGTGTGGTTTAAAATCAGGAAATGTGTGTGTCAGGGTTGTATCCATTCACCATACTTATTTAATCTGTATGCTGAACAAATAATCTGAGCAACTGGACGATATGAAGAAGAATGTGGCATCAGGTTTGGCGGAAGACTCATTTACAACCTGCATTATTGCAGATGATACACCCTTACTTGCTGAAAGCGAAGAGAACTTGAAGCCCTTACTGATGAAGATCAAAGACCACAGCCATCAGTATGGATTACACCTCAACATAAAGAAAACAAAAATCCTCACAACTGGACCAATAAGCATCATCATGATAAACAAAGAAAATATTGAAGTTATCAAGGATTTCATTTTACTCTGATCCACAACGAATGCCCGTGGAAGCAGCAATAAAAAAATCAAATACCATATTGCATTGGGCAAATCTGCTGCACAAGACCTCTTTAAAGTGTTAAAAAGCAAAGATGTCACTTTGAGGACTAAGGAGCACCTGACCCAAGCCATGGTATTTTCAGTCACCTCATATGCATGTGAAAGCTGGATCATAAATAAGAAAGACCGAAGAAGAATTGATGCCTTTTGAATTACGGTGTCGGCAAAGAATATTGAATGGACTGCCAGAAGAACAAACAAGTCTGTCTTGGAAGACATACAGCCAGAGAGCTCCTTAGAAGCGAGGATGGTGAGACTTTGTCTCAAGTATTTTGGACATGTTATTAGGAAGAATGAGTCCCTGGAGAAGGACATCATGCTTGGTAAAGTAGAGAGTCAGTGAAAAAGAGGAAGACCCTCCAGGAGATGGATTGTCTTAGTGCTTGCCACAGTGGGCTCAAACAAAGCATGATTGTGATGATGGCACAGGACTGGGCAGTGTTTCCTTCCGTTGTACAAAAATTGGCTTTGAATTGGAAGCAACTCAAAGGTATCTAACAACGTAACACCTATGGTTCTCCATAACAAATCTCATGCATTTGAGGATCATACTTTGAATTTCACTTACT
>NW_004443960.1:6066994-6068011 GCF_000243295.1 Trichechus manatus latirostris
TGTTATTATCACTGGGCATGATCTAACTTGGAATCAGTTACCTTTGCCCCAGTAGTGTTGTTTGCGCATGTCTGTTTTTATGGGTATTAGCTAAAAGTTTATTATTTTTTTAATAGGGGCTGTGGGGAAGGGTGATTGAGCATAGGTTATCCAGTTTAAACTAATTCACTTTCTTTTTTTACAGGCTGACCATCTGTCAGTGAAATGGCAGAAGGCATTCCAATAGGACTAAGTTGAATTAATTAGGAGATAAAAGTAATAATAATGGCTTTCCTCCAAATGATGTCTTAAAATCTGTCTACTTTTTCGTAGCTCCACCGTTGCCACTTTTTCCAAGCCACCAGCATCTGGACTGCAGCAGTGACCTCCTAACTGCTCCCTGTCTTTCCATTGCCCCCTGATTCCAGTCTTTGTTTAACAGCCAGAGAGATCCTTTGAATATTCAGATTACCACATTCCCTCCACCCTCCAGGCCTTAAATTAAAACCTAAAAAAAAAAAATTAAAGTGGCTAACTTGGACTGCAGCCCTAGCATCATCTGGCCTCTGGCTTTCTCCGTAAACTTCTCTCTCTCCACTGTCTCCCTCATTCCTCATGCTTCAGCTGTACGGGCCACTGCACTCCTTCCAGCCTTAGAAACACATGTTCTTCCCTCTGCCAGAAGTCCCTTCCTGCTACTGTCACCTGATGATGTCCACTCTTGTGTCAAGTTGTAGCTTAGATGCTTCGAGAGGCATTCTTCAACTGCTCCAATGGCAGACACCCCCAATGATCTCTTTGCATTCTTTTCTTTGTCTGGATTATACTCATTCTAGCTTAGAATGATTGGTGTACTTACTTGTTAAATTGCTCACCAGTGTATCCCGAGAACCCATCACAGTGCTTGCAGGATGAAAGGATGCTCCAAACTACAAAGGACTTTTGATGTGTATTATCCCAGTTGAGGCTCACAGCATCTTTCTAAGGAAGGCATATGCTGGACTCTCTCAGTTTGTAGGTGAAGAGTCTGACGCTCAC
>NW_004443960.1:6069440-6071046 GCF_000243295.1 Trichechus manatus latirostris
TAACACCTTTTTTTTTCTTCCCCCTCCTGGAGGAAGGGGAAAGTGGAGAAACATTTATCATTTGCAGGTTTCCAGAAATATAGTAAATGTGACAGCTTCTTGAGGTCTCCAATAAGATGGCCGCTCTTTCTAAAGTAGGGATCAGAGAAAATCCACTCTGGGACACATTTCTTTTAGGCAGGAACAGGGGTCCTTCCTGGTCATGTTTGATATTTTTCCTCAGGATAACATCTCTTATATTTGCATCTACACCTTGGCCTTAAAATGGGACTTCTTTGAACTCTGGAAAGGAATGGCATTTAATTCACAGGCTTTCTCACAGGCAGGATGCTGATTAAACCCCTGACTATTTCTGTAAGCCAGGCTGTGGTAGACCCTTAGCTGGGAAATGGAGAGGAGCTCTAGAGCAATGTATGTAGACTCCTAGATGCTTTTAATCGCCAGCCTCATTATCATTATCTTATTGATAAGGCCAATCAGACTCTTCATTGGTGTAGAAACTGCCAGGACCTTGAATTAACATTCTGTAAAGGATGTACTTACTTTACATATTGAAGACTGGCTTACATTTAATCCAGTTAAATGTGTAACTTTATGGACATGCCTTGAATATTGCTGGTCTTTGGGTATTGGGATACTTTATTTATAATCCCCTTCAGTGTTGTAACTTTTTTCGGTGGGGGGGGGCTGTGTTTTGCTAGATGGCAGCAACTGTCAAACAATCTATAGTGCCCGAGGTTACTTGAATCATTTTGGCAGTTTAGAAAACAGTGTGGCACTTGAACTGAGATGAGGACTCCAAAGGGGGTCTTATTACAGAGAAATTGGGGGAATGGATGGCGCCTTTTAAAGCTTGCTAGATTTGTTAGGAGAAGGGAAGGTGAAGTCAATGCAGAATTAGAATGCATTATGGTACAGGGACTACTTAGGTATTGATGGATTTAAACAAGAGTCCTTTAGTTCCAAGTGAAAGATAAAATACAAAATAAACCCAATTCAAATCAGCTTAAGACAGAAGAAAGACTGGATCAAGTTACTGAAGTACAAAGGGGATACTTCAGGAACGGCTGGGTCTACGGGCTTAACGATGTCACAGAACACCAGCTGCCGTCTCACGACCACCCCGTGTGTGTCAGAGCAGAACTGTGCTCCCTAGGGTTTTCGATGGCTGATTTTTCCGAGGTAGATCTCCAACCCTTTCTTCCAAGGTGCCTCTGGATGGACTCAAACTTCCAGCTTTCAGTTAGCAGCAGTGCATGTCAACCGTTTACACCAACAAGGAACTCCAGTGATGTCACATAGACTAAATTTCTCTCTCAGATCTGCTTGCCCTCTTGGTGTCAGGCTTCAGCAGGCTTCTTTCAGAAGCCTTCTTCTTTTTGTGTTTTCTGAGGAGTTAGCAAGCTCCTTGGGATACCTCCGAAAGTCCCAGAGAAGGCACTCATTGGCCAGTTTGAGTCATGTGCTCCCTCCTGAGCACATCCTTAGGGTATAATGCTAGAGGCTTCTGATTGGCTGATCTTGAGTCTGGTCACCCATGGAGTAAGGTAGGAGGGTGCAGCTTCTTCACCTAAACGAGATAGATAACTGTAGAATGGGATAAGGG
>NW_004443960.1:6072630-6073774 GCF_000243295.1 Trichechus manatus latirostris
AAAGGCACCCTGGTGGCACAGTGGTTAAGCGCTCGGCTGCTAACCAAATGTTGGTAGTGCAAACGCACCCAGCGGCTCTGTGGGAGAAGGACCTGGTGATCTAATCCCGTGAAGATCACAGCCTAGGAAACCCTATGGAGCAGTTCTACTCTGTCACTTGGGGTAGCTATTAGTCTAAATTAACTCGATGGCACCTAACAACAGCATAGAGATTAAAGAAGTCATTATTTGTATAAAGAACGCTGGTGGCACGATGGTTAAGTGTTAAATTGCTAACCAAAAGGTTGGCAGTTCAAACCCACCCAGCAGATCTGTAGGAGAAAACCTGGCGATCTGTTCCAGTAAAGATTACAGCCTAGAAAACCCTATGGAGCAGTCCTGCTCTGTCACATGGGCTCACTATGAGTCAAAAATCGACTCAACAGCAAACAACTATATATATAGAGAGAGAGTTATACATATGTTATATATGTGTATATATATGTATATATATGCATATATAATATGATAGAAGGAACCCTGGTGGTGCAATAGATCAGTGCTCAGCTACTAACTGAAAGGTTGGCAGTTCGAGCCCACCCAGTGGCTCTGCGGGACAAAGAACTGGCAATCTGTTTCCCTAAAGATTACAGCCAAGAAAATCCTATGGGGCCATTCTACTGTGTCACACAGGATCGCTATAAGTCAGAATCGACTCAACGGTATCCAACAACAACAATATATATAAAATGTAGACTATATCTAAGAATAATCTATCGAGTATTCTACATATAGGAAAATATTTGATTATCCAACATGTTGGATCACATATATTTCTGTTGGACTCTTTCTCCAATTTATAATAAGGAATTATTTATTTCAAGAAAAAGAAAACATCAGCTACCTCCTAGTTCTCAGAGGGAAGGCTTTTCTTGTTTATTTTGACAATGCAGTGGCAGCAACTTCCATTCATAGCCTGAGCCTCCGTGCGTAATCCCGTAGAAATGTCCCTAGGTAATAAGACGTACCCACTGGTCATGGAAGTCAGTTCTGTTAAACAGGGACGATTTTATCTGTCTGAATAAATATTTCTGGAGCTCCTCTTACTCTATGGATTTGAGATGTAAACAGGCAGGAAGGGTCATGGCCATAAATCAATAGTTTC
>NW_004443960.1:6077214-6078967 GCF_000243295.1 Trichechus manatus latirostris
AAAATGAAAACATGTCTCCTCCGAGGTCTCTTTTGTTCCCAGGAAGTCCACAGCACATTAAGGCCCGCGGACGATGAAAGGCAACCCAGCCATTCACTGGGCGTTCCATTAAGAGACGTTCTTGTCATTTTCCAGATCCCATTTGAGATTAATACATAGTGAGGGATAAGATGGCGTGTGTTTAAACAACGACATGGTGCTGTCATTGAATTGTTTTCTTGTAATTGCACAATGTCAACAATTAAAATATATTGCCGTGGCCTTCCCTGGACATTTGCATTCGAACCAAAAGTGGCATGAAGTAAATTAATGTGAGCTGTCTCATGACCTAGAACCAGTGTGACCTATCTCAGTGCAGGCCCAATATTTTGACCCTGGTTTTTGACCATGACGAGAGTGGTGCCTGTCTTTGGAGGAGGAGTTGGAAAGATTTCACTCAACTGGATGATCCTAGAGCTGAGCTTTTGTCATCCATCGTTGAACCGTGTATTAAATATTTATAATATAAAAGACGTGAGAACAAGCGATCTATCAAAACAGGCATTTTGGAATCACCATGCCCTTCTTTTGTGGGTGATGCATGACACCCGTGAATTAAGATTAAAAATAGGATATAAAGCCGAAGCTTGCTTTCACAGTGGGGGAAAAGCTTATGAATGCGTTGATAATAATTGCTAATAATTATACTCAAATCGTATTACATCAAGAAATTGAGATGGGAGCCGGAGTGGGGGCAGTGAATTTCAAATCAACAGCCAAGATTCCTTTCATTTATTGTGTTTTCATCAGTCTTGTGACTCAAAACCCTTTCTCACAGTCTCGGGTAGTATATGGAATTATTAAAAGTTGGTCACTGTCTGTCGTTCAGAAACAATGAAAGAAATGAAGTGTTCCTGTGGGGGGAGGGGGTGTTGCTGGAGTCCCATTGAAAGCCTGGTGAAGTATCGTTGATTAATTTCCATTCTCTCTCTGATGAAATGGAGAAGGGGACGATGTCTCTCCTCGGAAGTGTCTCATCATTGCAAAGCACAGCCCAGGCGTTGCATAAGCATTTCCTTTACTCGGTATAAATTGATTTGGTGTGAAAAATCTCCGACTGTTCCATTTCAAGGCAATGTTTTATTTGGTGATGCAGGACAAATCTAGAGCTAAGCAGATTTGTAGGCTAATTTATTGGGCATTTTAATACTATGTATTCTTCACTTTGGTGTTGTAAGTACCTCCTAACGCTCCCTGAGCCGAAGACTGCTCGTGGCAGGCCCAACTCATCTTAATTAAATTCCTTTCAGCAACAACCTTAGTCTTGCTCATGGGATACATGGCTGTCACTGTGAAATGTTTTCTAGGAAAATTGAGATATATATTTTTTATGAATTGAGCCTCTTTTTTTTTAGACTCTAAATGTTAGTCACTGAAATTAATATAAAGCTATTATGTACTCCAAATGAGTGCTTTACAAGTCTTTCAGAAAATATCTTCCACCCAGAGGTCTGGGGTGAGTGCAACAGAGGTGGAGAAGAATGAGTAGGTGTGTTGAGTTAGTGAGGGGTGAAATGACTTCCCGCGCTCGCCCCCACCGCCCATTGTCGGAATGCAACCATTGAAAGCATTTTGCAAATGGAGAATAAGGAAGACCTTAAGGAGACTTAAGTCAGCTGCTGCCACTGCAGCTGAGGTGATCTCTGTGCCATCTTCTTTTTTTAGGAAGAGGAGGAGAGTTTGTCCTGAACTATGTGTTTTCTAAGCCAACATG
>NW_004443960.1:6080290-6081690 GCF_000243295.1 Trichechus manatus latirostris
AGAGTCAGGTGGGCTATCCTATTGTGAAGGTACATTTCAGCAAAGACTGGAAGGAGGGAAGGGAGTGAGCCATGTGGATATTTGGGGAAAAACATTCCAGGCAGAGGAAACAGCAAAAACAGCTAAGTCTGGAGTGTGCCCCTATGTTCCAGAAAAATCAGGGGTCGGCAGGACGGGAGTGGACAATAGGAGGGAATGAGCAACGTGGAGTGCATATTATGCAGGACTTGGAGACAATTGGAGGGATTTTGTCTTTTACTTGAGTAAAATAGATACTTGAGTTACATTTGAAATGGATAATTGAGTCTTCTGTGTTGTAAGTAGATTTTGTTATTGTTAGCTGCCTTTGAGTCTGCTCTCAACTCCTGGCCACCCCACACACAACAGAACGATGCTGCCTGGTCCTGCCCCAGCCCCATGATCGGATGCTGACGGGACTGTCGTGATCCATAAGGTTTTCACTGGCTGATTTTTTGGAAGTAGATTGCCAGGCCTTTCTTCCTGGTCTGTCTTATTCTGGAAGCTCTGCTAAAACCTGTTCAGCATCACAGCAACATGCAAGCCTTCACTGACAGTTGGGTGGTGACTGTGCATGAGATGTATTGGCCAGGAATCGAAGCGGGTCTCCCACATGGAAGACTCGAATTCTACCACTGAACTACTGTTCCCCCCTAGTAGATTTTAAGGGCACTTAATACAGTGTGTAGTCATACGTTACACGTGTGCTCATTTGGTTGATGTCTGTCTCTTCCATCAAACCATAGGCTCCAGGAGGGCTGGGGAGGCATCTTGTGTTGCTCTTCACTGAACCCCTCGTGTTGGACACAGTGCTTGGCACATCATTGTTCAATAAACATTTACTATGAAAAAAAAAGAATAGAGGACACATCAAGATGATGCTACTTGGTGTTCATCCTCGAGAGGCATGTACTGTCGAAGCCAATGTGCAAATTCCAAGCTCAGGCTCTGTGTTATCCGTCCATTTAGGGATTAATTCAGCCCCTACTCCAAAGGCTTACACTGAATGACCCACCTAACTGTTGCTGTATGCAACTCTTCTTCATTAGTCCTTTTTCATTTGTAATCTATAAACTTTGACATTTTTTACAAAAAGACACTGGGTCCTAGTTTGGAAGGCTTTCCTCCTTAAAATGAAGACTTTCCTCCAGGGTACCCATATGACTGGAAAGAATCGCTGTGGCCCTCCAGGGTCATGATTCCTGGGGTCAGGGGCTGTCCATGGCAGACCAGCATGTTACAATCTGCTGGGTAAATGATCCATGTTTTCAGAATTAGTATGCATGCACTCCAAAATGCACATTTACCTGGTAGTCGGCATCCACTCAGCAGAACAGTTACAGTGTAGTAGGTAAATAACATGTTTTTCAAAATTAGAATGT
>NW_004443960.1:6083421-6084627 GCF_000243295.1 Trichechus manatus latirostris
GAAGGCTGCTGCGTGTTGAGTCTGCATAAACTATTGCAGGACTTGAGTCTTTCTGAGCTGTGACTGCGGATTTTGTTGGCGTGTTCCCGTAACCCCCTCTTGGGTAGGTTCCTTTGTGTGATAACACCTTCCATGTGACCTGCCACAGTTAGCATCATGTGATTAATGTCACTTCCACAATTAGACTAGAGGCTGCAGGAGGACATGGACTGTGGCTCCTCATTCAATGGTACTGTTATGGATTGAATTATGTCCCCCAAAAATATGTGTTATAAATTCTAACCTCTATGCCTGTGCTTCTAATCCCATTTGGGAATGGGTTGTCTTCACCGTGTTAATCGCGCAGGATGAGTGTAGGCTGTGTCTTGAGTCGATCTCTTTTGAGATATAAAAGAGATTAAACAAGCAAACTGGGAAGCAGAGATGGAGGAAGAGAGATGCCAAGCCACATGAAGATAGCCCAGGAGCAGAAGCTCCGAAGAGACGAGGACAATCCTGCAGAATCCACAGAGAGAGAAAGCCTTCCCCTAGAGCCGGCACCCTGAATTCGGACTTCTAGCCTCGTAAAATGTGAAAAAATAAATTTCTGTTAATGCCACTCACTTGGGGTATTTCTGTTACAGCAGCACTAGATAACTAAGACAGGTACATAGCACGAAGTTGACACTGAACTGTTTGTTGTATTCTCTTCAGTGCAGTTTCTTCATGACTGGATCCTGTCTCTGTGAATAAATTATGTACAGTACATGATGCTATGTGACTTTCCAGAAAGAGTTTTGACATCCTATGCAACATGCATGAAATTTAGAAACAAATCTTGCTAATCCAGTCATTGTCTGTAGGCATTATTAATTAAGAATATTGGTGGAGAGCTTACTATGTGTCAGCTACCATTCTTAGCACTTCCCATCATTATTTCATGGAACACTGATAGCAATCCATGTATTATGGATTGAATTGTGTCCCCCCAAAATATGTGTTGTGAATCCTAACCACCGCAGCTGTGGTTTGGAGCACCGATGTCGCAGTGGTTAAGAGCTATGCCTGCTAACCAAAAGGTGGGCAGTTTGAATGCCCCAGGCGCTCCTTGGAAACCCTAAGGGGCAATTCTACTCTGTCCTATAGGGTCGCTATGAGTTAGAAGCGAATCCATGGCAGCAGTTTTTTTTTTAATACCTGTGGTTAGAATTCTGTTATGTTAATGAG
>NW_004443960.1:6087576-6089014 GCF_000243295.1 Trichechus manatus latirostris
AAAGTAGATTGCCAAGCCTTTCTTCCTAATCTGTCTTAGTCTGGAAGCTCCACTGAAACCTGTCCACCAGGGGTGACCCTGCTGGTATTTGAAATACTGGTGATAGAGCTTCCAGCATCATAGCAACAGGCAAGCCACCGCAGCATGACAACCTGACAGACAGGTGGCAGGTGCTGAAAATAGCCATGCCCAAATACATCTTGAATCCCAGTGTGATCTACCAGAAGCAATAGTTTTAAGATGTATCCAGACAGTCATTGTCCTTTCATCCTCATTTGTGTAACTTTGGGGATTTTTGTGGATGGACATACTGGCGTACATCTGATCTGCTTTTTTCTCAGTTTATCTTGCCACTTGTTCCTTCATTGAAATGTGGGATCCCTCAGGCAACAGTGGTTTTCTCAATTAATATGCAATGAATTTTCAGATTCAAGTGATGGGCTGCTTATTTCTTGAATATTTGTTGAGACACAACCTTGCCCAAATATCTTTTTTTTTTTTAATTTTGTTCCTTCTCATTTTTAGAAAGTATCGCCAATAGGTATTCATTTAGACTATTTTCTCACTTCTCCCTGGAACCCCCTCCCCTTCATCCAGGGGAAATCAGTATTCCATCCCAGTTGTCATCTTAACTCTTCTCCACACTCTCATCTATATGTGAAACAGGGATCTGTATTTGACAAGCATGCCTACCCTTTGCTTACTGTTTTAATAAAAGTTTCTATCACCATTTTTATCTACAGTAGCAGTCAAGGCACTATTGATATTGAGATGCTAGATTTCATGGACTTTGAAATATTTTCCCCATATCTTTTTTGGCAAGTCTTTGAACATAGACTACAAAAAATGGACACGTCGGAGATGAATTTGCAGACTCTACGTTAAGTAATGACTACCTGTCCCAGTTTAAATGGTGTTCTCGGATTGAAACATTATATTACACAGTCAAATCATTGAAATTAATGGTCAGACTCTTCCATAACTGAGTTAGTTTCCCTTGAGACGGATACTCTATTAAATCAGCACCCTGTCCAGAATTTCTTATCACCTTTGGTTTGGGGATAATATTGTCCCAGTTGGAGTAGTTTCAAAGGTCATACCAAAAGCAGATGTGTGACTTTCCATTGTACAAAATTCTTTTGTATATAGCATCTTACTCCATTCTCATTATTTTGTAAGGCAAATTATTATTGTCCCAAACATGCAGATATGGAAACCAAACCTTGAGTGTTAGGGGTTGTGGCACAGATTGTACAAGTACAGGGTAGCCCAGGCTTGCTTGGTCTCTCTGTCCTCATATCCCTTCTTGACTGGCCCTTCCCATAATTAGGGCTTCTTCTCTAATATCCCCACTTCAGAGAGCCCTGTCTTGGTGATTCCATGTGGAGGGGTGTGGTCATCTCTTATCTCCTTGTTCTGTGTTCATTTCATAGCACTT
>NW_004443960.1:6089658-6112431 GCF_000243295.1 Trichechus manatus latirostris
GGCAATATACACAACCAGTCGTTCATCCATTCACAATTTGTACACGTACACTTCAGTGACATTGGTTACATGCTTCACATTGTATCGTTATTCTATCTCTACCCATATTGTTTCATCACCATTAATTTAGACTCTCCGCCCCTTAAAGTTCTCATCTGTGACTTAGATTAACTGTTGTCAATTTGAACTCCTATAGATGCTTTTTTAGAAGAGCACGATGCTCATGGCAGACATTCTTTATTAATTGAGCTAAACTGTTGTTTATTTTAATTATAGTTTCATAGGTTCGTTTTGGTTCAGGGTATAAAGATTATTTCTGGGCAGTAGATTCAGGGGTTACCCTAGTCTTAACGGATCCAGTAAGTCTGGTTTCCGTGTGTGTTTGAAGTTCTGTTCTGCGCCTCTCCTCCTTTTGATCAGACCAAATGAGTATAAAGTGGCTACCATGTATAAAGCAATGACTCAAGCATTAAGGTATTTACCAAGAACAGATTTCTAAAGGTTTAAGTTCTCTGAAAGCTCAGCTTTTCTTTCAGATAGTTTCTTGTATGAGTTACCAATGCTGTGTAACGAATGACCCCAAAACTGAGCATCCAGAAACGAAAACATTTATTATTGCACACGGGTGCTGAGGGTCAAGGACTGGGGAGTGGCTGAGCTGGGTGGTTCTGTCTCAAGGCTGGGACTGCAGTGAAATGACAGCTGGAGGCTCTGCTTCCACGATCGTTCATGCTGATGTTGGCAGGCTCCGGTTCCTCGCCACATGGGCCTCTCCACAGGGATGCCTGAGTGGCCTGGAGACATGGCAGCTGGTTTTTTCCAAAAGGAGTACTCGGAGAGACAGAAAGATAACACACACACACGGAGGGAGAGAGAGAGATTGTGACTGAAGCCACAATCTTTTCTAACCTAACGTTGGAAATGACATACCATCACTTATACTGGATTCTTTTGGTCAAACAGACCAACCTTTATGCATTGTGGGAAGGGACTGCATGAGGGTTTGGATACCAGGAAATGGAGTCATTGGGGACCATCTTGTATGCTGGTTACCATAGATCTTGTTCAGATTCTCAGAATAAAGTCATGGATTGAACACGTAACTCCAATATAAGCCAGTAACCAGTTGCTGTCGTGTCGATTCCAACTCATGGTGACCCCGTGTGTGTCAGAGTAGAGCTGTGCTCCATAGGGTTTTCAGTGGCTGACTATTTAGAAGTAGATGCCCAGACCTTTCCTCCCAGGCACCTTGGATGACATGAATGTCCAACCTTCAGGTTAGCAATTGAGTGTGTTAACCATTTGCACCACGTAGGGACTCCTGACTCCAGGATACCAGTTGTAATTTCCCAAGGTGTTTTTTTTTTTTTTTTCCATTCCGGGAGTTGTTTGGATGCAAACTTTGATTACAAGTGTGGATAATATAGTTCATTAAGAGCACAGACACTGGTGCTGGCAGCCAGCTTTTCATGTTTTCTCTGCCTCTTGGTATGGTTGTGACCTTTGGGATATATTTTTAGCCCCTCTGGCCTGAGTGGTCTCATCTTTAAAATGGGGATACTAATAATACCTGGAGCCCTGGTGGCACAGTGGTTAAGAGCTACAGCTGCTAACCAAAAGGTCAGCTGACTCCACAAGCTGCTCCTTGGAAACCCTAGGGGGCAGTTCTATTCTGCCCTATAGGGTAGCTATAAGTCAGAATTGACTCAGTGACAATGGGTTTAATAGTACCTACCTCCTATAGTCATTGTGAGAAGTGAATCAGTTTGTGTGAAGCACATGGAAGAATGCTTGCTACATAGAAAGCACTCAAGGGGTGTTGTCTTTTATTATTTGGATTATCCGACAGCTAATCAAAGGAGCCCTGATGGCACAACAATGAAGCACTTGGCTGCTAACCCAACAGATCCCTGGGAGAAAAGACCTGGCGATCTGCTCCTATAAAGATTACAGCTAAGGAAACCCTATGGGGCAGTTCTACTCTGTCACATGGGGCCAGTATGAGTCAGAATGGACTCAATGGCACCACCAACAACATAGGTCATCAGTACAGAAGTTATTTGGACTTTCCATAGCTCTCCTTGGGTAGATGAAAGCATCCTAGAGAGACCTCTGAGGAGGAGTTAATTGACACATTTTTGGCAAGGTGCACTTGGGTCCAACAGTTGCCACGTTGTTGTTGCTGTTGTTGGTTGTTGCTGTCAAGTCGGTTCAGACTCTGGGCAACCTTTCATAGAACAGAATGGACTGTTCTCTGGTCCTGTGCTGTCTTCACATTCGTTAGTATGCTTGAGTCCATTGTTTTGGCTATTGTGTGAATACATCTCACTGAGGGTTTTCTTCGTTTTTGCTGACCCGTTAGCTTACCAAGCATGATGTCCTTTTCCAGCCACATAGAGAAATCTAATTTCCATCCCTGGGGTTTCATGGACTCTGCCAAGTACCCTGTCCATGATATGTGTTTCCTATGGGTACGCATCCTATAGCCACAGCCGCTCCTCACAATAACAGCTTGACCGTCATCTAGAATCCACTAAGGATTCTCACTTTGCTTTCTGGAGAAAACCTGAGGAATCCTCCCAAAAATGGCTGGCCACTGGCTGAATCCCACAGCCATTTTGATGAGTTCACTTTGAGCAGATTTCTCTTGTCTTCCCTATTTATATCTTTTCAAATCCAATCTTCTTCAACCAATTCTAATCCTCTAATGTGTTTGCTGTAAGTACTGTACAGTTCACTTGCCCTCAATAGTAAAATTCATTCTGGTTCGGCCTGCTGGTAATTTCTTTGAGAAGAAGTCGTTAGGAACCCCTTGCATCCTCTTCTGATTTAGAGGACGACCTTCAGTACCAATAGCATTTTGCTGTCATGCGCTGGAAGTACTCTGTCATGATTCACAGTGCTACTTGAATAACGGGCCGAGGAGCAACGGGCTCCGATGAAATCTGGCCACGCTAATTCCGTCATATATTAGCAAGCTTCACGTGTTCGACAAGGACATGTTTTCATTGACCATGGCTTTATTTTTTTTTTTCAGTTAGTATAAATTATCCCCGCCGCATATTGCACCCCCTTCACTTTAGATACATTTTCTTTCTGAAATTGAGTGTTTTGATTGCTTTCGGTGTACCATGCATAAGTAAAGGGCTGTAGCCCAGGCCTCTCCTGGAACACATCAAAAGAAATAAAATGGAGTATTTCCTATACGAAAGATAGAAATGCGTAGCGTTATTGACTCAGTTTGCACTCTAATAAGGTTCAAAAGATATAAAGAGTTCACTGTTGAATACATAGGTTCACACCCAAACAAAACGCCTTGTCATCAAGTCAATTCTGACTCATAGCGACCTTATAGGACAGAATAGAACTGCCCCCTAGGGTTTCCAAGGCTGTAATCTTTATGGAAGCAGACTGCCATATCTTTCTCCCTCAGAGGGGCTGGTGGGTTTGAACCGCCAACCTTCCAGTTAGTAGCCGAGTACTTAACCACTGCACCACCAGGATTCTCTCTTTATATATAACACACACACACATCCACCACCCTTCTGTCAGTTTGTCGTACTGTAATGGCTTGTGTGTTGCTATGATGCTGGAAGCTGTGCTACTGGTACTTCAATCAGTTCTAATCCTCTAATGTCACTCATGGTAGACAGGTTTCAGGGGAGCTTCCAAACTAAGACAAACTAGGAAGAAGGGACTGGTGATCTATTTCCAAAAATTAACCAATGAAAACCCTATGGATCACAGAATATTATTTGAGACTTCGGCTCGCTTGCTTTGGATGCATCATCTGGAGAAGGACATCATGTTTGGTGAAGTGGAGGGCCAGTGAAGGTAAGGGAAACTCTCAATGAGATGGACTGACACAATGGCCACAGCAATGGACTTGAGCGCACCCATGATCATGAATTTGGTGCAGGACCAGACAGTGTTTTATTTTGTCATACATAAGGTCACCATGAGTCTGACACAGCTCCACAACAACTAACAACAATGACAACACACACACGCACACAGATCATATAATTGATATATGCATGTTAATATATAATTGATATATGTATGTTTAATAAGCACCAAGGGCATGTTTTATTGTTTATCTTATACCTCTAGCTTTTTAAGCACCACGTGAAGACAAAGCACCTTTTTATTTAGACTTGGCTAAAAATTATCAGTCATATGTAGATGGTTATGCAATATCTGCCAACTTCCTACTCAGGAAAAGTTACAGCAGATGGCAAAATTGATGTGCCATGTGGCATTTGCTTAAGTGTAGCAATAGCTAATACTTTTCCCCTCAATTATTATAACTATTTCACTTTTAAAGACTCAATTAACTTTGAAATACTATCCTTGATGGTGGTCTTGGTTTAAGGATGGGGTGGGGAGACAGGAGAGAGTTTTGGAAGGACTATATGCCAAGCCTCCTGGGTCTTTTCTTTGATTGAGTGGCTGTTGTAGCTCATTAACTAGGGGCACTGAGCACCCCGTTGTATTCTAAATATATACTCCTGCTGGAATCTTTAAAGAGCAGGCGCTATTCAGATCATCATCCACTTTTGATTGGCCTTTATACTGCAAAAGACTGGATTTTGCATTTGCAAGCCTTTGGCTCCTCTGGGAGGCCATCTTGGAGTCAACATCATCTCAAGGATGTACTACGTAATTTGTTTTGATAACTACAAACAAAAAGGGTCTATTCCCACAAGGCCTCTTTGGAAATTGTCAGAGCCTCTTCCTCTTAATAATATGAGCTGCTGCTTCCTGGGCCAGAGAAGCAAGGCGGGACTGGAGAGCCAGGCAGAGAGGGAGGAATCATTGTCGCTTTCCTGGGAGAATGGAGCCTTCTAGCCCTGGGAGTCTCTTCCTACTGGGAATCAGTATTAGAGCATTGTGATCTATGGCTGTCCCAGTGCTCCGAGTGACTATTTGATTGCGTGTGTTTCAAAGGCATTTGCTTTCTTGACTTGAGTCTTTCTACTTTGATGAAATAAGATGCGAGGGGTCCCTGTGTTGGGCTGGTGGGGGAGGGAGAGGGAATTGTTTTTTAAATTATTGTATTTATTTTTGTTGTTGTTGAAAATACACACAGAAGAACGTAACGTGCATTCAACCATGTCTACATGTACAATTCAATGACATTGATTACATTCTTCAAGTTCTGCAACCATGCCCACTCTCCTTTTCCGAATGGTCCCTCCCCCATTAACATGAGCTCACTGCTGCCTAAGTTTCCTATCTAACCTTTCTAGTTGCTGTTGTCAGTTGGATCAGGAGGGAAGATTTAGATAGAGAAAATTGGGGGCCTGTCCCTGGCCAGTTGTCTCAAAATCCTCACCAGTAATCTGCTTATCGTGGTAAATCTTGGGGTTCTCCTGAGCCCCCTGAAAGTATGCTCATTAAATTGACTGAGGAGGGAAAAAGGATTTTTCAGGAAATACTTATTATGCAGATGAAAGAGAAATGCACCTGTGGAGTGCCAGGCTCACTGCAGACGTTCAGTACGATTCCTTGAATGAACTCACAAGACAGGAGATGGAAAAACGTGAGTCATGATCGTGGGTGGGCTGACTGAGGCTGGTTTTCCTTCTCCGTTTTCACATCTCTCAGTAATGTTTGATTAAATACTTTTGTTCTTATTATTATCAGCATTGTTGTTGTTCCCATTTATATACAAATAATGTAACTCTGCTGCCTTCCTCTGTGAACGATCTGTTGATACGCTCCCCGTTTTTATAGCGATAGATTGTATATAAAAGTATCCAGTTTTGTCTAATATAAATGAAATAATACTAAGGATATTTTTCTGCAAACACACACTTAGCACTGTGTCCTGGGCTTGCTGTTTGTCTATCTCATTCCGTAAGGGAGTCACGGTGACGCAAATGGTTAAGTGCTTGGCTGCTAACCAGAAGGTCCAAAGTTCAAACCCACCTAGCCGCTCCACGGAAGAAAGACCTGGCGATCTGCTTCCTTAAAGATTACAGCCTAGAAAACCCTCCGGGACAGTTCTACTCTGTCACACATGGAGTCGATATGAGTCAAAAATCACTCTATGGCTTCTAACAAGGGAATGTAACATTATTTATTTAACCACTTTGTGGCTATATTTGATTTCATAATGTGTACTTATAAGTGATTAATCTGTGTCAAACTCTAGAAGGGATGCAGAATAAGCCCAAGACACCCCCAAGTTGTCTACGATATAATTATGAATGTTGCACATTTTCTATAGTGAGTATGTGCTGCTTTAAAAATGTTAAAGGGTCAGGATACAAAGAAAAGATTAGTCCAAAGAACTAATGGACCACAGCTACCAAGGCCTCCACCAGACTGAGTCCAGTACAGCTAGATGGTGCCCGGCTACCACCACTGACTGCCCTGACCGGGATCACAACAGAGGGTTCTGGACAGAGCTGGAGAAGGATGTAGAACAAAATTCTAACACTCACAAAAAAGACCAGATTTACTGGCCTAAAGAAGACTGGAGAAACCCTGAGAGTATGGCCCCCAGACACCCTTTTAGCTCAGTGGTGAAGTCACTTCCGAGGTTCACCGTTTCATCCAGGGATTGGACAGCCCCGTAAAACAAAACGGGACTAATGAGGCACAGCAGTCCAGGGACAAGGGCCAGAAGGCAGAAGGGGACAGGAAAGCTGGTGATAGGGAACCCAAGGTTGAGTAAAGACAGTGTTGATGTGTAGTGAGGTTGTTAACCATTGTCATAGGGCAACATGTGTACTAACTGTTTAATGAGAAATTATTTTGTTCTGTAAACCTTCATCTAAAGTGAGAATAGCAGCACAATTGGGAGAGTGTAGTCGATGTCACTGAACTGTGCGTGTAGAAATTTTTGAAATGGTGTCTCTTTGGCTATGAGTATTTTCACCCAAAAAAAAAAAAAAGGTCGAGAAGGGAGAGGGTTGACATGTCGTGGGGTTGTTAACCAATGTCATAAAACAATATGTGTACTAGTGTTTAATGAGAAACTATTTGTTCTGTAAACCTTCATCTGAAGTACAATAAAAAAATTTTTAAAAAAAAATGTTAAAGGGCAAAAATTTAAAAATCTACTTACAGGATCAAAACTGTACTTATGAAAATAATGAAAGTGTCTAACTTGTATTGGGCCCTTAATCTTCCAGAGGATCCCTGGGTGTCACAAACAATTAAGCCCTTGAGTACTAGCTGAAATGTTGGCACTCTGAACCCACCCAGAGGCACGTTGGAAGAAAGTCCTGGCAATCTGCATCCCAAAGGTCACAGCCTTGAAAACCCTATGGGGCAGTTCTACTCTGCACACACACAGGGTCGTAGTCTTTCAGATGCTGACCTACATCCATTGTCTGTGTGTGTGTGTGTGTGTGTGTGTCTTTTAACTCATTTAATCCATTACAACGTTACTGAGCATCAACCATGGCCAGGCAAGGTTGCTGGCCCTTTTCCAGATAGGTGGCTGCATTTTCACAACTTCCTCCTTTTGCGTTCATGAATGTTCATTCAGTAAACATTTATTAAGTGCCTTCTGTGTTCCCAGCACTGTTTTGTGAGTTGGAAGTTCAGCAGTGAACACAATAAATACCTTCTCTGGGGACTTTGTACTGCAGTCTAGTTGGGCTTGCTCTGTTAAGGGTGCAGATCAACACTCAGCCTTACTACGGAAACAGATAGTAAGCAGAACAACCAAACCAGTTGCCGTAAAGTCATTTCGGACTCACGGCGACCCCATGTACGTCAGAGTAAAACTGTGCTCTGTAAGGTTTCCAGTGGCTGATTTTTCGAAAGTAGATCACCAGGCCTTTCTTCTAAGGCAACTCTGGGTGGGTTTGAACCACTAATCTTACAGTTAGTAGCCCAGCACTTTACAGTTTGCACCACACAGGAACTCCTGAGCAGACAGCGCTGCGTTCCAATTTGCCCTGACTCCCCCTAAGACTCTGACACTGGAGAGAAAGATCCATTACCTTAGGCTTTATAGTCACTGCAACATGGATGGAGACATTGCCCTTTGAGTGGAGACAGAGACCTTTGAGTAGGTGAGTGCTGCTAGGAGATGCCAGAACAGCTCGCTGGAAACTAGGTGCCGGGCAGGCTCTCCGCTGCTCCAGGCTGCATCTCTCTTCACGTTTAGGCATTTCCTTAAAGATGGCACCTTACCTCTGTTGGCCTCCTAAGTAACATGGCCAAGGGAAGTCACTGGGCCACGCTACCCACTCAGCTCATTCTCAGGGAGCATGCTGGGCTTTGGAAAGGCTTCAAAATTCATCTGGTTAAATACGAATCCAGATCTCAGATATTCCTGCACCTTCCAATCCATCTTATTTTGATGATGTGTGTAATGCAACCTCCAAACTGAAACAGCTTTTTAGGGAGAGGTAGAGAAATCCTGGATAGATCACTGATGGTGCAGGTCAATGGCCCGCTCTGTGACGGGGGCGTGGGTGACGCACCCCATGAAAGAAACACTCAGTGGAGAAGATGCTGGACCAAGAGCTGGCTGTGGCTTGAGCTGGGCGTGCGGCGTGTCCCAGGCGGCTGTGTGCTGCAGGCTCCCTCTGAGCACCGTGGGGACGCAGTGACACCCACTGGCGTCACAGAGACAGTCCAGCAGCTTCTTCTCCGGCGCGGACGCAGTAGGTGCCGCCCTGGGGACGGTCTGGTGAATACACACAAGGCGCATTTTGTCCACTTCCGGCCTGTGCTTTTGCTTATTCAGGTGAGCTTGTCTGGGGACTCAGATTTCTTCTAAAAGACACATTCTGCTGGTGTCGAGATGGCCGTACTATCTGCCGACCAGCCAAGCCCTGTCTCAAGTCTAAGGATCCCCCGTCCTTCTTCAGGATCTTAACTCCTCAGCAGGCAGAGTGAAGCTTGGAGAGGCTAATGCCCGGCCTACATACTCAGAAAGACTTGAGTTTAAGTTTTGGACCTGCCACTTCATATTGGTCGGATTGTGGGCAAGTTACTCAACCTTTCTAAGCCTCAGTTTCCTCATCTGTAAGATGGGGTGATCATGAACACCTCTAACATAAGGCTGACGTGAAGGCTAACTGAAATAATGTACACTGCTCAGTTCTGCTGCATATACCTTTGATGCTAACTCAGCCCAGGTGGGCCCAGGTGGGCCCAGGTGAACAGAGTGGGCACTCTCTGCTTTTTTTAACATTTTCTCACCAATAACAGTGTCACTGCCAAGAGTCTCAGACCCGAAGAGTGAGTGCTGTGCGTGTGATGAAGACAACCTTCTACAGAAAGGAGGGGACCTGGGATTGGCAAGGTTTTCTGCCCTGAGCATTGCACACTTTTTAAGAACCATCTATATGGGATCAAACTGACAACAGCAACTTGAAAGCTCAGACAGAAAGCTTAGGGGGCAGTGAGTTCATGTTAAGGAGGGAGGAACAATGTGAGAAAGGAAAGTGAAAACAACTTAAAGAATATAATCAATGTCACTGAATTGTCCCTGAAGAAATTGTTGAATTAGTGTATGTTTTGCTGTGTATACTTTCAACAACAATAAAAAAATACAATAAAAAGAACCAGCAACCAGGAGCCTACCTTGAGCATTCTGCTGTTTTAAAGAACTTTATCTATACGGGATCAAATTGACAACAGCAACTCAACAGGTCAGATAAGTGGTTACTTTGAGACATGCATTGGGGTCCATGTCTTCCTGTGAGGTGGTCACAATGGGTTTTCACACTTCCTCTAAATCCTGCCTTTAGAAAGACAGCCTAATTTTATGTCTGTGAGTCATTCCTTCGATGTCACAGCATAACTGTGATAAAGATAATTACCTCCTAGTGCCTAAAAGCAATTACGTGCTTGGTTAAGCATAGACGTATTGTTTGGCCCTTGTGTGTTTGCATTTTCTTCAAATTTCAGTCCACTCGTAACTGTACATTCTCATAAAGGGTTTAAGGAATTGAGGACACGGAAATGACATAATTCTCTCTCCAATTTTGATACCTACATATGTCTGTAAAGGAACACGCAAAGGAACTTCACTTACTCTTCTGAAACTTGTTAGAGCTAAATCTGGGGGAAGTAACAACTAACGCGGGGATTGTTCCTGGTTTTGTTGATGGGGTAAGAGAGGTGCTTACCGAGCTCAACCTCTGTGGAAGGATATTGTCTCTACTAAATAAAAAAGGCAATAAATTTTTACGGCAACTTTGGGGATTTTGGCTAAAGAAAAGGAAGTTCCCACAATGTTTGGAGAGAAGTGTTCAACAGCAACAAAAATTTCATATTGGGAAGTTCTTTGCTGAAAATATTAAAAAGAGTGTGGCAACATGTCTGTCTGTCCCTACGCCAGATTCCCTTGAGTTGATGCCGACTCACAGTGACCCCGTGGGTGTCAGAGTAGAGATGTGTTCCGGAGGGTTTTCAATGGCTGATTTTTTGGAGTCGTCATGAATTGGAATTGGTTCAAAGGTAATTGGTTTAATGTTTAAAAAAGATTAGTCAAATTAGCAGCTACCTGCATTACGACTAGTGGCATATGTCAAACAATACAATCATTCTCCATGTGGTGACATGAAGGACCTTTGAAAATCACTTGTTGTTAGTTGCCATTGAATTGACTCCAACTCGTGACCATCCCATGTGTGCACAGTAGAACTGCTCCATAAGGTTTTCAAGGCTGTCACCTTTCAGAAGCAGATCGCCAGGCCTTTCTTCCAAGGTACCTGTCAATGGGTTCAAACCGCCAACTTTTCAATTAGTACTTGAGCACTGAACGATTTGCTCTACGCAGGGACGAGACAATTTTTCTCAGGGATACAAAAACTCGGACCCGAAATGGACCATCCAAAAAACCAAAACCCATTTCTGTCGAGTCAGTTCTGACTCATAGTGACCTTATAGCACAGAGTAGAACTGCCCCATAGGGTTTCCAAGGCTGTAAAAGTTGTAATCTTTACGGAAGCAGACTGCCACATCTTTCTCCTGTGGGGCAGCTGGTGAGTTCGAGCTGCCGACCTTTCAGTTAGCAGCTGAACTCTTAACCACTGCGCCACCAGGGCTCTTTGAAATGGATCATACGTGGTGTGAAAAGCTGAGTGGAGAATTAGCAAATTAATGTCCTTGGACTCCCTCATTGGGGGGAAAATATGTCTTGATTCATTGCCTTATGGATGGAAAGTATTCTCTTCTCTCTGTCCTTGGCTGGGTAGCTGATGGAACACTGACCTGCTACTAAGGGTATTGAGGAGAAATAAATAAAAATCCACGGTAAAGTGAAGCTGTGTTTGACGCTTTATTCATCACAAAATGTGGTCGATGGGTTTGGGAGATCTCTGCTGTGTGTGTGAGAGAGAGAGACAGACAGAGAGAGAGAGGCCAGAGAGGATAATTTTTCTTTTAATTTAATTTTATTGTTGTTGTTGAGAATATACACAGCAAAACATACACCAGGTCAACAAGTGCTGCTTATATAATTCACTGACATTCATTGTGTTCTTTGAGTTGTACAGCCATTGTCACCTTCCTTTTGATTCATGGTTTTTAAACTGTTGGGAAGTGGCCTTCCCAAAATTGGGCATCTTGGGATTCGCAGGCCAGAACATGGAGGCAGGGTTGGAAGTGGCTGAGGTCCAAATGGGAGTCGCCCACGGACACATATACCAAACCCCCCGTTTCTCCCCATCACTTCTGCCTCTCTCCTGTGACCCCCGTGTCTCCTCAGACCCTCCCCCAACTTCACCAAGTGTTTCCTGGAGCCCCAAGGGACTCTGAAAGGGAATTCTCCTTCCGGGGAGAAGGGGAGACTAAAGGGGCAGGGGACTCCCACTCCTTTCACCAAGAGCAGCCCCATTTTATCGCTCATCTGTGGGACTTCTGAGACGGGAAGCTCTAGGGGGTTGGGGGTCTCCAAGAGAGAGGAGAATTTTTCACGTATTTCAGGTGGCGTCTCTCAGCTTTTAATAAGATCAGACTAGACAATGGTATTGTTACTTGCTGTTCAATCAATTCCAACTCATGGTGACCCCATGTGTGCAGACTAGAAACGTGCTCTATAGGGTTTTCAAGGCTGTGAGCAGATCATCAGACCTATCTGCCAAGATACCTCTTGGTGAGTTCAAATTGCCAGCCTTTCTGTTAGCAGTCTAGCACTTAATCATTTGCACACCCAGGGACCCTTCAAAACAGACAATACGAGTATCTTTATTCAATTTAAATCTTTTAAATGTATTTTTTAGTTGGCTAAAACAACCTTTGCTCAAAAAAAAAAAAAAAAAAGAGGCTATAGAAACTGTGTTGCTATTTCTCCCACTGTGGATTTACCTGTGTATGTTTTAATGCTTCATTCTAAACTCTTTCCCTCCGTCCCTTTGGAGCACATAGTCTACAAAGAGCATCATGGCCGTGTATACCTGTTAAGAAATTATGTTGCTTGACTTTTTCTATCATGTATTTGGTTTGCTTCAGTTTGTTGGTACCTATTTCGGGGCAGTTTGAGTCATAATACAGACCTACAAATTATCTAGAGAGAAACGCTACTGTCTAATTATGTGGCCACTGCATAGCTGATCATTAGCCACGCTGATATGCAAAGCCACCATAGCGAATAGCGCGCGAGATTTAAAGCTCGCTAAGACAAAATTCCTTCTGGTCCTGCTCATAAACATACAAATAAGGACACAAATCAATGAATAAATGGTTTGCTCAATACTACGAAACAAGAAACATCACTGAAGGGTGAATAATAATAACCATTCTTGAGAATCCACCCTTTGTTAGGCACATTTATGGGATCTATAAAGCAGTCCGAACACACATCTGCAGGGAGTGTTATTACTTATCCCCATTTCAGAGATGAGAACAAGTGAGGCTCAGAGAGAGTCAGTAAGTTTCCCAGACTCACACAGCTGATCAAGCCCTGAACTGAGATTCAAATCCACGTTTTGCCTTTCTCTGAGCCCATGCCCTTCAAAGTATGCCAAGTCTGAACTGATACCTGAATGGAATTGAATTTGTACAAAAAGATAATTTACAAAAAATGAGCGTAGCTACAGCCCCCTATGCGTCTCATTTGGGCCTTTTGCTCTTCTCCTTCCAATGTAATCACCTCTAAGACAAGCCTCTGAAGTCTCGTAAAGAATATACTTTGCTTTTGATGACGGATGTCAAAAGTAACCCGATTTTAGAAGTATGCCCCAGATGTTTCTCCAACCTCATTTTCTTTCCTCCCTCCTCCCTCCCCTGCCTTCCATGTTATGCCTGTTGATTCGTCCCCGCACAGTGCCACAGCAAGGCAGGTTAACCTGGGCAGTCAGAGCCTCGTGCATTGTCTGTATGCCATGCCAGTGCCTAATGAGGGCTCCTTGGTTGGGGTTTCCAGACCCAGGGAAGCTGCCCCTTGGATTGGTGGCAAAGTCCCGCTGTGCTTTAGGGTGTGTCTCCTCCCCAGGGTGCTAGTTAGCTCTCTCTTGTCCTTGTCATCACTGTTAAGTGTGAACCCAACACCCTTGCCTTGCTCTTCCTTAGAGTTGTTGTTCTTGGTTGTCAATGAGTTGCCCTTGGCCACTTTATGTGTAACAGAAGGAAACCTTGCTTAGTCCTGCACCATCATCATGATCCTTGATATGTTTGGGTCCACTGTTGTGGTAGAGAAGGTGGTCATGTATTAGGGTCTAGCTGGGCTGTTTCTCGTGGTGCCTTTGCTCTTGCTCAGAGATCCTTCATTCAGTCATGTTGGTAATTGTTCTGGGAAAGAAGACTGACCCTTTCCCCACAGAGCTCAGCTCTGGACCCTGATGATTCAGCTGAGGAGAAATAAACAACAGCCAAGAGCTGACTAGGGACAGGCCCTTCCCTCACGAAAGGCAGACATCGATCTTTCCATTTTGGTCACGCTGCTTCTCCATGAAAATACTATGTGGCCTCCGCGTAAAGAGTTGACCTATTGATTCCTCGGCTGCTGGTGGGGCCCTCCTCTTCTGTCCTGCGTGGCTCATTAATGGGGACTCTCAGCTGTGTTTTTGGAGGTCACCTGGAGCTAGAGGTTAGTTTTACTGGAGACTCTCAAACTTTGTGAAAATTGAATATGTCTCCTAGATTCTTAGCTTTGGTGTTATGTTCCCCCAGGAAGAAATTGATGATTATATATCTAACACGATCAGAGACATTTCAAGGTTTTCTTCTGCCCAAGCATTCATATAAGCCAGTGGTTCTCAACCAAGGCAATTGTGCCCTTCAGGGGACATGTGGCAATGTCTGGAAACATTTTTGATTGTCACAACTGAGTGGATGGTATTGGCGTCTAGTAGGTAGAGGCCAGGGATGCTGCTCAACATCCTGCAATGCACAGGACAACTTCCCCCACCACCACCACCACACACAGACAGCAAACCATTCCCCATTGCCATTGAGTTGATTCCAACTCATAACGACCCTATAAGACAGTGTAGAACTGCCCCATAGGATTTCCAAGGCTGCAGTCTTTCCTGGAGCAGACTGCCACATCTGTCTCCTGCAGAGTGGCTGTTGGGTTTAAACCACTGACCTTTTGGTTAGTAGCCCAGCCGTTAACCACTGCATCACCACGGCTCCTTGACAAAGAGTTAATGGACCCAAAATGTCAACAGTGCTGAAGCTGAGAAAGCCTGATATAAGCTATGTTAAAATATACCCAAATTTAATAAAAACACAATTTTCTTGCTGTAAAAGTTTTTATAACCTTGCTGTCAAAGTGAATGAACCCTGAATAACTCATTTAATTAATGATTGGCTGGGATTTCTCAGCAATCATTGCATAAACTTAGAAATTCTTGTAAAAGAGAAAAATAATGTATTGCTTGTCTTCCAGTGTAATGGAACATTTATGAATACTAAATTTAACAATTAATGATGCTGAAATAATGTTGCATTTTAGAGAAGTATAATTAACTAGTTATTAATTTTCATTTTACTGTTTGACATAGAGCCAGTACATTTTTTTCTCCACAATGTTTAAATATTTCTGGAGGCTCTGGAACCCAAGACCCTGACACCATCTATATAGTCAGGTGAGTAAAGCATCTTTGATTTGTTCATTGATCCTGGACCTCACCCCCCACCCCCAATTAGGGATCACAAAACCTCTTTTAATGATTAAACAATGACATGCTGAGCCCCATCTGCCTAATTGTCAGAAGCAATCACTCCTCCAAACACCTCTAGTTTTTTCAGGAAGTCCCTAAAGAGACACCACACACACAGGGACCCACAAACCAGTCTGTCAGCCACCATCACCAATGGAAGTTTCTCTTTTGATAGTAGTGTGACCATTTCTGGAGTCCGTAGGTGGCAAACAGTTCACGTGTTTGGCTGCTAACGAACATGTTGGAAGTTCGAGTCCACCCAGAGCCTCCTTGGAAGAAAGTCCTAGGAATCTACTTCTGAAAAATCAGCCATTGAAAACCCCATGGATCATAGTTCTACTCTGATACACTTGGGGTCACCATGAGTAGAATTGACTTGATGGCAGCTGGTTACCAGTGACCATGTCTACTGTCTTCTCATTGCACTTGGAATATGGACAAGTCTGCCTTCCTACAAGGCCCTGTAGGATCTGGCTGCTATTCTCCAACCTTGCCTCCCATCACTCCACTTCTTGTCACTGTATGCTAATTAGATGATCTTCTGATTTTCCCAAACACATCAAGTTAGGACATTTCCATTCTGTTCTCCTGCCTAGAACACTTTTCTGTCCTGCTGCCCAATCGCCTCCCCCATACAAATGTCTGGCCATGTCTCATTCTTTGAATTCCTATATAAATGTCGCTTCTTCTGAGAGGCCTTCTCAGACTCACCCAATCCCATGCTAAGTGAGATCTCCTCTCAAACGTGCCTACAGAAGCACCTGCGATTATGTTTTTTATGCATGTGATGATTTTATTAACGACTAGTTCTGCCATCTACCATGTATTGCCCGAGGAATGAACAAATGTGTCTTGGAAGAAGTACAGTCAGAATGCTCCTTAGAAATGGGGATGACAAGACTTCATTTTGCTTACTTTGGACACGTTATCAGGAGGGACCAATCCCTGGAGAAGGACATCATGCTTGGTAAAGTAGGGGGTCAGCAAAAAAGAGGGAGACCCTCAATGAGAAGGATTGACACAGTGGCTGCAACAATGGGCTTAAACATACCTACTGTTGTGAAGATGACGCAGGACTGCGTGGCGTTGCATTCTTTTGTATATAAGGTCACCATGAGTTGGAGCCAACTTGACTGCATCGAACAAGAACAACAGTTCTGCCAGCCGTCCGTAAGCTTCATACCGTTACAGAACATGTGTGTGTGTTGCTTTCTACTATACCTTCTATGTGTAACAAAAGGCCTGGTACACACTGAAGAAATGAAACTTATCGAATGCATGAATGAATGGACAAGTGCATAAATGAATGAAGGTGACTTGAGTGGTCATAAGCAGAGTCTGTGGTGAAGAAAGTTCGAGGAACATTCATCCACTAATATAGGGATGGCCTGGAACAGTGGTTCTAAATCTAGCTCATACTTGGAATCATGGAGGAAGTATTTGTAAAGATATGGTGCTACCCTAGCCCTACCCCAGACATATGCAATGAGAATATGCATTATTAAAAGTTTCCCAGGTTTATCTGAACCTCAGCCAGGGTTGGAAATCCTAGGTCTAGATTGCAAACTCTGTGATGTTGGGGTTGTATATGCCGTCTTCAAATCTCTCAGCCCACTGATACCACAGAGTCGGCCACATGGTTGACGTGCTCTAGTTGCTGGTAGAATGAGGACACAGAGGGAATTTTAGCTGGTAAAATTTTATGTTGAGCTTGTCAACTTTGTTTTCATGTTTGTGATTCACTGTTTCTTTTGCGTTTTTAAGATTGTTGCTGTTGCTTTTTCTTTAGCTATGTTAAAGCAAATTAAATTTTAAGGGTTTGGAGCTATTCTGTCTCTTTTTAAAATATTCCTATTTAGATCCATTCTGGTTGATTTTTAAACTGAAGACAAGCAGCGTATTCATTAGCTTGCTTTTGGTTGCAGTGACACAAAGCATCGCAAACTTATTAAGCTAGTAGATGGATTGATTGGGTTTGTGTGGAAATTCTAGAGGTAGAGCTAGATCCAGGAGATGAAATAAATGGCATCAGGATTTAGTCTTTCTCTCTGTCTCCTCTCCCTTCTTTCTTTCTCTTCTTTCTCTCTCTTTTTTCTTTTCAGTTTTTGTTTTTCCTCTTCCATTTCCTTTTCTTTTTCTTCATCTTCTCTGCTCCTCTCCTCTTTCTATTCCTCAGCTTCTCCTCTCCTCTTCCTCATCCTCTTCTCTCTTCTATTTTCCTTCCTTCTCTCTCTCTCTCTCTCTTTCTGTATTCCCACCTGCTGATCCCTTTGGGATTAACTCCATTCTCAGGTAGGTTCTCCCCACAAGATGGCGGATGGCTACCAGTAGCACCAGGCATTCTCCATTCAGGAAACTAGGGGACTATGGAAGTCTTCTCTTCCGGTCATTCTAGCGGAAGTCACAGGAGTGGCTCTGGTTGGTCCTGGGATGAATAAGTTACTAGGATCAGGGGAATGCTGTGCTCTGATTGGCCAACCTGAAGTAGTCTTCCAACCTCAGATGCTCTTGGTCTGAGACTGGGAAAGAAGTGGATGCATCAAAGAAACTGACTAAACACTTGGAATGATGCCAGGAGGGTAAAAAACAAATATCAGCTCCTTAAACGACCTCATTGCCATGTTTTAGGGGAGCCTTTCACAATAGCCCCCATGTATGGACGACACTGAGTCCATGGAGGAAATAAGTAGAGCTTTATTAGCTTCCATTTTAGGTTTTATCACTTTCCTCCAGGTAATTGTGGTTGGAGAGAGCATCTTGTTACCTGTCTCCTGTCTAATCGGATTCTCTCCATTCTCTGTAATTCTTCATTCTTTTCTCTCTGGCTGATTTGGTCAAGGTAAGTAGGCATTTTAAATCACAGTGTAATTTCTCCTAACTCAGGAAACAGAACTGAAGTAGTAACTTTTAATAGGTCAATTCCATTATTTTTCAGCAGCCTTGCTGCAGCCTAATGAAACTGCAGTTTAATTAGGTTGGTGTGATGCCAAAATAAATGTTTCATTCCCAGCTTGTTTTATTTACTCATTGAAAAGTGGGGGGATCTACAAATAATAGGATTGGAAAATGTTAGAGGCTAATCAGTTTGGCTGCACTTGTTGGCAAAGAAAGGTGATCATATCATTGACGGTCTGGTTTGGGAGATGAGAAAGCTGAAAAATATAAATAAAAAATTAATAATAATATTATTTTAAAACACTGGCATTTCTGAATCTAAGACACTTCTAAATAAATAAATAAACAAGTCACAAACCAAAACATAACTACAACAGAGTCACCATACAGGCTGTGCTCCTACTGGGTGGCAGGCATGGTGCCCAGCCTAATCACATCGATTTTCTCAGTAAACCGTGACAACCATCTTGTGAAAGAGAGTTTTAGGAATGGTGGCATTCGGAGTGTGATGCATTCATTATTTTGAACTCAGCGAGGTGGGGAGGCAAGGGCACCAGGCACGCTGCTTATGTGGTTTTGTTGTGTCTTTGCTTTTAAAATGCAGCACCATCAGACAGCTCTCACTCTCTCTCAGTCACTGCATCAATGGCTGAAGGTGGGAATCATCACCCCCTAACGATGAGGCCAGTCTAGCACTCATCACTGAGGGATCAGATGGAGCCAGAATGGTTTTGCCTGCCACCTCCAGCTGATTCCCCAGACTGGGTTATAGTTTTATCAAAAAAATGAGGATGTTTGATCACTTTCTTCCTTCTTGAGACAGAGATTTTGGACCTCTGTTGAAAACCAACGATCACTTCCCTTTATCTCTGCTGTTGTTGTTAGCTCATGCCCAGTGAGCCCCCCAACTCAAGGTAACTCCATGTACAAAGGAATGAAACACTATCTCCATGATGGGTTGACGATCAAACTGTCGTGCTCCATAGACTTTGCACTGGCTGATTTTTGAAAGTAGAGCACCAGGACTTTTTTCCTAGTCCAGCTTAGTCTGGAAGCTCCCCTGAAACCTGTTCAGCAACACGCAAGTCTCCATTGACAGATAGGCGGTTGCTGCACATGAGATGCATCCGCCAGAAATTCACGCTGGATCTCCTTCTTGGACGGTGAGAACTCTACCCCTGAACCACCGATGGCCCCACCTCTTTCTCTTTCTGAAGATTAAGGCCATCAAGTACTGAACCTCAACCAAAACATCAAGTGACTAGGATCCCCAAGCAGAGACAAACAGAGTGAGGGCTTTATAGGTGTCACTTCTTCTCACAGACGTTGAGGGACTTGGCACTCTTCGTATGCCTTGATTACACACAGTAGGCAGAATCTTTACCTCATCCATTATCTTGAGAGAAAAATCATTTGATGGCAGTAACAGGAATCCTACTGCCCTCTGGGGGTTTTTTCCAAAGCACCTCCCTAGTAGATAGTTATTATCTGCCCCATCTTAGAGAAGAGGACATTTTTATCCCTTGGATCTGTGTGAAATAAGAAGTATCTTTGTAGTGGTGTTGTAAGGCATTTTAATTGTTGTTGCTCTTGTTATGGGCCAGCAAGTCGATTCCGACTCGTGACGACCCCATGTGACAGAGTAGAACTACTCCATGCTAGAGGCTTTTATAGACTGTATTCTTTTTTTTTTCAATGTTTTTTTGTGAAAGTTTACACGGGAAATTAGGATCTCATTTAACGATTTCTATACATATTGTTCAGTGACGTTGGTTACGTTCTTCGCAATATATCAGCATTCTTGTTATTTCCATTTTGGTTATTCTGTTCGTATTAAACTGTCTTCCCTGCCCCCACCCCCAGCCTTCTCACCTTTGGTCTAGGGTAAATGTTAACCATTTGGTTTAATGTAGATGAGTATTTTGAGAAGCACAGTACTCACAGGTGTTATTGTTTATTTTATAGGCCTATCTGTCGTTTGGCTGAAAGGTGACCTCTGGGAGTGGTTTGAGTTCCAAGTTCAAAGACTATCTCAGGGCGATAGTCTCAGGGGTTCATCTAGTCTCTACCGGTCCAGTCAGTCTGACTTTTTCTTTTAGGAATTTGAGTTTTGTTTTACATTTTTCTCCGGTTGTATCCGGGACCATCTACTGAGTCCCTGGTTGGAACGGTCCATAGCTGGGCACCATCTAGTTCTCTAGTTCTTGGTCTCAGGTAGGTTATGTCATTGTTCATGTAGACTATTGGCACTATAGACTAGTTTCTTCTTTGAGTCTTTGGTTGCCTTCTTTCTCTTTCGCTCTGGATGAGTAAAGGTGAATAGTTTTATCTTAGGTGGCTGCTCACAAGCTTTTAGGACCCCAGATGCTACTTACCAAACTAGGATGTAGAATACTGTCTTTATGGACTATATTATGCCAATTGACTGAGCTGCCCTACGAGACTGGTCCTAAGCCTCAAACCTAGTAGACCAATCCCATGAGGTGGTTGATTGTGTCTAGGAAGTATCTGTAACTGTGCCGTCTATGTGCTTTATTTTATACTTGAAAATGTATGCAGCATACATAAACATGTATAGACATATTTAGGCTGTAATGTTTATGGAAGCAGATCGCCAGGTCTTTCTGCCGAGTATCTGCCAGGTGGGTTCAAACCACTGATTTTTTTTTTTTTTAATTATTGTACTTTAGGTGAAAGTTTACAGTTCAAGTTAGTTTCTCATACAAAAATTTATACACATATTGTTATGTGACCCTGGTTGCTATCCCTATAATGTGACCGCACATTCCTTCTTTCCACCCCGGATTTCCTGTGTCCATTCAACCAGCTGCTATCCTTTTCTGCCTTCTCATCTCACCATCAGACAGGAGCTTCCCATTTAGTCTCATGTATTTACTTGAACTAAGAAGCACACTCTTCACAAGTAATATTTTATGTCTTCTAGTCCAGTCTGTTCTTTGTCTGAAGAGTTGGCTTCAGGAATGGTTTAAGTTCTGAGTTAACAGAGAGTCTGGGGGCCGTGTCTTCTGGGCTTCCTCCAGTCTCAGACCATTAGGTCTGATCTTTTTACTAGAATTTGAGTTCTGCACCCCACTTTTCTCCTGCTCCATCAAGGACTCTCTGTTATGTTCCCTACCAGGGCAGTCATTGGCAGGCACCATCTAATTCTTCTGGTCTCAGACCGATGAAGTCTCTGATTTATGTGGCCCCTTTTGTCTCTTGGGCTAATATTTTCCTTGTGTCTTTAGTGTTCTTCATTCTCCTTTGCTCCAGGTGGCTTGGGACCAATTGATACATCTTAGATGGCCACTCGCTAGCTTTTAAGACCCCAGACACCACTCACCAAAGTGGGATGCAGAACTTTTCTTAATAAACTTTCTTATACCAGTTGACCTAGATGTCCCCTGAAACCATGGTCCCCAGATCCCCACCCCTGCTACACTGTCCCTCGAAGTGTTTGGTTGTATTCAGGAAACCTCTTAGCTTTTGGTTTAGCCCAGTGGTGCTGACTTCCCCTGTAGTGTGTGTCGTCCTTCCCTTGACCAAAGATAATTCTTGTCTACTATCTAGTTAGTGCATTCCCCTCTCCCTCTCTCCCCACCCTTGTAACCATCAAAGAATGTTTTCTTCTGTGTTTAAACCTTTTCTTGAGTTCTTAGAATAGTGTCTCATACAATATTTGCCCTTTTTTGACTGACTAGTTTCACTCAGCATAATGATCTCCAGCTTCGTCCATGTTATGTTTCACGGCTTCATCGTTGTTCTTTATCGTAGCGTAGTATTCCATTGTGTGGCTATACCATAATTTGTTTATCCATTCGTCTGTTGATGGGCACCTAGGTTGTTTCCATTTTTTTGCTATTGTGAACAGTGCTGCAATGAACATGGGTGTGCATATATCTTATTTCTCTAGGATATATTCCAAGGAGTGGGATTGCTGGATCATATGGTACTTCTATTTCTAGCTTTTTTAAGGAAGCGCCAAATTGATTTCCAAAGATAACCACTGAACTTTTGGTTAGCAGCCGAGCACTTAATCTTTGTACCACCAGGGCTCCCTAGGCATTATAATTACGTGTGTCTAATGTGTGAGGGGAAACCCTGGTGGTGTAGTGGTTAAGAGCTACGGCTGCTAACCAAAAAGGTCAGCAGTATGAATCCACCAGTCACTCCTAGCAAACTCTATGGGGAAGTTCTACTCTGTCCTGTAGGGTTGCTATGAGTTGGAATCGACTCAACGGCAATGGGTTTTGTTTTTTGTTTTTTTTTTTAATGTGTGAGGAGCTACCTTCACGCACTTGAAAATGTTGGCACCTTCTCTTCCTTGCTTGGCATTGATGTTGACTTCCTTTCCATTTTAATTTGAAGGTTGACTTGTATTCCTTGCCTGTTTTGAATAGAACCGTAGGTTCCCCCACGTCACACTCAAAAGAAACGCTGCTAGTCCATTTTTCATCTTGACATGTTTGGAAGGCTCTTGCCTCTGTGACTTTGAGGTCTCTTTAATTCCCTGTGATGGTCTGTGTGGGGCACTTCTTTGATGGTGCTATGTTTCAGAGCTGGTTAGATCAAAGACACAAACAAACCTTTTCTGTTGGAGAATAATGCAGTAAGCAATGGTGGATGCTCAGAATGAGGAATATTTGCTCCTGTGATCATGTGTCTGTTTGCTGCAGTTCAAAGGGAGCAAGAGCAGAAACAGCCTCACTGGCCATCATTACAAAACTAATTTAGGAGTGTGTGTGTGTGTGTGTGTGTGTGTGTGTGTGTGTGTGTGTGTGTGTGTGTGTGT
>NW_004443960.1:6112531-6118507 GCF_000243295.1 Trichechus manatus latirostris
GTGTGTGTGTGTGTGTGTGTGTGTGTGTGTGTGTGTGTGTGTGTGTGTGTGTGTGTTTTAATTCCCCGGTGCTTGGACAATTTGTGTCAAAGCCTGTGTAGCAAAAGCGGGAATGTTAGGGAAATTCTGTAAAACAGCTATTTGTGAGTATTACAAGCAGATCATGTAGTGGAAATTGTATGCAGTTCTTTCTCTCCCAGTTAAGGTTTTACAGAGAGCTTTAAGAGAACCCTAGTGGCACAATGGTTAAGCACTCGGCTGCTAACTGCAAGCAGCTTAGTGGGAGAAAAGACCTGGCAACCTGTTCCCATTAAGATTACAGCCAAGAAAATCCTATGGGGTAATTCTACTATGTCCTATAGGTCCTATAGGGTCACTCTGAGTAGGAATTGACTCAACACGCAACAAAGACAGCATTAAGCTACAGGTTTTCACTATTAAAATAGTAGAATTCTTTTTTCCCCAACAAATGAAATTATATACTGCAATAGGTAAAACAAGTATTAGGTGCATTTAGTAGTACATATTTATGTTTCACTTGAAATTTGTAACATTTGCTTATAAGTTCATTGTCAAGAAGAATGAGTTTCTTATTAATTCAGACGTTTTTAATCAGGGTGTATGGATGGCAGCTGTAAGCAGCCATATGTGTGTTTAACATACACAATATCAGGAAAATCCCAATTTTCTTAGAAAAGTAGATGCAAGAGCCAACAATTTCCTTTAACAGCTCACCTTGGAATCTCAGTGTACTTCTTACTGTGCAGAGATGGCTGAACAAGCATTACTTCCCAAGATAACCACAAAATGATTTCAGCTAGCAACACAAGTTAACCCAGTAGTAATCTCCAATGTGTCATAAATTTTGTGTATCACAGAAATTTTAACTTTCTTTTATTCTTTCTATTAATCAGAGCTCTTTGGGTTGGCAAGTAGTAGACACTCAACTTGAACTGGCTTAAGAAAAAAGAAATATTGGCTCATGTGATTGAGATATTCATATGTATAGCTGGCTTGGGGCAAGGCTTAACCAAGATGCTCAGATATCATTGCCAGGAATATGCCCCCTGACAGTTACACATTTCTCTGCGTCCTCAATATTCTCGGGCTGTTCCCTAGAATTAGCAACATGGCTGCCGGCACGGGCAAGCCTTACCTCCTGCCTTCTCAGGAGCCTGGTGGCAAAGAGAACCTTATTTCTAGTGATTCCAGGTATGTCCTGGCCAGAACTGAGTCACTCACCATCCCAAGAATCAGGGTTTTAGATGACCCCTACCATAACCATATGAACTCACTGTGGGAGAAGGGAAGAGGGCTTCCTAGGGGAGTCTTAATCCTAGAAGAAGGAGCCCTGGTGGTGCAACAGTTAAGTGCTCAGCTGCTAACGGAAAGGTTGACAGTTTGAACTTACACAGCGGCTCCAAGGGAAAAAAGACCTGGCGATCTGTTCCTGTAAAGATTACAGCCCAGAAAACTCTTTGGGATGGTTCTGCTCTGTCCTGTAGGGTCACTATGAGTCGTAATAGAATCGACAGCACACAGCAACAACAACACTAGAAGAAGCCAGCAGGTGTGATGAACAAGTATAAACAATGGGTTTTTTAAAGTAAAAAAAATATAAAAATGATTTTTGAGAAAATGGTATCTTCTTTCTAAACTTCTTTTTTAATGCAAACCTATAGAAAAATCAGAAGGACGGTTCAGTGAGGACTCATACCTTTCATGTGGATTCTCCAAGTGTTAAGATTTTGTGATGTTCACTTTCTCTTTCTACTCTTCCTCTTTCCTACATATATTACAATGTTTGAAATTTGCAGGCACCAGGAATACCTCACCCCTAAAGACTTTGGCATGCATCTCTTAAAAACAAGGGTATTTTCCTACATAACAACAGTGCCATTATTGTTTTAACCCAGGATACAGTTTCAAGAGCATGCATTGCATTTGGTTGTCCTATTTCTTGTGTTGCCTTGGTCTAGAAAAGCCCTCCCTCTCGATCACTTTCATAAAATCTTTTATAATATATTCTTGTAGAAGCTTTCAAAATCAGAATTTATTAAATTCTCTTTCCATGAGTAGTTTCAATTTTTGTCATTTGGCCAGAGTGCTACACAAGTGATGTTACTATGCCCCATGCATCTCATCTGGAGGCAAACCATGCCAGTTTGTTCCATTATGGGTGCACTGAAGTTGGTCACTTGGTTAGGGTGCTGACTCACAGTTTTGTAATTAGCCTCCAGACAGGTGAGAAAATACACTTCCGTTCTTTGAAGCCCCTCACTTGGGGTATTTGTGTTACGGCAGCACTAGCTATCTAAGGTACATGGCGTCTGGCCCATGATGGACCTGTGTTCTTGTTGTTGGGTGCCATTGAGTTGATTGTGACTCATAGCGACCCCATGTGACAGAGTAGAATGGCTCCATAGGGTTTTCTTGGCTGTAGTCTTTACAGAAGCAGATCACCAGGTCTTTCTCCCACAGAGTCGCTGAGTGGGATCCAACTGCCAACCTTTCAGTTAGCAGCCAAGTGCTTAACCATTTGCACCACGAAGGCTCCTTTGATGGACCTGTAGTTGATGAAAATTACACATTTGTTATTCTAAGAGACTGTCCTGGGGGTGGATTATTACTGGAGCGTATTCTAGCCTACCCTGTGTGGCACCCAATTGTAATCATCTGCATCTTGTTGTAGTTAGGTGCCGTCAATTTGGTTCCAACTCACAGCGACCCCCTGCACAACAGAACAAAACAGTGCCTGCTCCTGTGTCATCCTCACAGTCATTGCTGTGTTTGAGCCCTTGCTGCAGCCACTGTGTCAGTCCGTCTCGTTGAGTGTCTTCCTCTTTTTCACCGACCGTCTCCCTTACCATCTTACTACTATTAAAATCAAGTGTGGACAGGTTGTGTAACTCCTAGGGTGCAGAAACCTAGTAAGCAGTGGAGGCAGAATTTGCACTTGTGTAACCTCGTTCCTGAGTCTGTAATCTTAACCCCCACACTGATGTAAGTGTACCATGCGCCTTCTGCTGTGCCATTGGCCATTTTCTAGAGTTATGAGATTTTTGCCTTATTAGATACACCCACCAACATGGCATACTTGCTCCTGTATTATGAAACAAAATGTTCTCAATAATGCTAATACAGCCATCTGAATACCCTTTGGGGATAGCTAAGAGAAAGTTGAGGGAACCTATACCTGCAGATGCTCCCCCTCTCCCTTTTCTAGAAGGATTCCTGACCTGCATGTAAATATCCTCCAAATTCAGAGATGAAGAGGCCTCCAGCCAGGCCCAATAAAGCCAGTTTTGCTTCTTAAGCTGGGAACTGTTTTGTGAAATAATCCTGTAGAACTCTCCACTGAATGAGTTACAAACTAGTGGCATGGGGCTTTCATTGAATTTACTCGCGAAAGCTATAAAGGACAATTGTCTCTGAACCAGGTACATCAAATGCAGGCCTGCTACTGTATAAAAGCATGGAATTCTACACCACCTACACACACAAAGAAAATTAGCTTTTGATTGAAAGGAAGCACTATTGAAAAACTCCAGGGGGGCAAGAAGAAACAACAAAAATGAATGACACCTACAGGCAAATCCAATGGCTGAGGCCATTTGGCTAAAGACTTTCTTAGTCTGAAAGGGGAAGAAAAGGACAATTTCTGAGCATCATGAAAGATAATCGAACCAAATCAAAGGAAAAGTAGTAGCTCTTGAAATTCTATACAAGGAGAACTGAAATATACCATGTGAACATAGAGGTTCTGCGTACCCCTTTGCGTATTGAATGATGAAAGAAATGGTAACTTGCATTCAATGCTTTCATTCTTCTCTCGGTTGTTATTATTTCAGTTGTCTCTTTTCTTTTTTTCTTTTTCTTTTTGTAAGTTCCTCAACCAAGACTTAGAACTATTTCCTAACTTTTTAAGCACTGCTGGAAGAAGAATGAGTTGTAACCATGGTCATTAGCGATGTAGTTCATCAAGGCACGTGGCATAGAGTCAAGTACAGTTCCATCATTTTTACTTTCAACGTGCATTTTCTTTTACGGTCATGATTTTACTACCGTGTGCCATGGTTCTGTTGCAGGGGCACAGCCAATATCTGGTTCGTTGCTTTTTTTTAATGTAAATGTAACGATAGAATTAGAAAAACACCTTTTCGATGTTTTTACCATCAGTGTGTTGTTAGGTTGTTGTTAGCATCTGTTGAGTCGATGTTGACTCACAGTAACCCCATGAGACAGAATGGAACTGGCCCATAGGGTTTTATAGGCTATAATCTTTACGGGAGCAGATTGCCAGGTCTTTCTCCCGTGGAGCTGCTGGGTGCGTTCAAACTGCCAACCTTTCAGTTAGCAGCTGAGTGCTTAACTGTTGCACCACCACAGTTCTTTACTATCAGTGCAGTCAGTGTAAGAACCAACTCAGACAAGGATCCACAATAGCCGAACAGTTGATAGAGAAGAGGATATTGATACAGTCTCGGACTATAAACCCACTGATTAGCCTGGAGGCTAAGAGTCCAGATCCAGACAAGTAGTTCAGGCCTTCTTTCCTCTTGTCTCTTTTGGCACAGATAGCTCCACTTTGAAAACATAGATTTACTTTTCTCGTCTTCAGAATATGTCTCCATGTACATAGATGTTACTGGATTTGTGTGCAGCACTTGGCGTTCTTTGCTTTACCTGTGACTCCTCCAGTTCTTCAGATTTTTGCAAAGGCATCGTTTCCTCTGGGCAGCCTTCTCTGACCCTTTCCTCCATCCCAGAACAAACCAAACCCCACTGTGTCTCATGGCTGCGTGTGCCTCTTTTTTGCAGCATTAATCACAGTGATCCTTTTGCATGTAGTTTTGAGGTTATTTAATTGATAGCTGTCTCCCTCGTGGGATTTTTAACTTCCATGAGAGACTTTGTTTCGATTTACCATTAATTCTCAGATTTAGAACAGTTCCGGACACTCAGTATGTACTCAATAAATATTCGTTGAATGAATGAATATCATTCATTGGCATCACAAGCTTATCCAGTTCGTTGAAGTGTCTCACACACGCACGCACCCACGCACCTGCACACAAACAACACATGTCTCAACCAAAATCCAAAACACTTTGGAGCCACAGTTTTATGAATATATCTATTTAGAAGGGGAATCAGGAATAGGAGGAGGAAATGGAATGTGTGGCTAATTGCCTCCATGAGCAACTGCCTCCTTTGCTGTGAGACCAGAATTGGATGGTGGCTGACTGCCATTACTGTACGCTTTGATCAAACATTCTATAGAAGAATCCTGATCAAAAGGGAAAAAAATGAGGCACAGATTTTCAAATTCTTATGGATTCCAGACTTTCTGGGGCTATAGAGGCCAGATGACCCCCGGAAAAGTATAACCCTGAGGAAATCTTTAAACCTTGGACCAGAACTATCCCCTGAAATCAGCTTTGAACCAAATACTAGTTTAGCCTAATTAGAAAAGAATGCCTGCAACCTAGGTGCCCATCAACAGACGAATGGATAAACAAATTATGGTATGTCCATACAATGGAATATTACACAACAATAGAGAACAATGATGAAGCCGTGAAACATCGTATAACATGGTGGAAGCTAGAACTTATTATGCTGAGTGAATTTAGTCAGTCACAAAAGGACAAATACTGTATAAGACCACTATTATAAGAACTCAAGAAAAGGTTTAAACACAGAAGAAAACATTCTTTGATGGTTACGGTGGTGGGGAGGAAGGGTGAGTGTTATTCACTAACTAGATAGCAGATAAGAATCATCCTAGGTGAAGGGAAGGACAGCACACGCTATAGGGGAAGTCAGCACAACTGGACTAAACCAAAACTAAGAAGTTTCCTGAATACAATCAAATACTTTGAGAGACAGAGTAGCAGGGGTAGGGGTCTGGGGACCATGCTTTCAGGGGACATCTAGGTCAATTCGCATAACAAAGCTTATTAAGAAAATGTT
>NW_004443960.1:6118607-6166721 GCF_000243295.1 Trichechus manatus latirostris
GGGCCACCTAAACCAGAGACTTCATCAGCCTGAGACAAGAAGAACTAGATGGTGCCTGACTACCACCAATGACCGCCATGACAGGGAACACAACAGAGAGTCCCTGACAGAGCAGTAGAAGGATGGGGTGCAGAACTCAAATTCTAGTAAGAAGACCAGACTTAATGGTCTGACTGTTACTGGAGGTACCCCGGACATGGCCCCTGGACTCTCTATCAACGCAGAACTAAAACAATTTCCGAGGCCAACTCTTCAGACAGGGATTCAACTGGACTGTGGAACATAAAGTGATACTTGTGAAGAGTGTGCCTCTTAGTCAAGTAGATACAAGAGACCAAAGGGGCAGCTTCTGTCCAGAGGTGAGATGGGAAGGCAGACAGGGTTAGGAGCTGGTTGAATGGTCATGGGGAATCGGGTGCAAAGGAGGAATGTGCTGTCACAGAATGGGGTGAGCAATTAGGGTCTCATAACAATGCATGTATAAAAATTTTGTGTGGGAGACTAACTTGAAATGTAAACTTCGTTTAACTACAACAAAAACAACAAAAAAGAATGCCTGCGTTCAGCACATTATACACTTTTAAAGAATTATCTGTATGTGATGAAATTGACAAAAGCCACTCAAAAGATTAGATGAATAGCTTAAGGGGGCAGTGAGTTTGTGTTGTTGGTGTTGTTGTGTGCCGTCAAGTCGATTCTAAATCATAACGACCCTATAGGATAGAGTAGAACTGCCCCATAGGGTTTCCTGGGCTGTAATCTTTACGGGATCGGATTGCCAGGTCTCTCTCCTGTGGAGCCATTAGGTGGGTTTGAACTGCTGACCTTTCGGTTAGCAGCCAAGTGCTTAATCACTGCGCCACCAGGGATTCAGATTTACCTCTTTTCTAAGCAAGACCATTCGGGCAAAGTCAATAGTCGCGTGTCCCAGATGACTCTTTGACTTTTTCTTGCTTCACTTGTATGCTCAATTCCCCATCTTTCTCGCTTCAAAACAAAAATCATGTCATTTGTGGCTGTGTTTCTCAAACTGTGTCATTTCACAGATCCATTTAACTTCCAAAAATAAAACTGTGGGAGAGAGTCAAAAGGTAGAGTGGGACCACCGTCATTTTGTCTTTCCCCACAAAGACAAACAAATAACCACCTACTGCATGATTCCATACAACAAAGGACACTTTTAAACTCAGAGATAGGAAGGATATCACCTCAGAAAAGGCATATTTCTTCCTCTTGAAAGAAACGTCAGCTTCCTTATACCCAGTTATTCTCTATACATGAAAATGCCTAGTTGGTTGGTTTGATTGAATTCCTTATTTTACAGAAGACAGGTAGAATTATCGGTAAACTTATTTCTGGCCTGTGGGCCTGTATTGGCAATAACAGTTGTATTCATTTGCTATTGTTATCATAGAAGGTCAATACAAATTTAGTAGCTTAAAATAACACATATTTATTATCCACAGTTCTGTAGGTCAGAAGTCCGAGGTCGGTTTCTGTGTTCTGCATTCCACAAGGCTGAAATCAAAGTATCAGCTGGCCTGGAATATTCTCTGGAGGTCCTGGGGGAGAGTCCTCTTCTAGACTCATTCAGGTTGTTGGCAAAATCCACTAACATGTGGTTGTAGGCCTGAGGACCCTGCTTCCTTGCTGGCTATTGGCCAGGGGTCATTCTGAGCTTCTAGAGACCACCTGCGTTCCTGGATCCTGGTCTCCTTCACCTTCCAAGCCAGTATAGCAGGTCGATTCTTTCTCAAGTTTTGAATCTCTCTTACTTCCCCTTTTTCCTCCTCTCTCCTGCCTACAGCCAGAGAAAGGTCTCTGCTTTTAAGGCCTCATGGGATTCGTTCATATATAAAACCAAAGCCCAAACCTGTTGCCATCGAGTCGATTCTGACTCACAGCAACCCCACAGGACAGAGTAGAACTGCCCCGTACTGTTTCCAGGGAGCAGCTGGTGGATTCCAACTGCCGACCTTTTGGTTAGCAGCCATAGTTCTTAACCACTGTGCCACCAGGGCTCCAGTTTAGATATAGTGCAATTATAATCTCCCTGTTTTAAAGGCCGTCAACTTCATTACATCTGCACAGGCCCTGGTGCCACATAACGTAATGTTCACAGGTTGCATGGATCCAGGGACCTTTCTGTCCACCACAAGTGAGGTATGGTGCTGAGAGGTTGTCCTTGGCCACCAGTATAGGAAGCGATGCACATTTCAGCATCTCACTGACCTTTACAAGTGTAGATGTGTAACAAGCATAGATAGAGCCAACATTGTTGCTGCTGTTAGTTGCTTTCGAGTTGTCTCCGGGTCACGATGACCCATTGTGTAACAGTACAAAATGTTACCCAGTCTTGTACCACCTTCACCATCATTGATATGCTCAAGTCCATTGTTGAGGCCATGTATTTTGAGTGCCTTACAATCTAAAGGGCTCATCTTCTAGCACTATATCAGACAATATTCTGTTGTGATCCACAGGGTTTTCACTGGCTAATTTTAGGAAGTAGATCACCAGGCTTTTCTTCCTAGTCTGTCTTAGTCTGGAAGCTTCACTGGTACCTCTCCACCATGGGTGACCCTGCTGGTATTTGAAATACCTAGAGCATAGCTGCCAGCTTCACAGCAACACAGAAGCCACAACAGTACAACAAACTGAGAGATAAGTGGTCGATGGTTAACATTGGATTCCTGCATGTGTCTTTGGATGAAAATGAATGTGAAATAGTGTCCTGATAACCCTCTCTGATTTTCTTTTCTCTAGGAGCGGGTACTCCACATTTGACTCCATAAATACATTAATAATTGAAGGAACTAGGTTTTCAATATATTACGCAGTTGTTGTCGGGTGCCATTGAGTCGATTCCAACTCATAGAAATCCCATGCGACAGTGTAGAGCTGCCCTGTAGGATTTTCTAGGCTGTAATCTCTACAGAAGCAGATCACCAGGTCTTTCTTCAGTGGAGCTACTGGGTGGGTTCAAACTGTCAACCTTTTGGCTAGCAGCTGAGTGCTTAACCATTGCACCCCGGGGCTCTTAGGTTATGCAGAGCCCATTCGGAAAAGAGCAGCAGGAATGGTCCTAGCCTGAGTTCCTGGTGGTGGGACAGGGAAGGCAGGACATTTATGCAGTGGGTTGGGTTCAGTTGTTTTTTTAAGATGATAGAAACTTCACTGTGTCTGTTTCAGTCTTAGCCTCAGGCACAAGGCGCTCAAGTCCTTATCTTCCAGTCTTTGGTAACGTCTACTCCCTCTGCTGCTTTGCTTCTGTCTTTCATTTGTGCTATTATATTTAACTTGAAAGTCGCCCGAGGGAAGGGTGTACTATTCTAAATAAAGAAGGAGATGCTTTTTAAATGCACTAACCAAGCTCACTATTTCAAGTAAGATTAGCAGACCTTGTACACCTAGAAATCCTTTTGAAGGGATTTGGAAAATTAGATCAGAAAATGCATTTGCTTTGTGAAACTGGATTTTTACATTTGTAACTTGTTCAGCAGCAAATAAAGAACTAGCCGACTTGCCCTGAACTCCTACTATGTGCTGAGTGACTTCATAGGCATCCTAGTGTTTAATCCTCTGTGGGGATTGGGGAAGAGTATATTATATACTGCTTCATGTACAAGATGGAAAACCTGGTGGCGTAGTGGTTAAGAGCTACGGCTGCTAACCAGAAGGTCAGCAGTTCAAATCCACCAGGCGCTCCTTGGAAACCCTATGGAGCAGTTCTGCTCGTCCTATAGGGTCACTGTGAGTTGGAATTGGCTCGACGGCAATAGGATTTTTGTTTTTTTCATGTATAAGATACTGATGATTCAGAGACTTTTGCCACGTGTCTAAGATCTCAGAATAGGAAGACTCAGGATGTCTACATTTCTCATAAAGAGCCCTGGTAGTGCAACAGTTAAGCGCTCAGCTGCTAACTGGTTCAAACCAATTGGTGGTTTGAACCCACTTAGCGGCTCTGTGGAAGAAAGTCCTGGCGATCTGCTCCTGTAAGAATTACAGTCTAGGAAACCCTGTGGGGCGGTTCTTCTCTGTCACACAGGGTCACTATGAGTGGGAATCGATTCAAGGGCGCCCAGCAACAGCGACATGTTTCTCATGCATTTTCCCACTTGCTTTCTTTCCATTCCTGCTTTAACTTCTCTCTGCAATATGTCAGTATACGAATATCGAAAGAACAGTAGCTCCTAGTTCATTGGTTCCTCCTAGGACGATTAGCCAGCCAGATATTGCATCCATATTCATTATAATTGTGCAGTCTTCTGCTCTGGCGTGTATTATTATTCCCGTTTTACAGATGAGGAAACTGAGGCTCAGTCACTAAGTGATGGAATCCACATTAAACCCATGTCTGTCTTGCTGTGAAGGTCATAGTCCCCTGTGCAAGGCTTCCTCTGTGTGTGTGTGTGTGTGTGTGTGTGTGTGTTCACATGCACGCACACACAGAGCTCCACGGGCAGATGTGCTAAGTTTGTGGCCTTATTATCTAGTCGGCACATTTACCCTGGAAGTTAGTGGTTCGAACCCAGTTCTCCCACTCAGTAAGAAATTGCTGACTAGCTGTACTCCTCACAGGTTTCATGAGCATGTGGTCATGGATGGAAAATGTGGGCTGTCTTCTCCTTTGTGCACTTCCTCCTGCTTCACCAGATCTTCAGGCAGTCCCTGAAATACGTTGTTCAATACGGGCTGTGCTTTCCCCAGGGGTCACTGAGAAGAGTTCAGGCGCTAAAAGGAAGGATCGAAATAGCTTGGAGTCTGCGTGAACCTCTCCTGGGGACACATGACGTTATGCTTTTGTCAAAACCCACAGAGGTGTACAACACAGAGAGTGAACGCTAATGTCAGCTGTGGACTTTAGTTAATACTGAAGTATCCCTATTGGTATTTGTATTACAATTCGTTCATCGATTGTAACAAATGTGAAATGTGAATACACAATGTTAATAATAGGAGAAAGAGTGTTGGGGGAGAGAACTCACTGTACTGTCTGCAGACTTCTTCTGTAAGGATAAAGCTGTCCTGAAAAATAAAGTGTATTACTAAAATCACAAAGTCTAAAAAAATAACATGGAATCACACAGCAAGGGTATTAAATCTGCTTTTGATTTTTGTTACAAGCCTTCTGAATACCTGAAGAGGAACTGTTCAGTTTGGTGATAGCTTATCTTTAATGAAATTTGACAGTCTTTCTTGTAACACAGGGAAAATTTGGACTCAGTCAGGCTGGCAATGGGATCTAACTAGAGTTGGCTAACATTGTTTTGTTTGGGTTGTATTTATTTTTATAGGTACCTTCCCTTTACGATAGCATTCTTGGTTTTTAATTTATGATATTTGAAATCATATATGTTGTTGTTGGGTGCCTTTGAGTTGGTTCCTGCTCACAGTGACCCCATGTGACAGAGTAGAACTGCCCCATAGGGTTTTCTTGGCTGTAATCTTTTTTTTTTTTAATTTTATTGTTGTACTTTCTTTTTTGTATTTAAACTGTTTTTGTTAATTGCATGAATTTTTTTTATTGTACTTTAGATGAAGGTTTACAGAATAAATAGTTCCTCATTAAACAGTCAGTACAGATACTGCCCTGTGACAATGGTTAACAACCCCACCACATGTCAACACTGTCCCTTTTCAACCTTGGGTTCCCTATCACCAGCTTTCCTGTCCCCTCCTGCCTTCCAGTCCTTGTCCCTGGACTGCTGTGCCTCATTAGTCCTGTTTTGTTTTATGAGGCTGTCCAGCCCCCAGGTGAACGGTGAACTTTGGGAGTGACTTCACCACTGAGCTAAAAGGGTGTCCGGGGGCCCTACTCTTGGGGTTTCTCCAGTCTGTCAGGCCAGTAAATCTGGTCTTTTTTTTTTGTGAGTTAGAATTTTGTTCTACATTCTTTTCCAGCTCTGTCCAGGATCCTCCATTGTGACCCCGGTCAGAGCAGTCAGTGGTGGTAGCTGGGCACCCTCTAGCTGTACTGGGCTGTGTGGTGGAGGCCTTGGTGGCTGTGGTCCATTAGTCTTTTGGACTAACCTTTTCCTTGTATTGTGTTCTTGTCATTCTCCCTTGCTCCCAAACGGGTGAGACCAGTGGAGTATCTGAGATGGATGCTCACAGGCCTTTAAGACCCTAGACGCTACTCACCAAGGTAGAATGTACAACATTGTCTTCATAAACTTTGTTATGCCAGTCAAGCTAGATGTTCCCCAAGACCATGGTCGCTACAGCCCTCCGCCCAGCAATTCAGTCCCTCGGGGAGTTTGGAAGTATATTGTTGTACTTAAGTGAAAGTTTACAATTCAAGTTAGTCTCTCATACAAAAATTTATACATTTATTATTATGTGACCCTAATTGCTCTCCCTATATACTATGACAGCACACTCCTCCTTTCTACCCTGGATTTTCCGTGTCCATTCAACCAGCTCCTGACCCTCTCTGCCTTCTCATCTCACTTCTAGACAGGAGCTGCCCATTTAGTCTCATGTATCTACTTGAGGTAAGAAGCACACTCTTCACGAGCATCACTTTATGTCCCACAGTCCAGTCTAATCTTTGTCTAAAGAGTTGGCCTGGGAATGGTTTTAGTTCTGAGTTGACAGAGGGTCCGGGGGCCATGCTTTCTGGGGTTCCTTCAGTCTCAGTCACACCATTAAGTCTGATTTTTTTACTAGAATTTGAGTTCTGCACGCCACTTTTCTCTTGCTACATCAGGGATCTTGGCTGTAATCTTTACAGAAGCGGAACACAAGGTCTTTCTCCTGAGGACCTGCTGGGTGGGTTCAAACCACCAGCTTTTTGGATAGCAGTCGAGCACTTAACAGTTGCGCCACCAGGGCTCCTGGTATATTTCTATGTATATTATATGCATATTTATATATTTATGCAGAAGGTCACTATGAGTTGGAACCCCCTGGGTAGCACCTAATAGCATATGTCTATGCAGACACACATACACGTATCCATATTGTTATTGTGGTTGTTATTTTCTATGGAGTCATTTTCGACCCATGGAGACCCCATGTGTGCAGAGTAGAACCGCTTCATAGGGTTTTCCAGGCTATGACCTTTCAGAAGCAGATCACAAGACCTGTCTTTCAAGGTGCCTCTGAGTGGGTTTGAACCTCCAACCTTTCGGCTAGTCATCAAGTGCCTAACTGTGCCACCCAGGGACTCCCATGCATCTCTATGTCTATATTACCGTAAAGTATATTATATGTGTATAAATAATCAATTGATCTAGACAATCAACGAATATGAGTTTCCTATTATTTTCTTATTTGAATAAAAACATGAATTGTTTGAAAAAAGTAAAATTTTTCTTTATTTTTCAACGGTCATGGCCTTTGATAATAATGGAACACTTAAGTAAGAGTAATTGAATAGTAAATAAAAGGGTAAGTGGTAAGAGCGTGTGTCAGATCTTAAATGAGGACCACAGGTACAGCAGTATTGGGAAGGTGGTCCACAGATGACAGGAATTCTGTAAAAAAGTGAAAGGATTTTCCTACGGTAAGCGAGAGAGTTCATGGGATTGCAGCCTCCAACCCACTGCACTCCCTTTGTTTTTAATTTGGTCTTTCGAACCACTCATGCACTTCGTCAGACTTCCTCCTTCCTCCCTATTTTGCGGCTTGGAGTGAATATTTATTAACTACCCCGGGAACATAAGGCTCTTTGAGGACACTTGAGTTGATCTGTATCCTCAGAATGTGTCCTCGTCATATTGAAGTACAGAAGCAATTCATAAGGAATGACAGGACCTTATCAAGAACAGATAGAGGCAAATCCTTTGTCTAGTGAGAGGATAATGTGCTCGGGAGAGGAACATTCAGCAAATAAACAGATTTCAGTGCGTGGAAAATGAAGAACTGACACAGCTTTATGATGTGACCCTGGGTAGCAGGCTAGATAAAATTGTTTACTTGTCCTTAACAATCTTATGAGAAAAAAATCAAGTGTGTTGGTGTGATCATCAATGGCAGATGACTTTTAGTTTTAGGGTAGGGTACAGCAAAGGGAGTAGTGGGGTCTGTGGCTAAGTGGACCATGCAGGCTGCAGGTGAAGAGGCTGCTCGGTTCTTGCTTCTAAGGGATGAACAAAGAAGTCTTAGAAGAAATCTATCCAGAATGTTCCAGCTTCCAGTAGTTGCCACCAGTCCTTGGCATTCCTCGGCTTGTAGATGCATCCATCTCCATCCTCTATCCTCCTCTTCCCCTCCTTTGTGTCTCTGTGTCTATTCTGGTCTGTTTGTAATTCAGAAGTGATTAGGTGTAGGATCCACCTTAAACTGGTATGACCTCTTTAACTTAACAGAAGCAAAAAAAAAAAAGCTATTTCCAAACAAGATCACATCCACAGATACAGGGATTATGATTTCAACACATAATTTTTTGGAAGATACAACTCAATCCATAACAGAGTCAGTCAATCACATTGAATAAGCTAGTATAAGCAACAGGTTAAACACAGCCCCAGGCACATAGTAACTGTAGGTTGAATGTCATTGTGTCGTCATCTTGGGCAGAGAAATCCCAGTGTTGTGGCTGGGTAACTGGCGCAAGTCAGGGAAGGAGGATGGGAATCCATTCGTGGCTTCTCTAGCCTTATTTTCCTCATCTCCCTTTTAGGACACATCACCCAAGTTTGTGGGGACACAGAATACTTTGTTGTTGTTGCCTCAAAGGCAAATTGTCCCTAACATAAATGGTGCTGACTGACGAACATGGTATCTACCAGAGAGAATTTGGGAGGCCTTTGCTTTCCTTCCGCTCCTACCTGGTCCTTTTTCGTCCGTCCCTTCCTTTCCCCTCCCATCTTGAGGCAGCTGAGTCTCTGTCAGAAGGCTGCTCCGCTAAGCAGCCCGTCACATGTTCTGCGACAATCACACTTTATTATAGCTTTCAAAAGGTGACCTCTCACTCCACACACTCGTGTTTATAGAGAACTTCTGGCATCCTGAAAGGAAGCAGATAGCAGAGGCTACAAACCCTTTATTTGCTTCAGCTGATAACTGCTGTGGCCAGAGATGAGCAGTGTGGTGATTACAAGATGTAATTTACTACAAAAGACAATTAATATTACTCACAAACCCGTCATCAGTTCCAGGGAAACCAGAGCAGAAACAGCTAATGGGATAAATCTGAATCCACCCAAATACCTCGGTCCGATAGAATTACAAGTTTATAGACTTAACCATTTACGAAACAGCCCCATCATGAAACATTCCTCCTCGCAGACAGACAATATAAGTAACAAGCAAGATTATATCCTTTCAGATGGATCAAGGACACAGGCAACGTCAGAAAGAAAGAAAAAGGAGAAAAAGAAATCCCTTAAGAGGAACTCAAACGCTGCCCGCGTGAATTATACCTGGGGATATTAACTGGGGAATTACATCTTTGAAAAAGCCTCTGCTGTGACTAAACAAAGTCCCTCAAGTGATGCTCTGAATTAGAAAAATGTGAGAAAATATAACCTCTTAAATGTGATTATAGACGGAGCTGCAGTTGCTGCTGGAGAAAGGGCATTGAAGGCAGAGCAATGAAAGAAAAAAAAAATGTTTCAAAACTTCTGTGTCAGACCAGAAATTACAGAGTAGCAACAGCTTAGGGATTTAACTAACCTCTTTAGTCCAATTCTAAAGCCTTTGTGCTTTAAACTGAAGAAAAGAAAGGTATTAGGTATCCAATTTAGGACTTTTTTAAGCTCATGAAACGGAGGAGTCTTTTTTTGCTCAGTGACTAATTGAATCAGTTTATGATTCCAACTTTGAGTTACAATTGGAAAGATACAGCCCTAGCATTTAAGCTTCTTATGGGCTACCCTCTCTTACAGGCTTTGACTAGAGTTTCTTGCTCAGTTGGTTATTATTCAATGGAGATTAAGGTGCGGGTCCAAAACCGTCTGTCGGTTTGTTATACTGTGTTGCCTGGCGAGTTGCTGTGCTTCTGGAAACTATGCCACCAGTATTGTAAATACCACCTGTAGTGGACAGTGTTCAGTGGCCCTTCCAGCCTAACAGACTAGGAAAAAAGGCCTGAAGATCTTCTTCTGAAAGTTAGTCACTGAAAACCTTACAGATCACAACATAACGTTGTCTGACCTGCTTGCTGTGGACACGTCATCAGGAGGGGTCAATCGCTGGAGGAAGACAGCATGTTTGTGAAGTAGAGGGCCAGAGAGAGCGAGGGGGACCCTCAGTGAGATGAACTGGTACAACAGCCACAGTGATGGATTCAAACCTGCTGGTAGTTGTGAGGATGATGCAGGACTCGGCAACAGTTTGTTCTGTTGTACTTAAGGTCACCATGAGTCAGAGCTGACTCAACAGCAGACAGCTAGCTAGCTAGCCATCCGTCTCTGTCTGCCTGTCTGTCTATGTAGGGTGAAGGCTTAGGGGCTTTCATTGGTATCACAGCCAAGGCCCAGGAAAGCTGTGAGCTATTTTTCGCTCTTTGCCTCTCCTCCTGTAGAGAGCCTAAGGGAATTCCGTACACAAAAGGCAATCCCAGGGAGCGCATGCTAGAAACACTTTACTGATAGCTTTGCAAGGACCCCATACCTGAGTACTGCTCGGCTGAAGCCATGAGGGAATCTTTTTGTTTTTTATTCCCATCCCCAGACTGATCCTTGGGACCAGGTAACTCAGGTACACGCAGGTGTAGATACAGAGAGAGAAGACAGCTGGTCAGATCTACAGAACAGGATCCAGCCTAACTTCTCCTCCCAGGTGTGTTTGCTGAGCAAAAGAAAGAGAGAAGGCGTAGCACTGAGTTTGCTTACGGCCATGGTAAAGTTACCAACAGACATTGGCGATGGTTGCCCAGAAAGATTAATGTAATTGATGTCACTAGATTGTGCACATGAAAAATGTAAAATGGGCAAATGTTGTATGATGTATAGTTTTATAATAATTAAAAAAAAAAAAAAGACATGATGGTTTGACCCAAGCAAACAGATCCTTGCTCAGCCTACAGAATCTGCACCATGGAATTGAAGAGGGTATTAAAGGGAAGGGGCGGAGTCTAGGATGGTGCCTTTCTATTTTTTAATTTTTGGTGAAAATATACTCAACAGAACATACACGTGTTCAACCGTTTTACATGTGCAGTTCAGTGACAAAGGTTAGATATGTCACATTGCTTTGCCATTGTCACTATTCTCACTTCATTGTTTGACCACTGTTACCTTAGACTCTCTGCCCCTTAAAGTTCTCACCTGTGCATTTGGGTTACTGTTGTCAATTTGATCTCATATAGATAAGTCTTTAGAAGGGTACAATTCTTTATTAACTGAGCTAAACTGTTGTGTAGTTTAAAAATGAATTCATAGTATAGTTTAAGTTCAAGGTTTAAAAAATTGTTTTCAGACAATAGATCCAGGGATTCACCTGGTCTCAACGGTACCAGTAAGTCTGGTTTCCATGAACATTGGAAGTTCTGTTCCACAATCTCTCTCCTTTTGGTGAGAATCCTTGATCAGAATGTTCAGTAATGGTAAAGGCTTGTTGTTGCTGAGTGCCATTGAGTCCATTCTGACCAGGTAGGACAGAGTAGAACTGCCCTGTAGGGTTTCCAACGCTTTAATCTTCATGAGAGCAGACGGCCAGGTCTTTTCTCCCACGAAGCAGCTGGTGGGTTTGAACAGCTGACCTTTTGGTTGCAGCCGAGTGAGTAACCATTGCACCACCAGGGCGTCTTCAATGAATGGTAAAGGAGAGTGCCTTTTAAATAACAGTGAGCTTTCCCACTTATAATCGAGGTCCAGCCAGTAGCTCAGACCATTCAGATAAACAACTCTTCTTCCTTGGGAAGTGGGACAAGGGATGCAGGACTGAAGTGGATAGAAACAGGGCAGACACAAGGAGAGGAATGGAACTGTTCCTTTCTCTCCACGACTTAGTCAGTAAGAAGTTGATAAGGACAACAGCAAAGTGTCTATTTGCCTGAGTCTGGGATGCTCTCTCTAGAACCAGAAAAGAAGGCAGCTACATCTCATGACTTGGTGGGTAGTCCTCCAGCTAGAGGGGGAGCAGATTGGAGTGTGCTCAAACCAAAACCACTGACCCCCAAGATGCTGTGATGATCTTGCAGAAACGGCACCTGCAGGTTGGGACTGGGAATGATGTTGGGGGCCAGGCAGGGACGCCTGGGAAAGCCTCCTCTCGTTTCCGTTCCATCTGGCTGGTCTCCAAGGCGGGCAGGTACTCACTGATGCGTGCATAGCTCATATGTTCACCCGTGATCCACATCCGGACTCAAAATGAGCTGGAAACGCCGTTCTCCTGTTCCACTCACTGCTTCCTCCCTTCCGGGTTTCCAGAGCTCTCATTTAGCACTTAGGAAATTGTAGATTTTTCGAGCAAAAAAGACAACTGAACTCCACCCCCCTAACGTGCAAATAAAATCACTGACGCTTAGCATGGTTAAGAATCCTGCCCAGGTTCCTATAACTAACGAGCACTAAAACCAGAACTCGGTACTAGAAATCCTGACTCGGTCCAGTGCTCTTCCCACTGCTTTCTCTCATCAGTGCATGCACAAAAAGAACCTCACATTTCTAATAATTCCGCTAAGTGTTTACTGAGCGTGATCATCTTGTCTCCATCCCAGTAGCAAAAAAATTAACAAAGAGTTGCAAATGGAAAGCCATCAGCATCGTTTTGGTCTCAGCTGAATTATTATCTATCAATGTGAAAGGCTACAAAATGCAGTCATGGAAAGGGCTGGATTGTAGCATTCCTTAGGGACAAGAATGACAGTCTCCAAAATCCCAAGGCCAGGGTGGTGGCAGAACATGATGGTTTAAAGGGGAGACAGTGACCATATGGGAAAGCAGCTCCAAATTACCACAGCTTCAGATTTTTCAAGGGAATCCAGGAGTTGGGGTCTTGCATGAAACATCTCAATTTTTAATGAATCCATTAAAAAAAAAAATCTTCAGTGTGAGGACCACCACCACTTTTGCAAACTAATTGATAGGATGTTCTAGATTTTTCAGTTAGTCTAGTGCTTCTACCACTCACACATACTGGAATCATCTGGAGGGCTTTTTAAAAATGCCAGGGTTTCAGCCCAGCCATAGACGAAGCGTGTTAGCATCTCGCTGGCTGAAGCTCCCAGGTGATGCTAATATGCAGCCCAGGATAACAATCAGTGGGTCGATAGTGGTGATGACAGCTAAGTCCCTACCCCCTTTTTCCCATCCCTAAGGACATCTGGGCTGTGATTGCCGGCCATCAAGATGGCCCTAATTTTAGGGTGGACATCTGGGTAACTGGCTGGATTTCTCGTTTCTTGTCCTGCTGTTTGGGCATTTTATGCCACAGGCAGATGTTCCTTTAACTTCATTTGCCACGCATCCTTCCATAAAGTTTTGGTCCCAAACTTTGTGATCTGTCTCATCTCCGGCACATTTGGACTGTTCAGTGAAGTTTGTTTTTAGCTTCTTAACTTTGATCTCCTTTTCATCTCTCAGCCTTTGGGTCTCTCCAGAGAGACTTGGCACTTCCACCAGCTACCTTTGGTCAGCTTGTGAATTTTGCAGGCTCGTCCTTGAAACACTGGTCTCTGTTGGAACCGGGGAGCCCTGTTAGGCTGCTGTTCCAGCCCCCAGCTGCTCTCCCTTGTCTGCTTGCCGTTTGCACCTTCCCGTCACCTTCCAATGCCGGGATTGTGGAGTCAATGTGGCAACACCACGAGCCTCATGGTAAAAACAATAATAACCGTACAGACAGGAAGCCACTATAGAAAGGCCAGAGATGATCTCTCTGAAATGGCTTTTGTTTCTAAAAACCGCAGGAATCTTATCGTTACCTTTGTCACACGATGATTATGTAAGAAATTAAGCCTAATTTTTGGTGGCACAAACTGATTGTGGAGAGATGGTATGATAGGCGGTCTAGAGCTGCTTACCACACAGAGCAAATAAATAAGTAAATAGCAAATGAAGAGCAAATGCTGCAAAAGCTTGATGACTGTCGAATATGAGTGATGGGTATATGGGACATTCATTATAAAATACGTTCTAATTCTGTGTGTGTTTAAACATTTTATCATACACACACATATACCCAGACACAGGGAAACCTGTAAGCGCTGGAACTCGATGGGACTGCCTTGTTTTTCCGGGTCTCACAACTTCTCCACCTTTGACAGGGTACAGTCTTACCACATTTCTATCGCTCGATTTAGTGGAAAATATTTGAGTTTTCCTTCTCTGACAGATTTCCGCCTTACACAGGTTCCAGCTTTTGCAGTATTTACTGTAGAAGGTTTTTTGTGGTTAGGTGCCATTGAGTGGATTCTGACTGATAGAGACCCCGTGTCACAGAGTGGCACTGCCCCATAGAGTTGCCTAGGCTGTCATCTTCACACGAGCAGATGGCCTGGTCTTCCTCCCAGGGAGACGCTGGGTGGCTTTGAACTGCCAACGTTTTGGTTAGCAACTGAGATCTCAACTTTTCTTCAGTGGGGCTCATGTTACATATGCTTCTAAGGTTCTGTAATTATTTCTTATCTATTAACCTGTGCTTCAGATTGGTTTAACTGTAAAAGTAATGAATGACTTTTAAAAAACCGCACGAGTATACTCATAATAAAATCAATATATACAATTAGGGAAAATAGTAGAGAAAATACTATCCACAGTTTCACTTTGCACACATGGCTAATGTTAGCCTTTATAGTTAGCATTCTGGAATGTTTTTCATTGCTGTAGCTGCCATTTGTTTTCCTGCTTTCTTTAAGGCATTATCAAGCACAGACTGTGGTCTGGGCCTTACACTGTGACACTGTGACCATCTGTGTCTTTCTCTTCCTGTGTGCTGTGTCTGCCTGTGTGTGTGTGTGTGTGTGATTACAGATAAGGCAGAATAGTTATTTCAGCATTTTGTGGTTTCCTCATGCAGTATTAAAAACAAACTAACTAACTAAACCTCTTGCCGTCGAGTCGATTTTGACTCATAGCGACCCTACAGGAGAGAGTGGAACTGCCCCATAGGGTTTCAAAGAAGAGGCTAGTGGATTTGAACTGCCCATCTTTTGGTTAGCAGCTGAGCTGTTAGCCACTGTGCCACCAGGGCTCCATGCAGTATGGGAAAGACACAGAATAGTAATATTGCACCTGCCAATGAGCTGTCATCGAATGGGGAGAATACACGTCACGATGTCCTATGTCCTCATTTAGCCTTTTGGGCTGTCTCCATGCTCAAACATTCTTGCTTCTGGAGCTGGCTGCATGTTGAAATAGCATGGAAGCATCCTTGCAGTGAGCAGTCAGCTTGACCCAAACCCTTGCTCTGTTCTCACTGTGTAAGCTTTGGTAAGAGGCTTGTTCCCTCTAAGATTTATCATCTTCAATTAAGTCACAAAGTGATCTACACCACACGGGGTTTTGAGAGGATCTGATGAGATAGTGTATAGAAAGGGCCCGAAACAATAAGTATTCAAGAAATAGTAATTCATCCATTACTCGTCATTTTCTTAGCTTTATTGGTTTTAATAAGAGTTTTTTTTTTTTAATAATAACTTTTCTCAAATTTTTTTGAGGGCAACAGTGATTTGTATTAGAACAAAAAATAGTTGTCACCATCATCATATGTATACATACATATCTGTATACATACATAGAGAGAGAGAGAGAGAGAGAGAGAGAGGGCCTGCTGGTACAATGGTTAAGTACTTGGCGGCTAACTAAAAGGTTGGCGGTTCAAACCCATCCAGCAGCTCCATGGGAGAAAGACCTGGCGATCTGCTCTCCTAAAGATCACAGCCAAGAACACCCTATGGGGAAGTTCTAATCTGTCAAATGGCGTTGCTATGAGTCGGAATCAACTCGATGCCCCCAACCAACAACTACATATGTATACGTACATACATATGTAATTACATATATACATATATTACATATTTATATAAATTAAAAGAAATATTTTAAAGTAAAACAAAATAGTGTCCTGGCGGGGCGTAGGGGTGGGAGGGGAGGAAGAAAGCCTAACCTTTGGACTAGAAAGCTTGGTTTAAACCCTGGTTCTGTGGCTCACTGCTTGGCGGTTTTGTGCACATTGGTTTTCTCATCTGCAAAGTGAAGATAGCAATCCCCGCTTGTATTAGTTTCCTACTGCCGCGATAATGAATTACTACAAACATTGTGGCTTAAAACAACACCGATTTATTGTCTGGAGTTCAAAAGCCTAAAACACATCTCAATGGGATACAATCAAGGTGTTGGCAGGGCTGAGTTCCGTCTGGAGGATCTCGAGGGAGAATACATTTTTCTTGCCTTTTCCAGCTCCTGGTGGCAGCCAGCGTTCCAGGGCTCCTGGCTCCTTCCTCCGTCTTCAAAGCCAGTGGTGGTTCATTGGGTCTTTCTCACTGTGGCATTTCTCTGCTTCTGAGCCTTCTGCCTCCTCTTCCCTATTTAAGGGTCGTTGTGATTACGTTGGCTCTACCCTCATAATCCAGGCTGATTTCCCTATTTTAAAGCCTTCTGATTAAAATCCAAAACCCGTTGCCATCGAGTCGATTCCAACTTGTAGCGACCCTGTAGGACTGTCCTGCAGGGTTTCAAAGGTTGTAATCTTTACAGAAACAGACTGCCACATCTTTCTCCCACGGAGCAGCTGGTGGGCTCAAACCACTGACCTTTCAATTAGCAACCCAGCACTTAATTTGACCACTGAGCCACCAATGCTTCTCCTCTACTAATTAGCAACTATAATTCCATCTGCAACCTTAATTCCCCCTTGTCATGTAGCACAACATATTCACAGGTTCCAAGAATTAGGATGAAGACATCTTTGTTGAGGGGGCATTATTCTGCCAACCACACCACCTCATAGAGTGGCTGTTGGTTTAATGAGAAGATACAGGCAAAGTTCTTAGCACAGTGGCTGGTAGGTAGTGTAGTAGGTTCTGAAGATGAAGATGCTGATGTTGAAGTTGATTTTAAAATAAAGACATTTCCTTTCTAAGTCAGCCTTGGTTATGACTTCAGCTAGAGTGATTGATTCATGTAGCCCACAGCTAACTTACCCATCTAAAGATTCACCAAGTAGGGTGGAGTGGCCCCTTCTATCAGAGCTGATCGTTTCTTCTTCTTTTTCTTTTTTTTTTGTGAAAATATACACAACAAAACATACACCACTTCATCAAGTTTGTACATGTACAATTCAGTGACAGTGGTTACATTCAAGTTGTGCCACCTTTCTGGATGACGTTTTCCTAATGATTTTACCCCCATTAACACAAACTAGCCACCCCCCAAGTTTCTCATCTATCCTTTCAAGTTGCTGTTGTCAGTTTGACCACATATAGATAGTTCTTTAAAGGAGTAAAATGCTAATGTAGACATTCTTTCCTAATTAGGCTAAACTATTATGTGGTTCAAAGATGACTTTGGAGGGTACTGTCAGTTCAAGACCTCAAGATGTCCTCAGGGTAATAGTTTCAGGGCGTCATACAGCCTCAATGGCTCCAGAAAGTCTGGATTCCCTGAGAATTTGAAATTCTGTTCAGCATTTTCCCCCTTTTTATCAGGATTCTTCTATATAAGCCTTGCTCTAAATGTTCAGTAAAGGTAGCCAGGCACCATCTAGTTCTTCATGGCTCATGGCAAAGGAGAGAGTTGTTCATGGAGGTAGTTAGCGACAAATTCCATTTCCTCTTCCTGTTCCTGACTCTCTTTCTTCCAAAGGCAATCCTCTTTAGTAACACTAACAATTGAGATTTGCAGGAAACTGGCAAGATGTAAATAAGAGAAGAATGGAGAGAGATGGGATTCGTGTGAGCTTCTTGGACACCAAGTTGATTCTCAAAGACTGAAGCTCTTTGGACTCTACCAGAATAAATTATTATTCTGATGAGTACATTTACTTTCCATTGTTCGTTTTTAAACATATTAATTTTTATTTATAAGAGACCTCAAATTTTTAAAAGAAGTTGTTGTTGTTGTTAGGTGCCATCAAGTTGGTCCCAACTCATAGCTACCCTCTGTTCAACAGAATGAAATACTGCCAAGCCTGCACCATCCTCACAGTCGTTGCTGTGTTTGAGCCCATTGTTGCAGCCACTGTGTCAATCCGTCTCGTTGAGGGTCTTCCTCTTTTTCGCTGACCCTCTGCCTTACCAATCATGATGTCCTTCTCCATGGGCTGATCCCCCCTGATAACATGTCCAAAGTACATGAGACGAAGTCTCACCATTCTCTCTTCTACGGAGCATTCTGTCTGTACTTCTTCCAAGGCAGATTTATTCTATCTTCTGGCAGTCCTTGGTATATTCAATATTCTTTGCCAACGCCATAATTCAAATGCATCAATTCTCCTTCAGTTTTCCTTATTCAAGTCCAGCTCTCCCATGCATATGAAGTGATTGAAAATACCATGGCTTGGGTCAGGTGTACCTTAGTCCTCAAAGTAACATCTGAGAAATAATTTAACCTAAAAATATATTTTAAGCAGTTAGTTCTTAAATGTATGACACAGAAGTATCTAATAATGAATAAATTAAGGCACTGTTATTTTGGATGAATTATGGAAGACATGCATCTGGACCAGTAAAAAAATTATGTTATGTTGTTGTTGTTAGGTGCTGTTGAGTCAATTTTGACTGATAGCAGCCCTATATGACAGAGTAGAACTGCCCCATAGGGTTTCCTAGGCTGTAACTGGAGCAGATCATGAGGTCTTTCTCCCGCAGAGCATCTGGGTGGGCTGGAAGTGCCAACCTTTCAGTTAGCAGCAGTTAGCAGCGGAGTGTTTAACTGTTGTGCCACCAGAGCTCCTACATGATAATATTCATAATTTATTTGTGATGAGTTTCATGTATGTGAAGAAACACTAACAAATCAAATTGCCAAGTAATCATATCACTAAGCATCTTCCCCAGGACAAAAGTTAATAACACCAGCAACAGAAAGTTAGTGTTTTTTAGGACACCAACTTTGAGGAATAGGGGGAAATAAAAAATATATATATAGGGCATACATGCTGCGTTTATTGCCAAAACTTTTCTTTTTTGTTTAACTAGGTTATGATATATACCTGTTCCATTCATCATACCATTTTAAATTTGCATAAGAGATATTTTCTCCTTAGCCGGAGCACAGGTATTCTTAATACCGAATTTATAACAGTATATGTTATTATAGGAGACCTGGTTGCACAATGGTTAAGCACTCAGCTGCTAATTGAAAGACTGGCTGTTTGAATCCACCTAGAGACTTCGAGGGAGAAAGACCCAGTGATCTGTGTCCATAAAGATTACAGCTAAGAAAACCCTATGGGGCAGTTCTACTCTGTCACATGGCGGTGGCTATTTGTCAAAAATTGACTCTAGCAACAACAACAACATATGATATTGTAGAAATAAGATTTTGGTGTGAAGACCTCAGAGCTAAACAAAGGGGGGGAGGCTTTATTAGTCTCATCCACCCAGTTATGATGCCTGCCTTTTACCTCTTAGAGGTCTGTGTTGAAGCTCTTTGCCACGCTTGATTCCGGCACTCATACATTTTAACAATTCTTTGAATGAAGCAAGATGCTACAAGGAGCATGGTTTTTCATACTCACGTTCCACTGTTCCAGCTAACTCCAGAGGTGTCTTACACCCTCCTACTTCCCCCTGCTCTGCTTTGTCTCAGAGGACCATGCTTCGTGGGCTACCTTGCTTATGGCTTCTGGGTATGTTTAGCCAGCGGGAGGCACTAATGCAATGCGGGAGAGTGGGGGAAGCCAGGACATATTGTTTTCCTCTTCCTGCTTCCTGAGGCACTCCAGATCCTTCTGCAGAGCCCTCCTCTGAGGCCTATCCCCCAGGCTGCGTCCACCGTGAGCTCAGCCCCTGGCATTTGCCCTGCTTTCTAAGCTCCGAACACACAATCTATTCCCACTGCCCTGCAGTTTCTAGAGTGATGCCGGGTTGTGTAACAGTCCGTTTTTTCATTCTCTTGGCCGTCCTCTCTGGCCCCTCAGCACTTCCCAGTTCCCTGTCATCACTTCCCTTTTTGTTTAAAAGACCTCAAATCATTTCTGCTGCTTGCATTTCCCTAAAATACCCACCTCTGAGAAGCACTCCTCTCTTGGATACGATAGGTTATAGATCTAAGTGTTATAACTGCTAAGAAGAGGCTCATTTTTTTTTTTTTTTGTTAATTATTTTATTTTGGAATAATTTTAGATATACGGTGAGTTTAGAATTACAGAGTGTTCCTCTATGTTGTCGTTGTTGTGTGCTGCTGAGTTGATTCCGACTCATAGCGACCCTATAGGACAGAGTAGAACTGCCCCATAGGGTTTCCTAGGCTGTAATCTTTATGGGAGCAAATTGCCAGGTCCTTTTTCCTGCGGAGCTGCTGGGTGGGTTCGAACCAGCGACCTTTGGGTTAACGAGGGCTTCTCATTCCTGTATACCCCACTCCAATCTCCCCTAATATCAACATTGTACATTACCACATACATTTGTCAAAACCAAGAACCCAGCATTGGTGAAATACTATTAACTGAATTCCCGTCTCACCAGTTTTTCAACTAACATCCTTTTTTCTGTTCCAGGATGCCATCCCTGAAGGTACCACACTGTGTTTAGTCATCAAGTTCCCTAGTCCCCTCTGGTCTGTGATAATTTTTCAGTCTTGTTTCTCGTGACCTGGACAGTTTTGAGAAGTATTGGCCAGGTATTTCGTACAATGTACCTGAATTTGGGTTTGTCTGATGCTTTTCTCATGATTTAGACTGGGATCATGGATTCCTAGGGAGAATCTCATTCCTAGGGAGAATATCACAGAGGCCTGGGTTCGATTCCCAGCCAGTGCACCTCATACTCAGCCACCACTCATCTCTCAGTGCAGCTTATGTGTTGCTATGATGCTGAACAGGTTTCAGCAGAGCTTCCAGACTAAGACAGGCTAGGAAGAAAGGCCTGGCCATCTACTTCTGAAAATCAGTCGGTGAAAATTCTGTAGATCACAATGGTCCAAACTGTCCAATCATAGCAATGGCACAGGACTGGGCAGCGTTTCATTTCGTTTTGTTTCGTTGTGCAGGGAGTAGCCATGAGTCCAGAACCAACTGACAGCAGCTAACAATAACAACAACCAGGCAACAAATTTCCTGGATATTTAAAAATATTTGTTTGTGCCAGAGGACTGTTTGCTTAAAACTGGAGGTCGATATTACCAAAGTCAATTTGACAGAGAAAGCCCCGTGCAAGTTCACCACTGACGTGAGAGGAGGCGGGTGCCGATCTCATCATCTGTGTGTGCTTTGGAATTCACGTGATAAGTACTGCGGTACAGGAACTGTCAGGCCTGATTAATACTTTACACTCGCGGGGCGTGTGCCTTGATCTATAGGCATTGTGCTGGCTGCGTGGGTCCTCCACAAGGCAGCCATCAGCATCAGCTTCCAAGCAGCTCCCCCGCCGAGTGCTTCCCCTCCGTGTCATATGCTCAGCTGTCATCTTTGCTAAAGGATTTTCAGTCTGGAAAGTAATTTGCAACAAGGAGCAGCTTGCTGAAGGATGGGGAGCAATTGCATTTGAATGCCCAGAGTGGGGTGTGGTTCGTAACACACATAAAGTCCATTTAAAAATGCACGGGACAAGCGAGTGAAAAGCGTCTCCATGCAGCAGAGTGTTAGGTTAAACAGTAGACTTCCATAACATCTTCCACCCCCCACAACTTAAGCAATTAAAGGTAATACCATTTCTGTGTAATGACAGTGGATTTGTATGCATTGCCAACTATTTAAAACAATCATAGTGGCTGCTAGATAAAATATGACACGCGTACGCAGTGCTATGGAATATTGGGTAGGGTAAATGTTTCACTTGCTTGGCTGCTAACCAAAAGGTCAGAAATTTGAGCCTATCCAGAGGCCCCTCGGAAGAAAGGCCTGGCAACTTACTTCCAAAACATTGGTCATCAGAAACCCTTTGGAGCACAGTTCTACTCTGACACACATGGGGGCGCCATGAGTTGGCATTGGCTCAGTGGAAACTGGCTGGTTTTATGAAATATTAAATGAGTATTAAAGAGCCTTGGTGGCACAATGTTTAGTTTGGCACTTGGCTGCTAGCCAAAAGGTCAGTGGTTCAAACCCACCAGCAGCAAAATGGAAGAAAAGACCTGGTGACCTGCTCCCGTAAAGATTACAGCCTAGGAAACCCTATTCAGCAGTTCTACCTTGTCCTATAGGGTCTCTGTGAGTCCGAATCCACTCGACAGCACACAACAACAGATGATTATTAAAAATGATGAAGTAGAAATCTCTATTCCCTTATGCAAGTACAGATATACCAAAAATATAGAAGAATGTACACAAAACACTAAGCAGAGGTTTTCTTTGGGAAATGGAGTTAGGAGTAATTTCCATTCTCTATGTTTGAGGCTTTTATAGCAAGCATGTAATACTTTTGATGTCTATCAAAAATATTTGACTGTCCCATGTAATGTAATATTTTCTACAGACAGTGTCATTCAGATAACATATCTAATGAAATAATTCTCATATCTGATACACTTCTGAGTCCTGCTACAGGTAAGGATATTTGAAATGTGCAATAATAAACCAAACACGTAAAGAACGCTTTCTCTCTAAGTATTACGTTAGATACAATTCCTGCCTTCCAGCTCTCTTTAAATATCATGCTGAGTGTTGAGAATTTAATGGCATTAAAAATTTTTCATGAAAAATGTGGCCATCTACCTAGGAAGTAGATCGTTATTATTAAAAATAAACGTAGGCCTGATTTTCCAGTTCTGGTTGGTCTTAAGCAGGACTTGATAAACCAATTACTTGTGGGACACTTTGTGCTTGGCTGCTAAGGGAAAGATTGGTGTAGTCCACCCAGAGGCACCTCGGACGAAAGGCCTGGTGACCTAATTCTGAAAAATCATCCATTGAAAACCCTGTGGAGCACAGTTCTACTCTGACACACATGGGGTTGCCCCAAGTTGTAATCGACTCTGGGGCAACTGGTTTTGTGGGACACTTTAAAAACGCAGGTGCCTGGATTCCAGCTGATCAATCCAATTATTCTGGGGTAATGCCTCCATATGGATATTAAAACAAATGACCAATGTGATGTACAACAAGCTGTGTGACCCTTTCTGCAGACAAGATGCACATGGAGAGTGTCCCAAAGACAGTTGTCTCTCGGCTTAATGCAAAACCATTATCTGAAATACAGTTTACAAAACAGATATTTTGTTAGTGCCTTTTCTTCCTTCCACAATTGGCTTTTTCTTCTCTATTAAAGGAAAACAACTTCTTTATATAGAAACCCCCTAGGAAGCTTAAACTAGAATTCCATTCACCAATGCCAGCGTTTCAGAAACACATCCACATTTGAGGTCCATCTTCCCAGTAAGCACGACCACAGGCAAAGTCATCATTTCCTCCAAATAAAGGGCTTGTTTCACATAAAATGGCCCATATACTGTCTGTCAACCTTCCCCAAGCCAGGAGAGTATCAATGCCAATGACTGTATTTCCCCTCCTTCAAAAGACTCTATTTCTAGCGTTTCATCTGCCGGCTCACACGCGAGAAATCAGCACTTCCGTTAACAGCAGATGGATGGAGGCTCGGCCACGTTTGGCTTCTCACGAGCCCTGTCTGCCTGGCGTGCGGGACGCGTTTCCTTCCTCTCTAGTCCTCATGGAGTGTGCGGCTCCCCACCCCCACCCAACCTCCCTTAGTTGCAGGAACTATTTGTGATTAAATGCTGCCTACCCCTGGCTGTTGTAGCTTGACCTGCTGAGCCCTGATTTTGAATTCATAGGTAGAGACAAGGAGCCTGCCCAGTTCTCTTCTAGGAAAGTCGGGCTGTTGTGGCTGTGGGTTATACAGAGCCCATCCTCAAACTAGAAAGTCTGTCATGTGAACTGCCAGAGTTTGTTTCTCTTTCTTTCTTTTTTTGTAGAAACATTTTCATCATTTTATATGTACTTTTTCTCCTCTGTGAGCACCTGGTTAAACAGCCAACAATAAAAGCACGTCTGAGTTCACATTCTACTTTCCTTTAAAAAATCCACACTAATTTATTAGCTAAACAGAGAGATAGATAGGTAAATAGAGAGATAGAGAGGGAGAGAGATGGAGAGATAGATAACTGTCTTCCAGTCCGCTCTTACGCGTAGCAGCCTGATGTACAACGGAAAGAAATGTCAGGACCTGTATCATTCTCATGATTGCTGACACGTGCAAGTCCACTATCGTGACTGTTGTGCCAGGTCGTCTTACCCTTGCCCTCACTGGCCCTCTGCTTCACCAAACATGATGTCCTCTTCCACCGATTGATCCCTCCTGATGATGTGTCAAAAGCAAGTGAGTCAGACAACGTTCTGTTGTGATCCATAAGATTTTCATTGACTAATTTTCAGAAGTAGATCACCAGGACTTTCTTCTTAGCTGTCTTCGTCTGGAAGCTCCCCTGAAACCTGTCCACCAAGAGTGACCCTGCTGGTATTTGAAATACCGGTGGCAAAGCTTCCAGCATCACAGCAACACCCAAGCCACCACAGTAGAACACACTGACAGACAGGTGGTGGAATTTATTAGATAACTATATGCTATAATTTTTATGCCCCCTCCCTAAAAATTACGATGACTTAAATGCAATAGAATTTTTTTCAGTCATCTAATAGTCTAAGTTGGATGTTCTTGATCAGCATGCGACTCCTCTCCCCACAGGGATTCAGGGACCCAGGCTGTACCCATCTTGTGGCTCCATCTTTCCTTAGGATCTCATCATCATCATCATTCCCATCATTGTCATTTGCATCCAGCAGAAATAAATAAAGAAACAAAAACAAACACACTGCCATCGAGCCAATTCCAACTCCTGACAACCCAGTATGTTAGAGTAGAACTGAGCTCCACGGGGTTTTCTTGGCTGTAATCTTTATGGAAGCAGACAGCCAGGCCTTTCGTCTTCGGTGCTGCCAACCTTTCGGTTAGTAGTTGAGTGAAAACTGCACCACCCAAGACCCATATCCAGCAGAAGGGAGTTTAAAAACCATGGAGAACTCCTCTGCTGGTTAAAAAGCCTTGGCTTGGAGTCAGCAAACACTTTTCCTCTCATTGTTCATTGTGGAGAGCTAGTCACACGGACAAACTTCCCTGCAAAGGATGCTGGGAAATGCAGCCAGCTGCAGAAAGGTTTAATAACTTAGCCAAGCACACATCCAGCACATGGTGGAGTTGGGACTCAAATTCTTGCCCACTTGGTTCCTGCATCCATGCCCTTCACTCCTTCAGTTAAATGTGGTGTGTCGGCTTCAAAAAGGAGAAATGCCCTGCCAGCGTATAACAAAGCTGCCTGTTCAAGGTAAACGCTCAGCTTTGTCTACAAACACTGTGTCCTTGCAGCCCTTTTGTGTGCTGGGCACTGCCACATCATGCTCCTTTTGGCGAAGCACCCACGGCCTGGAGAAGTGTGTTCACTCCTGTGGTTGTCCTCCCATTAGATGAGGAGTGAGCACAGCCAACTACAAAAGCAGAGCCACAGGGCAAGAACACAACCCCTAGAATGCAGGAGGGTTATTTACAGCACCGAGTCCTCAGCTGAAAAGACAGGGAGAACAGGGCTTAATCATCCACTGGGGATTCAGGGAGGCCAGAGGCAAGAGAGCCTCCAAAGGGTCAGGGTTGCACTCCAATTAAAATGACTTCCAGACACTTAACACACATGGCCCTTAGCTAGGGACCCATGGCATGTTCTGGCCAGAAAGGAACGAACAACTTCTGATGCCTCCCGCTTCTGCCGCCTTAAGCAATGAGGCGGCTGGGCAAGCACTGTCGTTGTAAACACAGCTCTGACCATTTCAGGTTCGTGATAATGAGTCGGGAGCCTCATCACTCTGGGTGGTGTATCCCGATGCAACGGAAAGTGTTCAGCCCAGTCGGAGTCTTTCAGTAGCTGTCCACGCCAAGCATCGCATCAAAGCGGGGAGGGCTTGCTGTTGGACTCTGTTGTTGCGGAGTAGTTGTGAAACCACATCAACTGCGGTTCTTCCAATGTCTTGTTTTCTCATTAAACATACGCGTATCTGCTTAGATAGGACTGTTGGGTTGCAACTGAAAGAACTGTAACTGAACTGGGTTAAGCAAAAACAAGGAAAAAGCTAGGGATTTATTGATGCTCAGGAACAGTCATCTAAGGGGAGGGCTGGCATGGACTCAAACAGCAATGATGACAAAGATGGTGCAGGACCTTTTATACGTAAGGTCGCTATGAGTCGGAGCTGACTTTGTGTCACCTAAGAGCAGCAACAACAAAGATCTCAGGTGCCATTACCAAGCTCTGTTTCTTCGTTTTTCGCAACTGCATTCATATTTGTTGGTTTTATTCTCAAGGAGGTTATCCTTAAGTGGCCATCAGAAGCTCCAGAGTTAAACTCCACCAAACAAATCAACCCCATTATAAAACCAAACCAAACCTGTTGCCATTGAATTGACTCCAACTCATAGTGACCCCATCAGAGTAGAACTGCCCCACAGGGCTTCCAAGGAGTGGATGGTGAACTCGAACTGCCAACCCTTTGGTTAGCAGCCAAATGCCTAACCACTGTGCCATGAGCGCCCCAACCCCATTAACCCCATTATAAGAAGAGTCTATTTGCTAAGGTTCTCCAGAGATACAGAACCAATACTACATCTCTATCTCTCTGTCTTTTTGTCTCTTTCTCTGTTTCTATCTTTACCTGTACATGGAGACAGATTGGTTTATTTTCTATTAAGAACTTGGCACGTGTGATTGTGGGGGCTGGCAGGTCCGACGTCTGTAGGGCAGACTGCAAACTGAGGCAGGAGTTGATGTTGTAGTCTTGAGTCTCAAAGTTGTAAGGCAGAATGGCTTGCAGGAAACTCAGACATAAGTTGATGCTGCAGTCTTGAGGCAGAATTTCTTCTTCTCCACGAAACCTGTTTTCCCTCTTAAGGCCTTCACCTGATGGGATGAGGCCCACCCACATTATGGAGGGTAATTCCTTTACTTAAATAAGTACTTACTGATTGGAGATGTTAATCACGTCTACTAAATACCTTCACAGCAACACCTACATTGGTGTATTTGCTACAGCCTAGCCGAGGAGTCCTGGTGGCACAGTGGTTAAAGCACTAGGCTGCTAATCGAAAGGTCGGTGGTTTGAACCCACCAGCCGCTGTGCGGAGGAAAGATGTGACAGTCTGCTTCCGTAAAGATTACAGCCTTGGAAACCCTGTGGGGCAGTTTGCCTCTGTCCTGTAGAGTCGCTATGAGTCAAGATCGACTCAACAACAAGTTGAAACATAAGACTGATCATTACGGAGAACAAACCTCAAAAGCCCTGGTCTGATGGTCATTCTTCTGAATGACTGGGCTCATACGATAGATCCGCCTCTGTGCCAATTACTGCAGCTAGAAGAATCCAGTACTCCTGTTTGCCAGTCCTAGGACATGTTGGTGTTGGGTGCCACTGACTTGATTCCAACTCATAGAACTGCACAATAGGGTTTTCTAGGCTGTAATCTTTATTGGAGCAGATTGCCAGGCCTTTCTCCAGTGGAACTGTTGGGTGGGTTTGAACCAAGTGCTTCACCTTTGTGCCACCAGGGCTCCTTCCTAGGCCATAGATCCACCCCAAATAAAGAGCATACCAGTTTGAAGAGCGTGCAGGTCAAACAGAGCATCTGGGGGAGCGCTTGACAAAGAAGGTGCACACTCATTTATTGTGTCAAGTGAATGCAATGATGTAAAAAAAAAAAATTGAGAAGCCAAGAGAACGTGAACTTGGAAGAAGTCCTCACGTAAAGGTGCTACTGCATATTTGATGCAAAGCTCATGACGGTTGATGCAATGATGCTCTTAAAGCTTGTAGCATGGTTCACAGGACGTAGCAAATGGAACTCATTCTGTGATGCTTCTGTCCACACTGTTACTCTGTCAAGCTGGGCAGCACAGTGCACCCTCAGGAGACAGAAGATGCTGAGTAACGCGTTGATTTCTCTTCTAGCCCCTTTTCTTTAGACTCTTTTTTGTACTCTTAAACAATTTAAGAACGAGCCATTTAACTGAACATGCCGCATCTTTAGCAAAACTCCTTTGGCCAAATGCACTATTCAGTGGCTTTTCCCGTCCATCAGTTAACCCATATTTATTTAAGCTCCTACTATGTCCCAGAGGAGTCCCTGGGTGGCACAAATAGTTAAGTGCTCGACTACTGGCCGAAAGGTTGGTGGTTCGAACTCATCCAGAGGCACCTCAGAAGACAGGCCAGGCAATCTGCTTCTGAAAGATCACAGCCTTGAAAACCCTATGGAGCAGTTCTACTCTGCACATACAGGGTCGCCATGAGTAGGAATCAACTCGAGGGCAACTGACAGCGGCTACAGCAATGTCCCAGACAGTATTATGGGAACTAAGAACAGGGTGGTGAACTCAAAAAAGGCCAGCCCTCTAGCAACTTCTATCTTGTGAAGAAGTCCACGTAAGCCTGGAGACAATGAAGTTAACAAATATAAGATGGCAGGGAGGGGGCCTTTCTAAAGGAGACAGAACTAACATGGTTTCTTAAAGCTGGTGTTTGCTAGACTTCTGGATGAGGTCAGGGAGCTGAGACCATACTCAGGAGGGACAATGAAGCCCAAGGGACAAAGAAGGTGTTGTTGGGTTGTCTGCATTATACAACCACTGACAATCGTTTCCTGCTGTATACTGCTATGTGGAAATTCTGTTCTGTGGCTCATCTCACAATTATATACCCAAAAAAAAGGAAAATATATAAAAAGAAAAGAATGTAAGTATGCAAAGGAAGGTTGTTGTTAGGTGCTATGCAGTCAGCCCCTGACTCATGGTGTCCCCATGCACAAGGGAACAAAATGCTGCCTGGACGTGCGCCATCCCCATGATTGGTTGTGGATTAGACCACTGTTATTCATAGGGTTTTCATTGGCTGATTTTTGGAAGTAGATTGCCAGGCCTTTCTTCCTAGTCTGTCTTAGTCTGGAAGCTCCTCTGAGACCTGTTCATCATCATAGCAACATGCAGTCCTCCACCGACAGATGGGTGGTTTCTGCTCCTGAGATGGATTGGTGGGGAATAGAACCAGAGTCTCCCCCAAAGATGGCAAGAATTCTACCATTGAACCACCACTGTACCCATGTGCAAAAGAGTACAGATGTGCATTTGAGGAAGGGGCTTATGTGTATATATGACTGAAATCGTTACTTCCTTACTTACTGGACAAGCCAGAGAAAGATGTTTTGTCTCATTGCTTCCTTTACAAAACCACCTTTTTGTAATCTGTCTTTAGAGTTCTGGAAGGAGGAGAAAAAAAAAAAGCGTGTCTCTTGCCTGCTTGAGATCCTTGTCTGTTTTTCTGGTTCCGGTGTGATCAGGGTGTTTGCTGGGCAGTCTACTTTATTACTGCTGTCAGAAGACTCAGAAGCAAGTGAGGAGGGTGACTTAACCACAGCCCTCAGCATCTCTCATGACACATTCCACGGAACAAAACATCTCACCTTCCACCGGCTTTCTTCCATGGCTCCGTGATATTCTGTCCCTTGGGAGTTTGAACATCTTTCCTCCGAATGATCTTTCCAAAACTATCTCTTATTCTCAAAAGTAACCACGTGGTAGCTGTGTGTTCAGTGAAAGCGAGCAGAAGTGGGTTTTGTATGGTAAATTTTGTGGCATCTCTTAAAATCACTGGAAATGCTTAGGAGTGGCTGCAAAAGCAAGACAGGAGAAGAAACCTGGATTTCTCTCTTCCCCCGATCCTGATGTCCAACCCTTGAGGATAATTCTTTCATTCGTTCTTTGATAATGAGCACATACCACAAGTTAACCAGCATGCACAGACACCAGGGACCAGCCCTTGGCTTCTTAGAAACTGTATTTTGGTGGCTGATTGAGGAGAAGACAATTCCAAAAATGATTTCATGATCAATTATTGAATTGCAGTTGGGTTCAGTGAGAAGTAAGGAAGCCGAGTCAATTTAAATTAGGCAGACCTGAAAAATGTGGCTATTTTCTTCACCACTGTCACCCTAGGGTTGACACATAGAAAGTACTCCCAACAACGATACTGACAATTTGAATGAATAAATGAATGACTATGCAGATGGCATGTAGATAGACAGGGAAGAATCTTCCTGCAGTCCAATCTCCAATAATAAAATGGGATAAAAACCCTGAGACTCCTTTTCCAGGACTTTTGGATAAAATTAACTCAGATTGTTAGAACTTTAAGAAAACGTTCTCTTTCTCTCTCTCTTGTTTTCTCCTGCCTACATCAACACTTCCTAAGTTCTCTCTTGCCATGGTGGAAGCCAAGCTCATCATGGATTTCAAAACTATGTGGTTTAAAAAAAAAAAAGTGGAGCAATCTGCCTTATCAGTATCTCTTCCAATTAATTTAATCTTGTTTCTGTTATTTCCACCATATTTTTCAATCCAGCAAGCCTCATTACATTTGGAAGTGCATTAAATAAGAGCCTCTATAGAAGGGAAATGATGATTATCAGCTAATTTAATTACGTTTCTACATTTGCAGCATTTAATGATGTCTGCCATTGTTGTTGGGGCTTCTTACATTGGCTCTAGGTAGAAATTAGCTCTGATCCCTTGTAAAGTTTACGTTATCAGATAATACTTGACAGCTCATTGAGGTGCACGTTCAGTAATTTTTGAATCTAATCAAAATTTATTTGTGTGCAATCAAATTACAGGAATAAAGAAACAGCTTCACATAATTTAGTTGCTGATTATAATGTTGCCTGCCTCGGAAGTCACACCAGTGTATGTCTCTTTGTTCTGTACCAACATTTCATCAAGGTCTAAAACTGCATTGTTATTCTTTTTTTCTAATTTCATAGTGACTCATCGCTCCTGATATGATGCTATAGAGCAGATTAATTAAACATTTAGGTCCCCTGAATTTTGTGTCCTATTCAACAAATATCACCTGGGTATCTTTTTTTAAAAAATAATTGGTTTTATTTTTATTACTGTTGTTGAGACTATACACAGCAGAACATATACCAATTCAACAGTTTCTACATGTACAATTCAGCAACATTGATTATAGTCTTTGAGTTGTGCAACTATTCTCACCTCCTTTTCCTAGGTGTTCCTCCCCCATTAACATAAACTCACTGTCCCTAAGTTCCCTGTCTAATCTTTGGAGTTGCTGTTGCCAATTTGAACCCCTACAGATAGATCTTAAAAGACCACAATGTGGAAGGCAGACATTCTTTACTAGTTAAGCTACACTATTGTTTGGCTTTAAGAAGAATTCAGGGGATATTTTTGGTTTAAGTTTTAAGGCTTAAAGACTATCTCAGAGCAATAGTTTCAGGGGTTCATCTAGCTTCCATGGCTCCAGAAAGTCTGGATTCCATGAAAATTTGAAATTCTGTATTCTTTCCCCCTTTTAATCAGGATTCTTCTATATTATCTTTGATCAAGACATTCAATAATGGTAGCCAGGCACCATCCGGTTCTTCTGATCTCATGGCAAAGGGGCAAGACCTGGGTGTCTTTTAAGTGTTGAGCCATATGACTTACGACCTAGGGATTCAGACTAGTCCTCCAAGTAGGAGGGAGGGTCCCTGAGAGTGGAGCAGGGTGTGTTTTTGGAGCTGGTGCTTAGATTCCATGGGGCCAATAAATCATTCTTCTCCCTTCCCTATGGGATTCTCAATTAAGTCAAAAATAGGTACACAAAGCCAGCAGGGATTAAGTATAGAAGTCAGTTTATTACTTGGGAGACTACATTGGAAAATAGTGCTTTTATGCTTGTTTGGATCCCTGGTGGCGCAGCGACTAAGAGCTACAGCTGCTAACCAAAAGGTGGACAGTTGGACTGCATCAGCTGCTCCTTGGAAGCCGCGTGGGGTCAGTTCTACTCTGTCCTGAGGGTTGCTATGAGTCATATGTTCAGCATACACCTATGTAGTAGTGATTTGTGCTAGATACAGTTTAAAGGACTTCACAAACAATAACCCCTTTAATGGTTGTAATAACCTAAAGACAAATTGTTATGCTTCCCTTTATCCCCATTTTAAAGATGAAGAAAATGAGGCTCAGAAAGCTAGAATATTTTGCCCAAGACCATGCAGAATTCCAGTGCGGGCAGTCTGGCTCCAGAGGCCGTGCTCCTAAACATGATGCCCTGGAGCTTCTCCCAAAGCTGAAATTGTCTCTCTGTCACCCATACCCATCTACCCATCACATCCAGAGCTTGGAACTGGCTGAGGGAAAAGCTGGTTTGCAAACTGGTCATTCGCTGAGCCCACAGTGTGGAAGACACTGCCTCTCACCATGGGGGTGGCGAGATCCACAGAGAGATAGAATTCAAAGGTGGGGCCCCAGGCCCTGAACTAGTTGCGCTTACCTGTCCTAGGTATCGCTTACCTGCCCTAGGTGAGCTTAGGAAAGGGGTCAGTGAAAAAACATGTGTGGCTTGGAGGTAGCAAGGAGAGAGGAAGAGAGAGAGAAAGGGAAAGAAAGAAGCTCACCCATCAGAAAAGTCACCCCAGATCCCATGACCTGGAGTGGGTGAGGGTGTGAGAAGACTGGAAACTCACTTCCCAATGCACTCAACGCAGAGGATGATTGGAATAAATCCCTAGTTTGTTGACCAGAGAGCTGAATGAGAGGATAAAAATTAGTAACCCCTAGACCCAATGTAAGGAGCCCTGGTGGCACAGTGGTTAAGCAGCTCGGCTGTTAACTGAAAGATTGGGGGCTTGAACCCACCAACCACTCTGTAGGAGGAGGATGTGGCAGTCTGCTTTCATAAAGATTACAGCCTTGGAAACCCTGTAGGGCAGTTTGACTGCCCTATAGGGTCTCTATGAGTCGGAATCTACTGGACGGCAACAGGTAGACTCAATGTTTGAGGATAAATTATGTGTTCATAAGGCATATGATGAATGAAGACAATTTCCAGAAAAAGTAGCACACTGTAACACAAAGGTACAAGAGCAAGAAGGGTTGACAGTTCTGTATGGGTGAAGGAAGGTGGGGATTTTGGTGGAAGATGAAGTTAGAGGCAAACAGAAAATACAGGTATGTCCTACCGGCCAGGGAAAATATTTGAGTAAAACATTATGTGTTTCATTATAAGAGAAGAAGCTTTGTGAAACATTTAGACATTATATAAAACACTGAGTAGCTTAAAACAATCACCCTAAAGTAGTCATCCTCAGCCTTTTACTGTTCAAGGTCCACTCTCAACATCATGGAAGGTGTCAACAGCAGTAACAAATTAATGGCTGCTGCAATGTGGCTGTGTCTCTGAGAGTCCCTGAAGGCCTCTGTGAGTCATTATTTGAACCAGGGCTTCCAACTGGTTCCTTCCAGTTCTAACCCCAGCTGAGAATTTGCATTTCTAACAAGTTCCTAGATGATGCTAATGCTGCTGGTTAGGGACCAATTCTGAGAACCACTAGTAGAGCAATGCTTCTCAAAATCTGTTATACATAGGAATCATCTTGGGGATCTTGTTAAAATGTAGACTTGGTATATCTGGGGTCGAAATGCAAATCCCTAGCAGGGGTTCAAACCTGAATGCATGGGTTCGAACGCCTGGTTTGAGCACAGATGTGTACTGGCCAGACCAAATGCTCTTGTCTGCTCACAAGGCTAAGTCAGTACATTTCTGTGTATTGGCCTGGTGTTCTGCCTCTAACCGCCTGCATGTCTTGCCCATCTCACCATTCTCTCTGGAGGATAGAATCTTCAGCACGTACACTCAGTTGTAGGAAAAGAACATTTTTCACTGTTCAAAATCTGGCAGCATTCCTGTGAAGCGTTCATTGATTGAAAACCACTGGCCTTCTCCTAAGACTGGACTATGTTCAATGGTAGGATGTGGTTTTATCTGTAATGGTGCATGGATAAGTGTATTGTTTTTTATTTTAAGGTTATATTTTTCAACATTTTATAGTGATTTTTTTCCAAACATAGAAAACATGGAAGAATTGTAAACAGTCATATACCTACCAGCAAGATCCTGCAAGTAACATTTTATCATATTTACTTTGTCATATCTATCCATCCATCAGTCCACCTTAGTCTGGTGTTTATGAATTTCGTGGTGAGTTCCAGACATCATCGTAGAACACTTCAGAATGCCGATCATCATCTAGAGTTCACTGTTAGTCCAAGATCCTTTTTAAAAAAGTTTTTTTTGTTAAAATTTGTTTCTCTTGAAATACATAAATCTTTAATGCGTTATTTGATGAGGTTTGACAGCTGCAATACCCTGGGGTAATGTGAATCCCTATCAAGATATAGAACATAACTGGCCTAAATATGTTAGGTGTGATTGGTGTGTGTATTAAAAATATGCATATTAAATCTATGATTACATTTTAATTAATACACAGATAAATTAAAAAGTGAATGTGTGTGTGTGTGTGTGTGTGTGTGAGGTGTATATTTGATGAATAACAGTACAGGCAGAAAGTTGCAAAGATGTGGCCAAAAATTGCAACAGCTATACAATTATGCCTGTATTTGGCGATTACAGGCCTAAGAAAGTCATAAATCGGATCCTATTAGCCATGTCTTTAGAAAGAACACGAGCACATAAAACGTGCAAGGCTCTGCTGATGTAATGTCCAAGATGAATAGAAAGAAACACAGGGTTGCTCATCTAATTGAGAATGTTTAGCGACTTTTTGCTCTAAGAGTACCAGCAGCCACAATTTTTCAAAGTCAGCCTTGATTTAAGTTTTATTTTTTCGGTACTCATTAATGTCACAAATACTTAAGTTGCGATCAGCTGTCTTGGTTAAAAAAAGGTGATGCTTTCCTCTTTTGACCCTGAAACATGCAGATAAAAATCAACATTAATTGGCAAGATGAATGGGGGTGGGAGGGTGGGTGTCTGGGTGCAGTATTCTTTGGAAAAGTATTGAAACAGATGCACAGGGCCCCTTAACTAGGGACGACAACTAGGTTTTAATTAACAGCAGGTGAGTCTTGTGGTCAGCTGTTTGACAGGGGGATTTTCAAGTAGCCTTTCCCTATGAACCACATTCATTTCCAGCTTAATTAGTCTTCTGAGATACCCTTTCTATTAGCAACAACCTCTCTTTTTAAGATTCTTTTAAGCAAATCTTTTATTTTTTTTATTTTCTGTTTTGCTCCTTTTAGTACTGGCTTAATGTTACAAAGGGTCTGGACTAACTCATTTTAATGACCCCTGCTACATAAATGCTAATTTTACATTTGGCCTTATTTCAGTAGATTTTTTTTTTTTTTTAAGACCACTGCTTTCAGAAGGACAAAAAATGGAAAGATTAAACCCCTTAGTGTCATCTGCCTGAAAAATCCTGTGGTTTCTTCTGACAGGAAGAGGGTTTTCTAATTCCTCCTTGGTCTCAGCATCTATGCTTGACATCTCATTATATTTCCCAGCTGTTTCAGCCTCACCTTCACCCAGTTAATTAAGTAACTCATTGAATGTATTATTCAGTTTTGATTCCCCTGTCTTGACAGAGAGGGGTGGGGGATGCTTCTCTTTTCTCCCCCTCCTGCTACTTTTTCTTGCCTCTTCTCGCTCTTCTACTTACGCCCAAAGAAGGAAAAGGGGAGAGGTGCAGGGAGAGCAAATGAGGGGTTAAGACAAGAGAGGAGAGGATATTAATTACTTAATCCAGCAACTCCTGAGGCAGAGTGGTTTAGTTGTTGTTGTAATTGTCGATTATTAATGGGCCTGGAGAAGATTGGTTTTGGGTTTTGTTGTTTTTGATATTGTTGATTTTTTGAAGATGATTTTTGACAATGAGGAAGTTAAGCGCTTGGCTGCTAACCGAAAAGTTAGTTGGTGGTTCGAACCCCCCCAGAGGCTCCTCAGAAGTAAGGCCCGGCAATCTCTTCCTGTAAAGGTTACAGCCTAGAAAACCTGAGGAGACGGTTCTACTCTGTCACACAAGGTCGCTATCAGTCGAAATCAACTCAACAGCACTCAACACCAATAACAACATACTTGGAAGAGATGGTATTGGTGGCTGAGTGGTAGAATTCTCTCCTTCCATGTGGGAGTCCTGGGATGGATGCCAGCCAATCCACCGCATGCAGAGCCACCACCCACCTGTCAGGGGAGGCTTGTGTGTCACTGTGATGCTTAACAGGTTTCAGCAGAGTTTCCAGACTAAGAAAGACTAGGAAGTGAGGCCTGGTGATCTACGTTTGAAAATCAGGCAATGAAAACCCTATGAATCACAACAGATCCACAACCAATCATGGGGATGGTGCAGGGCCTGGCAGAGTTTCATTCCATGGTGCATGGGGTCTCCATCAGTTGGAGGCTTACTCAACGACAGCCAACATCAGCAACAGTGTCCTTGAAAGATGATGATGAAGTTGACTATGGTGACGATAATGATAATATTACTATATGACAGTACTGTTTTAGGAATCTTTCTCAACATGATGTTATTAAATGCTCATAACAGCTCTATGAGGTAGGTATTGTTAATATCCCCATTTTACATCAAGGGAGCTAAGACTGAGTTGGGTTAACTAATTTGGTCAAATCTCATAGCTGTTAATCATCAAAAACCTGACTGGAACCCAGAGCTGGTTGACTCTAACACTCACACTCCCAGGAGCACCTCTGTTACATTTGTGTGTATTTTAGTCAAGTTTACATTCCTAAAATGGGTAGGTTTGGATTTATGATGAAAATGTCATAAGAAGGATATCCAAATGGTAGATCACCTATGACCCTTGACCTGTCAACGACAGAGATTGAGAAAGAAAGTTGACTTTTTTCTAGGACAGTCGTCATAACCCAAGACCAGTTTTGTCCCCCAGGGAACATTTGGCCATGTAGTTACGATGTCTGGCTCGTCATGTGTCTGTCTTAGCCATCTAGTGCTGCTATAACAGAAATACCACAAGCGGATGGCTTTAACAAAGGGAAATTTATTCTCTTACAGTTTAGGAGGCTTGAAGTCCAAATTCAGGGCATCAGCTCTAGGGGAAGGCTTTCTTTCTCTGTCGGTTCTGGAGGAAGGTCCTTGTCATCAGTCTTCCCCTGGACTAGGAGCTTCTCAGCGCAGGGACCCGGGGTCCAAAGGACGCACTCTGCTCCTAGCACTGCTTTCTTGGTGGTATGAGGTCCCCCTGTCTCTCTGCTTGCTTTTCTCTTTTATGTCTCAAAAGAGAGTGACTTAAGACACAACCTAATCTTGTAGATTGAGTCCTGCCTCATTAACATACCTGCCTCTAATCCTGCCTCATTAACATCATAGAGATAGGATTTACACACATAGGAAAATCTCATCAGATGACAAAACAGTGGACAATCAGACAATACTGGGAATCATGGACTAGCCAAGTTGAAACACATATTTTTGGGGGGACACCATTCAATCCATGACATACGTATCCATTGAAATTCTCTAAAAAGTGTTTAAATGGATCCTGTTGAATATATTTGGATTTGATTGTAGAAAGGAGGCTGTATTTGGACTTACCTAATTGGTTGTCAGGCTCAGCTGGAAGAAAACAAGCAAAGGCAATTGAAATGGATGGAAGAAGAAGGTGAGGTATGTTTTAGCGAAGCATACAAGGAAAGAGAAAGAAACACTAACAGAAAAAGGCATGTGGAAAATTCAGGACACAACTGGAGTAATTGAAATGGAGTCTTGGAAATCATGGATCGGAGAAAGAACTGGAGGTTGAGAGGTAGGTAAAAAGAAAAAGAAAAATAAACAGGCAAACAGATACAACGTAAAAAGGCCTGTGGCGGGAGGGTGAGTGGGTGGGGGTGTGTGTGTGAGAGAGAGAGAGAAAGAGATAAGGCAGTAAGAGAAGAAAATTCATCTTTAATGAAACTTTCAGAAAAAGGAAGTCTGAGCCTTTTCAAGAAGATGAAACAGAAATACTATATTTTGTAGAAGCTTCTTTATCATGAAACTTTTTTTTTTTTTTTTTTTTTTGCGAGGGAGATGCCAATTAAAGGGCTGGCTGTGTAAGAAAGTGGGTAAAGCCCAGGCCGGGACCCGTTCATTAAGCTGTTGTTAGATGCTGTGGAGCTGATTCCAACTCATAGCGGCTCCATGTGACAAAAGTAGAACTGCCCCGTAGGGTGTCCTAGGCTGTAGTCTTTATGGGAGCACATTACCGGGTCTTTTCTCCTGTGGAACCGCTGGGTGGGTTCAAACCACCAACCTTACAGCTGGTGGGTTCAAACCACCAACCTTACAGTTAGCAGCCAAAAACTTGACCACTGCGCCACCAGGGCTTCCTATTCATTGAGTTACCCAATAGTTACTAAATAGATACGAAGGGCTAGGTACTCCTCTGGGGGTGAGGATCAAGCAAGGAGCGAAGCAAGATTTAGGGGAACAAAAAAGATCTGAACTCTGGAGGAGGCTAAGTGGGCACGCCAGCCCAGGGGCAAGGGCGAGAAGGCAGGAGGGGACAGGAAGGCTGGACGAATGGAAAGGGGGACCCAAGGTCCAGAAGGGGAGAGTGCCGACACGCCACAGGGTTGGCAGCGCATGTCACGAAACAATATGTGTATTAATTGTTTAATGAGAAACTAATTTGTTCTGTAAACTTTCACGTGAAGCACAATTAAAAACAAAAAAAAGGACTCTATAAGCAGCCTGCTGGTCACCTGTCTGTCTTTATCAATTATTTTGCGGAGACAGTGTTCCTGTGGTTATTAGGATGGTAGTACGGTGTTCCCTCGCCTGTGCATTTGTGGCTGGTCATCGCGTACGGAGCAAAGGCCCTTTGGGGGGATCCAGAGATGTTTGTCTTTTGCCACTGCCAGTGACTTTCAGTGAAACAGAAAGGAGTCTCCCCCGGTGAGAGGCGGCCCCGGCACGGGTCTTTGGCTTGGGGTGTTCCTCTGACGGTGCCGTGCCTGCAACACAGCCAGCAAAGCCTCTCTTTAGCTAAAGGGCCTGCCGGGCTGAGCCCACTGGGACACGTAGATAAAGCCTAAGCTGCTGCAAGGCCTGTGACCTCAGAGAGTGACTTAGGGTGACTTTATCAGCTGTGGCTCTTCTTTGTCATTGTATTTGCTATTACTGGAGCTGATCCTTCCCCTTAAAACTAGTTAACCTTATACAAGAGGATAGGACTTTTTGAGCTCTCAGACAGGAAGCTGATGGGAGTTGGAAGCCTTCAGAATAGGTTGAGAGCTTCCTGTTGTTGGGCCCTGGTGGAGGCAAGAGAGAGAGATTGAGAACTAAGTAGGTGATGTGTCTTCCTGGAGTGTGGTCCTTTCTCAGGCACCTGGGGAAGGGAGAGGCTATGCCATTCCTCATCTGAGAAGCTCCCATGGTGTCAGTATCCCTGTGTCAATGCGGGAGTGGGGGTTAGGAAGGCAGGTTCAAATGTCCAGAGCCACTGACTCTATAGCCTCTGTAGCTGTAGATCAAGACATAGTCTTCCTGAACAGTTAGGTCGAAAATCCTCTAGAGTCCCTGATTCATAGATTCTTCAGCCTGGCTAAAGGAAGCCATGCAGTTACTTGATTTTAGACCAATTGTGATGACCTTGGGGACATTGCTGGTTCAGTGGTAAAATTCTTGCTTTCCATACGGCAGACCTAGGTTTGATTCCTGGCCAGTGTACCCCGTGTGCTGCCACCACCCGTCAGTCCAGGGAAGCTTGTGTGTTGCTATGACGCTGAGGAGGTTTCAGCGGAGCTTCCAGACTAAAACGGACTAGGAGGATCTACTTTTGAAAATCAGGCAGTGCAAACCTTATGGATCACAAAGGTCTGATCCAAAACCAATCACGGGGATGGTGCAGGACTGGGCTGGGTTTCATTCTGTTGTGCGTGCGGTTGCCATGAGTTGGGGCTGACCTGATGGCAGGTAACAACAACAATTAGTGACATCAAGTCCAGACTCTGTGTTACACCCTTTGTATGTATTTCTCAGGGTGTATAAACAAAAACTCTTGTATGGTGTGTGTGTGTGTATTTATTCTGTTATACCAATAATACCGAGTAATTGACAGAGGCTCCAAATGGTTAGACAAACTAATAAATGGTGACACTTTCTTCTGTTGTGTGTTCGTTTGCTCATCCATTAAAAATAATTTGTTCTATAGACTCTGCTACTACTATGAGAAAACCATGGTGAGTTGTACAGCACAGAAGCAGATTAGCCCACTAGTTAAGATCTCCAGCTTGCAAATAGAAGAAACTGTGTTCATGTTCCAGAGCCAAAATTTGTCAGCTCTGTGACCTTGGACAAGAAACCTAACCTCTGTAAGTCTGTTCCTCTTAACTGGAACAATTCATTATGTCTGCTTCCTAGGAAGATTACACAGAGTTTTGTATATGGTGAATGTTACCAGTACTAGTTGCCGCCAAGTCTGTTCTGACTCCTGGCGACCCCGTGTATGTCAGAATAGAACTGTGCTACACAGGGTTTTCAATGGCTGGTTTCTTGGATGTAGAATGCCAGGCCTTTCTTCTGAGGTGCCTCTGGGTGAACTTGAACCTCCAGCCTTTTGGTTAGCAGCTGAGCTAGTTAACCATTTGCACTTGTCATTAAATGAAATCACAGCAGTAAGAATAGCTGACCGTGGAGGCAGGGGCTAGAATAACATTCACAACTGTTTAAAGACCTTCAAGAGTCCAACCACCTGGGACTATTTAACAGAAGGGCAAATCATTCTAAGGATAGCAGCATCATGGAGGTCTTTACTGCCCTGAGTTATAATATTGAAATCAACTATCATGTTTAAGACAGTAGAGGCAAGTGAAATATATTTTAGAGGGATTTTACCCAGAATGAGTGAAAATGATGATGTTTTAGTGTTTGAATAGATAAGTCATCATGATTCGGAGCAGTTACATTTACTTTCTAACCTCATCCCAGGGCAATATTGATAACTGTGATATTTTAAGACATAAAGTATTTTTGCACAAGTAGTACCCACCTTCTACGTTTGTTTGCCAACTGCGCCCTCCCCCCATGAGACATTTTCCTAAGTATGCTATGCTAATTTTTGTATAGCAACACATAAAAAAAAAATTGGCATAACGGTGCTTATGAAAATACCTCTGGGGGGAGAGTGGGGTTAGCAAAAAAGACATAGAAAGTGCGCGTTATTTGTGTAAAAATACAAATACAGTAGTCAGGAGTAGCCCAGATTTCAGTTTCTCCCTCCCAGCACAATGTTTGTCTGGTACATTTTATAGGCCTGCCAGTGCAAAAGAGAATGTAATCAAAACTTTAAAGGGAGTATTCTCAATTCTCTTCTTGCGTATAAAAACCAAATGGCAGTTTTGCATGACATTTGGAAAAGAGGGGGAAACAGCAGAGAAAGGTAATTATCCTGAACTATCTATTTTAAGGCACACTTTGTCCTGTGCTCATGTGAGAATTGATATGGGTATTTTGTAGAATGGGTTACTCGTAAATCACACAGTGTGAGAAAGAACGTGTGCATCCAATTCACTGTTCCTCTCTATTTCATTTTTATGAAAAAGCTTAAATAGTTATTTCTTTTTTGATGTGTTATTCACCCTTGTTAATCGTAAGGTCAAGGTTCATGCATTTGGATATGTCCACATTTATTATAATAAAAAAACATTTATTTCTGGCATTTGAGACTTAGTCCCATGTTGATAAATTTACGAATAGTCCCCTGGAAGCAAAACTAAGGAAATGGTTTCTCTGTATGTTCTTTGATGAACGGAGGATGTGTACACACAGGTTGAATTTTCTTTTTTTTTTTTTGGTTACTCTCTATAATGTTTATCACTTTAATGCAGTCACTGGGTGTTGCAAATGGGCAACGTGTTCAGCTGCTATCCAAAAGGTTGGCTGTTCAAGTCTACCTAGAGGTGCCTTGGAAGAAAGTCCTGGCTATCTACTTCTGAAAAACCAGCCATTGAAAACCCTATGGAGCACAATTCTAGTCTGACTCACAAGGGGTCGCCGTGAGTCAGAATCCAATGGCAACTGGTTATCCTTCCAGTAGCAAATGTTCCATAGTTATTGTTGTCGTGTTAACGCCCATTCTAGCAGGCTGCGATAAAAAAGAGACTTTATACTGATTCCAACTCTGTGCTAAATTAGTTTGAGCAGGGGATGGGGACGATGGTGACCATTTTGTCCATGTTGATTCCTTAAGACTGTAAGCAATAAAGTCTCCATGCCTGGCATAAAGAGTTGGTTACTTAATCTCATGTAGAGAGCTATTAATTATCCATTTTCTACCAGAAAGCAGAATGCCAAGCCACGGTCACAGGGACAGAAAATACCGCTTCCCAAGAAACTGTACTTGACAAGATGGCTCCAGGCCAAGCGATAGTGTAAATATCAGTTTCCAAGGGGAGCTGTGGCCCCACCAGCAACCAACTAAGCTCTGTCAATCTTGGAACCATTTCTTAGAGACTGACTGAGTTGTGTGTGTGCTCCTGGGAGCAGAAGAATGCTAATTTTTTTCAAATCATTAGCACAGGCTCTGTTGACCTTTAGCGTTGCTGCGTCTTCTCTAATTGGCATAAATCTTGCTCTAACTGTTGGGTGTCTTTTTGAATATGGGATTCCTAGGAGGAAAGTACGTATTCAATGCAATGGTTTTGTGTAGTCCTTATGGCGTTAGGATCTGTAGGGGAGTGGTGTAGTGGGTGTTGGGGTAGACTGGCCATCGAGTAAACTCCCAGGAGACTTGTCCTTTTAGAAATTAGGTCTTTTCTTTGCCACTAGGGCACCCTTTACTGGACTGAAGCAGCTATGACCTGGGAGAATTAAGGCCGTTTTTAGAACTGCCTTACATCTCAAAGAAAGACTAATAATTATTATTGCAATTGCAGTGATAACAACAGACTTTTTTACCCCTAACTCCGTGACTGCAGCTTACGTGCTTTATCCCACCTAATCCTAATACCAGCCTGAACATGATCGTGACCGATGTCAACCACATTTTCTGAAATATGGAAACTGAGGTGCAGGCCAGTTGCTTCCTAAAGCCACGTAGCCATCCAGATGCAAAGTCAGGATTTGAAGTAAGGTAGATTCAGTCCTGAGACTTCTTCCGTGTGTATTCTGATGCATGCATGGAGGTAAAATTAAAATGCAACTTCTCATTTCATTTTCCCTGAAATATCACTAAGGTTCCTTCATTATTGTAGTATCTCCAAATGTTCACTGCACCGTATTTCCTCAGGAAGTTGATGTGCTAATTAAGACTCACGCTGTATTTTTTATTTCTTTTTTCTTTTTAGCGTGAATCCTTTTTTATAGTCCCCGTAGGAAGTGGCTGCATTTAGGTGTATCAGATATGCGACACACTAGGAAAATACATGTGGCCCTGTGTTGGCGTGGTTGTTAGCTGCCATTGAAATGGCCCCCAACTCATGGTGACCCCATGGACAATAGAAGGAAACACTGCCTAGCCCTGTGCCATCCCCATGATCAGATGTGGATTGGACCATGGTGATCCATAGGGATTTCATTGGCTGATTTTCAAAAGTAGATGGCCAGACCTTTCTTCCTAGTCTGTCTTAGTCTAGAAGCTCCTCAGAAACCTGCTCAGCATCCTAGCAACATGCAAGCCTCCGATGATGGACGAGTGGTGGCTGCACATCCGGTGCACTGGCCGGGAATCGAACCCGAATCTCCCGCTGGGAGGTGAGAATTCTGCCGCTTAACCGCCAATGTGACCCTATAGAAAAGAGTTAAAAAAATTCCCTCCGGGAGATACAAGTGGAATTCTAGCCCCTGTCTCCGTTGACCTTGAATCAGGTTAAATTCTCTGGGATCATATCAAACCAGTGTGTCTCTAGCTGTAGCCCCCTCTTGCAGTTGTTTGAAACGCAAAGGGAGAAAACAATGACAACCACAACAAAATCCACAGAGGCTATAGACATGAAAGTAAGTACAATGGTAGCCATACTACTCCAATGGAGGCGCCATTTCTTTTTTAGAGCAGCCTGATGACCCACTGGGTGATGCAAAGGTTAATTGCTAGGCTGCTAACCTAAAGGTTTGAGGTTCAAGACCATCCAGAGGTGCCTCAGAAGAAAGTCCTGGGGATCTATGTCAAAAATGTAGCCACTGAAAATCCTATGGAGCACAGTTCTGCTCTGACACACATGGGGTCCCTGTGAGTCAGAGTCGACTCAATGGCAACTGTTATTAGATGAACTGCTAAGTTGCTGGCTGACTTGAAGGACATGCATTCACCTTTCCTCGTCCCACGTTTCCCTGATCTTCAGTTAAGTTGCTTAACTCGAGTGCACTAAACTTCAATTTGATAATTGCATGCTCGAATCCTTTAATGAAGCTACCTATCAAAGTACAAATAATCACCCAGTAATGTTGTATTTGCAAACTGCATCCTAGCTGTTCACGCTTCACCTGGGATCAAATATGAGGCTCAGAGGCCTGCTTGTCTCTCTTGTGGAAGTCGGTGGGGGGAATTTTGGGGTCTCAGAGGATGGCATCTTAATAAGGTTCCCCCGCTCCCCAGGCATCTAGCCTCACCTTCACGTCCGTCCTCCCAGCCCTGGCCTCTGTGGGTTGCTCTCTCCTGCTATTTATACATCCAAAGGAGCATTGCTGGCTTGGTGCTGGTGACTCAGACGTTCGTCCTGATCAGAAGTCCTGCCTGAGATTTTGGGCCCAATCACGGGCCTCTTTGAACAGCCCCCAGGAGCGCTCACACCCGGCTTTGTGGCTCCCATGATTGCTTCCCGTCTCTCATCTTCTTTGTTCTTTGTAAAACAGCCCCTTTGGCCCCATCAAAAGTGCATGTCGCTGTTGCTGAGTGTCACAGAATATATTCCAACTCATATCGACTCTGTGTGATGGAGTAGAACTGCCCCATCGCGTTTCTCTAGGCTGGAATCTTTCCGGGAGCAGATTGCTAGGTCTTTTCTCCCTCTGAACTGGTGGGTTTGAACCACCAACCTTTGGATTAGCAGCCAAGCACTTAACTGTCGTCCCCAGGGCTCCTTTCAAATGTGCATACCGTTGGTCTACCAGGTGTCTTCCTTTATCTACCTCATGTCCCTGTTCTTTTGGCTGAGTCATTTTATTATTCACAAGAGCCCAATGACACAGTACTGGGGGCCACCCAAGACGTTAGAGGACAGAAGGAAAAACCATGGCAAGATTTGCATGCCGTTGTTGGGATGCTGCTCTGATGTGCACTCTGAGGTGGCACAGTTAGGTGCTGGGGTCTCAGGTAAACAAAAGGCAATGCAGGCTGAGCCCAACCCCCACGGCCTCTTGGGGTGGTGGTGTTTCTCTGGGTCATGTTTTGTAAACACACCAGCTCATTGAGAGGGTTTGCAGCTGACAGCTCCTCAAGAAGCGTTATTCTTAAAAGCCGCACTAAAATTATTCACCTCGTGTAAAAACAAGTGTGATTTACATCTAATACGGGTAATTACTTTTACAGCTAATTAAAAGCGCTCTCATTAAACTCCTGCTGTGATGCCAATGCAAAGCTCTTATTTGCAAACAGACCCTTGGTTTGAGCTCACCTTGGTGACATATTGCTTCTACCTGAGATGGGGCTGCCTTCCCTGCTATCACATTTAATTGTGCTGAGCCAGCAGCCCTGCCTAGCCAGGCCCTTCTCCCAACGGCTTGGCCTTGTCAGCTTGGCTGGGTTTTGAGATGCTGAAGCTTCTTGTCCCCTGATAATCAAGGGGCAAAAAAGGAGGATGAAGAGAACAAAAGAATTTATAGGGATGGGGGTGATATCCTTCAAGAAAGAGGTCAAGCTTCCAAAATCAATGGCCTGCTATCTTTACGTGCGTGGAAGCTTGGTTTGGCGGATGTTTTGTGGTCTTTCTGGCTTTACGGCTCCTCCCTGCTATACTCTCCCAGGAAATAGTCCCTTGTTGTTGTTAGTTGCCCTTGAGCAGGCTCTGGCTCACGGCAACTCTGTGTTCAACAGAATGAACTGTTGCCTGGTCCTGCACCATCTTAATGATCACTGGGATACTGGAGTCCATCGTTGTGACCACTACGTACTTTGGTGCCTTCCAACCTATGGGGCTCATCTTCCAGCACTTTACAGGACAATATTCTCTGGTGATGCATAGGATATTCACTGGCTAGTTTTCAGAACTAGATAGCCAGGCCTTTCTTCCTAGTCTATCTCAGTCAGGAAGCTCCACTGAAACTTGTCCACCATGGGTGATCCTGCTGGTATTTGAAATCCTGGTGGCATAGCTTCCAGCAGCACAGCAACACGCAGGCTACCACAGTATGACACACTGATGGGCAAGTAAAATTCCTCCAAAACATTTCTAAAGTCTCCAATGTAGCATTCCTACCCAGCCAGCTAAGATAGATGTTACTTTCACGGTTGAGTGAATTTGTGTTGCTATCTTCGGTTGCACACATTTTTTATGATTTCAGGGGACTGAGCTTTTAAACTATCAATCTTCTTCATATTTAAGAGTTAAATCCTCCATGTTTTCAGAATATCTTGCCTTGAAACAGGAATCTCTGTCTGGCACAAGGAATATTCTTAAACACATAATAAAATGCCTTCTTAAATGATCAGATTCCTAGTAAGTAATTAAATCTTATTAATTAAAACATATGGTCATTAGAGACTTAAATACTGAGGCAGCAGAAAAATTATGATATTTCTAGAAGTTTGCAGAACCAATGCCTTGGCTCTTGTAGGGTCCTCAGTGCTTTTGATGTTTTGCAAAGTTATTTGCTCCCATCTGCTGGCCATGTATGGTATTGCAGGACATGAGCAAATTGTGAATGGAGACGTTATGAAGTGGATAAAGTATGTCAGTGCAAACTTTTTATATATTCTTAATGTATTCAAGGGACCTACTTTATTTGAATCTCAGTCTTCTGACTTGAGTGAGTGCAGCTTCTGAATAATTCAGCTGAAAGGCATGCATGAATTCAAATTTGCACCAACTTTGGTTAAAATAAACCCATCTGTCAGTTTGTCGTACTGTGGTGGCTTGTGTGTTGCTGTGATACTGGAAGCCATGCCACAGGTTTTTAAAAATATCATCAGGGTCACCCATTGTGGACAGCTCTCAGTGGAGCTTCCAGACTAAGACAGAGTAGGAAGAAAGGCCTGGCAATCTATTTCTGAAAAATAGCCAATAAAAACCCTATGAATCACCATAGAATATTGTCCGATACAGTGCTGGAAGATGAGCTCTCTAGGTTGGAAGGCACTCAAAATACACAGTGGCCGCAACAATGGACTCGAGCAGACCAGTGGTTGTGAAGATGCTGCAGGACTGGGCAACGTTTCCTTCTGTTGTACATGGGGTTGCGGTGAGTTGGAGTCCACTTGACGGCAACTTACAACAACAGCATGTTTATAAGACAACATAGTTGCCTCTTTTTTTTTTTTTTTAAGTCGAGACACAGCCATTATCCTTAAAATAAGTCGGTTAATTTCAGAGCATTTATTTAAATCATCAAATTCAAGGACAATGCATGGTACAGCGGAAAGCAGACAATAGGTGGCAGATAGAGCAGATAGGTTTTGATCCCTCTTATTCCATTAACAAGGAGAGTGGTGAGAAGCCAGTTCTCTAAACTCTCTAACTCAGTTTTCTCATCAGCAAAATGGGCACATTGGGCCAAATGGTCCTTAAGACCTAGTGATGTTTACTCTCAAAGTCTGAGTCTTTGTGAAGATCCAAACAAAAAATTAAGAACTTGGAGTCCAGTGAATCACTCATCTTTTCAAAGTCCAAGCACCTAAACTGGTATTTGTTGGCTCATTTTGTATTAGAAATAATTGTTATTTTCTAAACAATGGAAGCTTAAGCGTCTGAACAATCAGAAGGATTGCTTTTGAAAAGAAAATCATTTATAATGTTGACCCTGAATTTCAAAGGCACATTTTAGTTCTTTTTAAAGTGTGATGTAGACATGTCCTTTTTCTTAATATTGGAAACTGTCTTGCCATACTATTCATTTTCTGTTTGACAAGGAAGAGTGAAACACTTGGCTTTCTCCTCCCAGTGGATGGGTAGTTGATGGCAGAGGGTAGTTGATAGTGGAAAGGTGGTTGAAGTTGGAAGGGTAGTTGATGGTGGAAGGGTGGTTGAATGTGGAAGGGTGGTTGAAGGTGGAAGGGTAGTTGATGGTGGAAGGGTAGTTGATGGTGGAAGGGT
>NW_004443960.1:6166821-6189110 GCF_000243295.1 Trichechus manatus latirostris
GGTGGAAGGGTAGTTGATGGTGGAAGGGTAGTTGATGGTGGAAGGGTGGTTGATGGTGGAAGGGTGGTTAATGGTGGAAGGGTGGTTGAAAGTGGAAGGATGGTTGAAGGAGGAAGAGTAGTTGATGGTGGAAGGGTAGTTGATGGTGGAAGGGTGGTAGAAGGTGGAAGGGTGGTTGATGGTGGAAGGGTGGTTGAAGGTGGAAGGATAGTTGATGTTAGAAGGGTAGTTGATGTTAGAAGGGTAGTTGATGGTGAAAGGGTGGTTGATGGTGGAAGAGTGGTTGAAGGTGGAAGGGTAGTTGATGGTGGAAGGGTGGTTGTTAGAGGAAGGGTGTTTGAAAGTGGAAGTATGGTGGATGTTTGATGGTGGAAGGGTAGTTGATGGTAAGCCTGATTTGGGCTTGTCAGAGAAACTTTTAGCTATGTCTCCCTATATCCCCAGAGATGACTTAAGCTGCAGATATTCCCCGTGAAACACACCCTAGGGCCTTGGGAGTATCTGAGTCCAGGAGACCAACGCTTCACTAAGGATATATGACCCTTACTTACCCCCCATGTCAAACACAAGACCTTGCTCTTTTCTTTCCATTGCCCTTTCAGAACTGATAGCCAAATTCATCAATTTAAAGCTTCCAGGGCTGTCTTCTGAAAACATCTGGGCGCATGACCATAACAGTAAGTTCGCCCTGGGATCTCTTGTAAAGAGATTTTTCTTCTCTCCGGTTGAAGGTGGTCTCTTGACCACTCCTTCCTTTTCTTAGTGATAAGCAGCCAAGTATCAAGCAGGAGAGATCAGCACAAGATGCTCCTGGAGGCTCCGTATGAGTTTCCTGTGGCAGCTATAACAAAATACCACAAAGTTTGTTGTTGTTGTTGAGTGGGCCTCCACTCATGGCAACTGCATGCAAAATGGAATGAAACGCTGCCCAGTCCTCCACCATTCCCATCACTGGCTGTGGATTGGACTGTTGTCATCCATAGGGTTTTCATTGGTTGATTTTCAGAAGTAGATTACTAGGCCTTTCTTCCTAGTCTGTTTTAGTCTGGCAGTTCTGCTTATACCTGTTCTGCATTATAGCAACACAGAAACCTCCACTGACAGATGGGTGGTGGCTGTGTATGAGGTGCACTGGCCAGGAATTGAACCCAGATCTCCCTCATGGAAGGGGAGAACTGCACCACTGAACAGCCACTGCCCCAATATAAACTTAGTGTCTTCAAACAACAGAAATGTATTCTTTCACAGTTCCAGAGGCCGGAATTCTGAAATCAAGGTATCAGCAGGGCCACGCTCCCTATGAAGATTGAGGAGAGAACTCTTCTTTGCCTCTTTTTAGCTTCTGGTGGCCCCAGGCATTCCTTGGCTTGTGGCTGCATCACTTCAATCTCTGTCCCTGTCTTTACATGCATTCTCTTCCTCTCTGTCTTCTGTCTCTTATCAAGCATCTGTTGCTGGATTTAGGGCCCACATGGACAATCCAGGATGATCAAATCTCAAAATAATTACATCTGCATAGACTCTTTCCAAATAAGTTCACATTCACAGATTCTGGGGTGAGAACATGGACATATTTTGCTTGGGCTACTAACGAGCCCTGGTGGCACAATAGTTAAACGCTTGGCTGCTAACCAAAAGGTTGGAAGTTCGAACCCACTCAGCAAGTCCATGGCAGAAAGACCTGGCAATCTGCTCCCATAAAGATTACAGCCTAGGAAACCCTACGTGGCAGTTCTACTCTGTCACATGGGGTCGATATGAGTTGGAATCAACTCAATGACACCCAGCAACAACAATATTCAACCCGCTGTGGTTTCCTCACTTCTAAGTCCTCTCAGGTTCCCAGGCCCCACTCCCTCAGCAGATACTTCTCTCTACCGGTTCACAGGGGTTTCGCCTGTCAGGTGCTTCTGAACAGTGAATGAAGCTAATACACCCTCAGGAATGATGGCGGTCTTGCATTATGGGCATAAATATCCCTGAACTACAAAAATCATCAGAAACAACCCACACACAAAGTGAACAAGAAAAGAAAACTCTTTCGGGAGACAGCGCAGCTTCTGAAAAGAACAGACACATGAGTGCTTTGATGTCTAACAGCCAGAAGAACTCAGGGGCCTTGGAAGAGAAAACTGTAAAAATAGAGCTGTTTTAAGTTCTAAATTCTCCAGTGAGAACCAGGTTTCACTGACTTTTGGAGGATGTCGTCAATGATCAAAGAAAAAAAAACCCAAAAAACAGTTGCCACTGAGTTGACTATGACTTGTGGCAACCCCATGCGTGTCAGAGTAGAACTGTGCTCTGTGGGGTTTTCCATGGTGGAGTTTTTGGAAGTAGGTCACCAGGACTTTCTTCTGAGGCACCTCTGGGTGGACTTGGACCACCAACCTTTTGGTTAGCAGCCAAGTGTGTTAACCATTTCCACCACCCAGGAACTCTGGTTGTTGATGACAGCTAACATTTTTTGACAATTTAGCATAAGCTACGACGATTTACCATATGCTAAGGCACTTATAGGCATTGGATATGCCTAGTGATTAACGAGAAGTCCTTGGATAGTGCAAATGGTTAAGTGCTGGCTCGACTACTAGCCAAATGGTTGGTGGTTCAGACCCACCCAGAGGTGCCTCAGAAGACAACCCTGGCAATCTGCTTCTGAAAGGTCACAGCATTGAAAACTCTGTGGAGCAGTTCCACTCTGACACACATGGAGTCACCATGAGCTGGAATCGACTCAACAGCAACTAACAACAAATAAGTAACGAGGCAGGTGCTGTTATTTTCCGAATTTTACAGCTGGGGAAACTGAGGCTAAGAGCAGTTGGGCCACTTGTGCGTGGTCCTGCAACTTGTGTGGTAGAGTCCAGTAGTATGGGCCCAAGCATTGTGACTCTGTAGAGTCTGTGGAATCCTATCTGTTGCCAGCAATTGAGGTGTTAGTCAGGGTTTTCCAGCTACATAGAGAAGGATGGTTGGCTTCTGTAGGGAAATTGATTGCTTGGCATTGAGTACACTGCTCCAGATTCGTACTTAACGCTTAAGTAGTTGAGCAGTTTTCCACACAAAGTCATCAAGTGGGGCTGAAGTACTTACTCAACTACTTTGATTCTGAAAAGTTCAGGTTGTAGCCCATCCGGAAAAGGCAGCTCAGCACAGAGTGCTCTGAACAATAATACGTTCCTGCAAAAGTGACATTTTTCCAATTTGAGTCCGACATTGTTCAGAAGCATGTGCAGTCCCTTGGGGCACCTCCTGCCTGGATCTGCAGCGGATGACAAACCAACAATATCATCTAAATAAAAAATCCAGCCTGGGTTCCGCAAATGAATCCTGACAAGTATAAATTGAATAATCTTAGGGAAATGGCAAGAACCCTGATTGTGCCAGATGGCTTTTTTTGTGGCTTATGTGGGTCCTCAGTTGCAGATTAGGAACAAAAACCTGCCTTTGGTTTATTGATGTCGTTAGATAGTTGATTAACACCTGTCACTTCGTCATGGGTGAATCAGAATCGGAAGTGGGTTCTTTCCAATAAACTCAACATATTTCCACTCTGGGAGAAAAAGGAAATGCAACCTTGCTTAGACAGGACAGCATAAACGAGTCTGAGAGCTGGTTTTTTGCACCTTTTTAGATGGCATCTCTTAAGTTTAAAAATAATGTATGACTTTCATCACTCCAAAATCGACTTAATCTCAAATTTTTCTTTGTTTCTTAACACAAGCATTCTGGGGGAGGTCTTCATAAAAGTAAGGGATGTTTTGCTGACTCAATGTCCTAAATCAGTCAATGACTACAAGAATTAAATGAGGGATATAGATGAGAAAAGACAAAGGAAGCCCATGCAAATTATGGCCCCACGTCCAAGTGTTGTGTTTACAGATTGTATTAGTCTCCTGCGGCTGCTGTAACAAACCATCACAAACTGGGTGATGTGAGACAATAGAAAAGTATTCTTTCATAGTTCTGGATGCCCAAAGTCTGAATCCAGGATGTGGGCAGGGTTGGTTTCTTCTGGAGGCTCTGAGGGAGAATCTATCTGTTCCATGCCGTTCTCCTAGTTTCTGGTGGTCGCAGGTGACCTTGGCGTTCCTTGACTTGTAGACACGTCATTCTATTCTCTGCCTCCATCTTCTCATGGCCTTCTTTCCATGTGTCTCCAAATCTCCCCCTCCTATTTAAAAGGACACGACTCACTGGATTCAGGGCCCATCCTAATCCAATATAACTTCCTCTTAGCTGGATTACATATGCAAAGACTGTTTTTCCAAATAAGCTTACATTTGTGGATGGATGGATGGATGGATGGTTGGATGGATGGATGGATGGATGGACGGTTGGATGGATGGGTGGATGGATGGATAGGTAGATGGATAGATGAATAGAAGGATGATAGATAAAGTGTATATTTTGATGGATATATAGATGGATGAATGGATAGATGAGTGAACGAACAGAAGAAAAGATAAACTGTGATGGTATTATATTGAAAGGAGGTAGATTAGACAATCCTAAATATGGAATGAGAGAGACATTGAGTTTGATTAAGGGCAGCCCCTACTGATTGGAGGAAAGGTGTTTGGGGGAGCATACCATTTTATGAGCTGTAGCATCTCTTTGTTGCGGCCTCTGATCCATGGCCTTTGCCTCCACACCACAATCTGCATGCAATACAGCTTACTTATGACACCCATATGTCTCTAATGCAAACACTAGGCATATACCTCTAAAAAGCGCCATAAAAAGTAATGGCTTGAGAAACAACTGTTAGGATGATGAACCCTTTATTATTTTAAAGGGCATTTCAACGACACCGCCGAAGATTCTCCGACCATAAGTCTGACACCTGTACTTTCTCTCTCTCTTGTCCGCCTCTTAGGATATCAAAGCAGACTGCAATACCTGTGTGGAAATAGAAGACAGAAAAGTAAGTCAATTGTTTTCATCTTTTTGGATTCAAACACAACAAGACCTCTGTGATTTAAACCCAAGTGTTTAAGGCATGCCTAGCTGGATGGTTTATAAACGGAATTCACACGCTGATATTAGACACTTAAAATCATACTTAAAAGATTCGTCTTTTTTTTCCCTTGCAATGTGTGTTATTTCTGATAGCTTTGATGAAAACTGCATAATATAATTAAGTATAAAGAAGAACACTCAGTGCTGATTTTTGTTTGGGTCATATCCTTATCTTAAGGCAAACAATTCTCTTATCCTTTAACTTATTTCACATTTTAGTTGAGTATTGTTGTTGAGGATGATGATATGTATACGTATGCACGTGACATGTCGTATATTATAGAACACGTAACATTGGGCTTTCCGGGAAGTGTCTCTATATTTGATACAGTTTGGCTCGAAGGAGAGTCCACTGCAATTGCGATTTCTATCCCATGCTGTGCATGAGTTGGGACTTCCTACTTGAGATGTTTTTGGTGGTGAAGGGAGGTCATTTCCTACACGTTTAGGGATAGTCCTCCGTTATCGTCTTTGTTATACTCGATGTGGCGCCTCTCAGGAAAAGCATCTACTAGACAATATTCTTCAGTCTAACATTTTCACACTCTTTCTTTATTGACAAGAGTTCCAGAAGTTTCCATGGCAAAGCGTATTTGAGCAGATCAAATTTTACTTTTAATGCTTTGGATCCAAAGAGGTCAAATAAGTGAATTGAGGGTACGTATCTCCTGGCTACTTTTGATGTCATTCTGCAATTTTGAAAGCTGTTTCTCTTTGTACCTGCATGTTATTGTCAAATACAGTTATTATTTCAAACAGAGCTTTTTCAGCCCTGATTTTGTGATGGCTCGGGCGCGTCTGCTGATTAATAAGGTGATTGGGGACTTCTCAAAACAAGATTTGCTTTTAAATAAAAGAGAATTTGCCATGCATTATTTTCAAGGAGTGTTAATCCCTTCCTATTGAAAGGAACAATGACATGGTAGCTTAAACTCAGGCAGCAGTGCATCCCCAGCTTAGACAGAGCTGCGTGTTGCTCTCGTTTTAGCCAAGTCATTGCCGTCGATTCGATTCCGACTCATAGCGACCCTACAGTGCTTCCAATTATGTTTCGCTTCACAGCACTGTATTAGCAGACTGGTATACATGCTTGTGTGCTTTGTGCAAGTTGAACACTTGGAGGTGGCGCTTAGTCTCAACACATGTCCACAGTCTTTCCATCTGTCCTCCCTGCTCTGCCCCAGCCACTCTGCTCTCGTCACGGTGCTCAGAAAGCGTGTTCCCAAAACTGCTTCCAAAATCCGGGATGTTTCCACTTCCCTTTGACTGTTTTATTGAATTGACAGGCATGTTTTTTGTCTGGTGACTTTTTTTTTTTTTTTTATTTGCCAGTCATGTTTGAAAGCTGCCAGGGGAACTGATGCTTTTAAAACAACACCAGTTGCATCACCCCCAAGGGAAATGGGCGGCCATGATGAGCTCTGGCAAGGAGAGTCGGCCACACAGACACCCTTCTACCTACACAAAGGCCTTTGGTTCACAGATCATGACGATAGGGACTCGCCATGGCTGTGGTCGCTCTGTGATGGTTATTGGTGGGGAAAAGTCATTCTGTACACGGCTTGAGCTGTTCTCATGAAAGGGAAGATGTCTGTGTGTATGTCTACATCTATAGCTATGCTATATCTATACCATATCTATACTGTATCTGTCTATCTAGCTACATCTATACTATACCTACACTGTATCTACATCTATATTGTATCTATGTCTATGTTATGTCTACTGGGCAGGGTTTTGTTCTTTTGTACATAGGGTTGCTATGAGTCGGAACTAACTCGACGGCACCTAACAACAACGACAACAGCATACTATGTCTGTGTCTATACTATGTCTATACCTATATTTACATTTATACTGTATCTACAGTTATATCTATACTATATCTGGAGCCCTGGTGGCGCAGTGGTTAAGAGCTCGGCTGCTAACCAAAATGTTGGCGGTTTGAATCCACCAGCAACTCCTTGGAAACCCTATAGGGCAATTCTACTCTGTCTTATAGGGTCGCTATGAGTCAGAATCGATTCAACAGCAATGGGTTATACTATACTTCCATCTCTATCTCTATCTACATCTACATCTATACTATATCTCTATCTGTACTATATCTGTATTATATCTGCCTATACTATGTCTATGCCTATGCTATGTTTATGTCTTTACTATGTCAATATCTATACCTATGTTTATAGTATACTTATAGTTATATCTGTATCTACACTATATCTACACCATGGATTTTATCTGTCTATACTATGTCTCTGTGTATACTCTGTCTATATCCGTATGTCTCTATCTACATTTATACTATATCTAAATTATATCTCTAGCTACACTGTATCTATGTCTACATTTATGTCCATATTGTATCTATGCCTGTGTCTATATCTACAGCTATACTATGTCTATGTCTATGTATCTATATCCGTATCCACATCTAGCTACACGGATTTCTGTGCTTTGTCCTACATTGCTGGGTTGAGTGGGAATACTTCAAATGAAGCCCCATTCCTGAAGAGTTCTGATTGTTTGCAAACTTGGCATCACGTGACTGATACGTGAATTAACCATGCATTTGCCTGCAATTAATGGGTGTTGATTCCTAGAAGTGTGGCAGTCAAAATATCTATTTCAAATTCTCTCTGTCTTATACTTTAAGGACTTTTTATTCCCCCTGTTAAACAGGGTAGCATGTCTCCCTGTCTAAATTCTTCCTTTGAATTCTCAGCAATGGGGTGATTCTTACGTTTGGGCTGGAGTTCCTCGGGATTTCCTAACATGGTTGGATGTGGGTGAGCTCCGTATATTGGGCTCTGCGTCTCAACGGAAAAGTCAAAGTGAAGGACCCTAATGACCGCAGAGGGGCCGCGCCCCCACCCCCAGCAGAAGGGCGCCAACGTCCCCATTCTGTGTGTGCGGCGATAGGGCGTGAGGCCACATGGGGAGATGGCAGGCGCCGTGCAGCAATCGTCATCCAGTTCTGAGAATGCACTCCGGTGCTTCTGTCTCCCTGATGTGTCATTGTGAAATTTCACCAATCAAGTGACAGTCACCTCTGCGTTCCTTGTGTGTGTGTGTGTGTGTGTGTGTGTGTGTGTGTGTGTGTGGCCCTCCCCATTGACTCCAAATGCTTCTGGCAACATCAGTAATTTGATAAAGTGGAACTGAAGTGACGAGAGATGACAGAGGTGCCAAAGTAATAAGTCAGCCTACCTCAGAAATGGCAGCCCCTTGGCCCGTGTGGGTTTATACGACTGCTGAGCGCTCTGAGGGGAACCAGCAGCGCCTTCTTTAAAGCCCAGTTTCCTTTAGTTAAGAAAGCTTAACACAACCTCCGTAGGTAGAGAGCTTGACAATAATAATGTTCATTTTCCTTTTTTTTTTCATTTTCCTTTCACTTTCTTTCTTCCTTCCCTTGCTCTTGTATGCTTCTCCTTCATAAACATCGTATGTAAGGAGCCCTGGTTAGCAGCTCTTGGCTGCTAACCCAAAGGTTGATGGTTCAGACCCACCAGTGGTTCCATAGGAGAAGGAGCAGGTGATCTGCTCCCATAAAGAGTACAGCCTTGGAAACCCTGTGGCTGGTTCTGCTCTGTCACATGGGTTTGCCATGAGTTGGAACCAAGTTGGGGGCACCCAACAACAATAACCATAACATGGATATATTTAGGAGGCCCTGGCACAAAGAGTTAACTGCTGCTACCCGAACATTTGGTAGTTTGAGTCCACCCAGAGGTGCCTCAGAACAAAGGCCTGGTAATCTACTTCCCCAGAATCAGCCACTGAAAACCCTATGGAGCAAAGTTCTACTCTGACACCCATGGGGTCACCATGAGTCAGAGTCGACTCAATGGCAACTTTTTTAATGGATATAATTATGTACTTATATCTCTACCTTTACCTGCATATTATTGAGTATCTTCTTGATAGAAGAATTTTAGAAAACACAAGAGTTTGAGTTTTCTGTAAGGTCTAATAGGACTTCCTACTGCCCTACCTATCTTCAGTTCCATGCCGCATCCCATTCTCGTCCATTCTGTGAGACCGTTTCCCTTGAACGGCGTTGTTTTCCACTGAACCCTACATCAGGTATAATGATGGCAGATAATCTGTGAATGTCAAGAGGTGAGGAGACTTCTCATCTTAATGAAGAGCCATAAACATGCCTTTATAGGTCTGCACACCATCTGGACTTAGTCTGGGATTGTTGACAGAATGAAAGGATTCTTTTCTGTCCCTGTTCTCTAATTTCCTGTATCCTAGAGGTCTATTTTCCATGTGGCTGACATTTGGAGACCCTTGCCTGTTGGTTTATGGGGAAGTCCATGGTGTGTATTGGAATGTGGTTTTGTTTTATGTACCTTTTTTTGCTTCCAGGTCCACCAATTAGCAGAGCCCTGTGAGGACACCTAAGGTCCCTGGGTGGTGCAAATTGTTTGCACTGACTGCTAACCTAAAGGTTGCCAGTTTGAACCCGCTCAGTGGCGCCATAGAAGAAAGACCTGGTGAACTGCTTCCATTAAGATTGCAGCCAAGAAAACCCTGTAGAGCAGTTCTACTCTGTCACATGGGGAGGCATGAGCTGTGTCTTGGTTCTCTAGTGCTGCTATGACAGAAATGACACGAGTGGATGGCTTTAACAAACAGAAATTAATTTCTCACAGTTTAGGAGGCTAGAAGTCTGAATTCAGGGTGCCGGTTCTAGGGGAAGCCTTTCTCTCTCTGTCAGCTCTGGGGGAAGGTCTTTGTTTTTTCTCAGCTTCTGTTCGTTGGCTCTTTGGTGATCTTCGTGTGGCATGGCATCTCTCTCTCCCCATCTCTGCTTCCTTGCTTAATCTGCTCGTTCCATAGCTCAAAAGATACTGATCTAAGACATATCATACACTAATACTGCCTCATTAATATAACAAGGAAAAGCCACTCCCAAATGGAACTGTCACCACAGGTATAGGGGTTAGGATTTATAACAAGTATTTCGGGGGGACAAAATTCAATCCATAACACGTTGTAATCGACTCGACGGCAACGGGTTTGGTTTTCCGGTGAAGCGTGCCCACAGACACATGGCTTCCTGGCCATTTCTCAAAAATCTCCTGAAGGCTATCTCAGAGAGATGAAGGGCGGGTGGAATTTTTCACCCTTACATGCGAAGCAAGAGCCCAGATTGCTTCCTTCTGCAGGCGAATGACATAAAGTTAATGCCGATTTAGCCAAAGTGACGGGAACCCACCCATCCCTCGGAGCGCCCGTGCGGACTCCCAAAGCTACACATGCATTTGACATTTACAGTACGAACATTTCTGGTGGGGAGCGAGGCATTTAAATTCATTTTTATTTGTAGCGTAAGATCCATCTGAGTTGCAGTACTCCGTATGAAGCTTTGAGATCCAGGTGACGAGAGGGAAGGCTGATGGATCCGCCGGTGGGGACGTCAGTCAGGAGGAGATGGTGCCCATTTGTCGGAGGCTGTGAATGCAGACAGGGTTTCCTCCTCTTGCTTGCTGCTCTGCCTGGTGCGGCTAACCACGTCCACTCCTGCTATGAGATTGCACAGAAGGACTTTGGGTGGTTTTCAAAGTTATGGTGACTTTTAGATTGGGTCTGATTGAAGATGTGATAGTGATTGGGAGCTAGGGGTTATCCTGGAGCAGTTAATGCGGAGAGTTCTGGACTTAACTTTGTACGACATTTACTCCGGGCTGGGCACTGCAAGTACCTTTGAATACTTACAACAGTGATGTGTGGTTGTCGTTTTGTGGTTGTGGTTGGTTGCCATTGAGTTGGCTTGGACTCCTGGCAATCCCAAGCGCAACAGAACGAAACATTGCCTGGTCCTGCACCGTCTTCACGATCGTTGGTACGCTCGAGTCCATCATGGAGTGCCTTCCAACCTAGGGGTGAAGCCATGTATAAGAGAACGACATGTAGCCCAGTCCTGTGCCATCTTCACAATCATTGATGTTGCAGTCACTGTGTATTTTGGGTGCCATCCAACCTAAGGGGCTCATTTGGCAGTACTATATTGAACAGTATTCCATTGTGATCCATAAGGTTTTCATTGGCTAAGTTTAGGAAGTAGATGGCCAGGTGTTTCTTCCTAGTCTGTCTTAGTTTTGAAGCTCCTCCGAAACCTGTCCACTGTGGGTGGCCCTGCTGGTGTTTGAAAGACTGGTGGCAGAGCTTCCAGCTGTACAGCAACACACAAACCACCACGGTACGACACACTGACAGGCGGGATACGAGGCGTATGGTAAGTACCGTCATCCCCACTTTACAAGTGAAAACACAGAAGCTCCAGGAGGTTAAGGACTTGCCCAAGATCATTCAAGTTGCATAATGAGGGAGGATTTGGACTCAGAAATTATTACTGCAGAGGCTGGACTCTTAGCTCTAATGATATATTGTCTTACATGAAAACTGAGAATTAACTTTGTAGTATATGAGAATTGCCCTTTCCGACTGATGAATATGCCTAGAAAGGCGTCTTCATTCATTGCCAAGTAAGTCATGTAGGGAGGTGGAGAGGAAGGTTTGCATGAGCGAAAGAATGAATAAAGACCTGGTGTCTCAGACTGCTGGGTCATGGGCGGCGCCTTTCTGGAATAGGGCAGTGGCTGCTCAGCTTACATATCTGTGCACAGCTTGCTGCCTTGAGGAGTCACAGAGCTGGCCAACACAGACAGCAAATGAACCCCCTGGATTTCAGGGGCTGAGATGGCAGCAAGGTTGAGAATGAGCACAAAGCCCTCACCATGGTGGGTTCCTTTTGCCCAGCTTCTTGCTGTGCAGATGAGAGAGGCTGAGTCCTCTGGGCTGCAGAACAAAGGCAAAGGGGAAGGCTGACTCCTTCCTCGGAGGGCCGCTGCCCAGAGTGGGAAGCATTCATGAACGAGTTTCTCATTAAACACAAAAATGAGATATTCCAGGCCAACAAAGGCAAAGACTCCAGTGAGCACCACTTGGTGAGACTTACAGAACTCGTCTGGGCACTGGAATTATTTTCTCTTCCAAATGCCTTGTGTTTCAGACTGATTATGTGTCTGCATGGAAAGGGAAGAAGCTCCAGGATTCCCCAAAGCTGGAGCAATGAGCATTATATTAGTCTGAGGGAAGCTTCTGCGAAGAATGACACTTGAGATGCAGGCTTAAAGAGGAAGCGGGTGAAGCACTCTGGGCAGAGCACAGAGCCCTGTGGAGATCCGGAGGCGGAGGCTCGGTCTGACGCTGGAACTGGATGGAGGGCAGTGTTGCTCTCTGAAGGCAGTGCGCAGAGTGGCTCGAGAAGATGGTAGAAAGGAGGCAAGGGCTTCGCCATCTGTATTAGCTTGCTAGAGCTATTGTAGCAAACTGCCAAAAACTGAGTGACGTAGAACAATTGTCATTTATTTTCTCATGGTTCTGGAGGCTGGGAGTCTGATTTCAGGGGGTCAGCTGGGTCATGCTCTCTCCAAAGGTTCTAGGGGAACATCCTTCCTTGTTTCAGTAAGATGAGCCCCAGCTGAAAGACTTTAACGTGCTAAATGAAGAAAGACGAATGGTTTCTCAAAAGAAACCCCAAGTGATTTTTCCAGAAGGGCAAATGAATCATGATCACCACCATCACTGCAGCAACACGGGACTCAGCACATACTATATGCTAGACACTGTTTTTCGCATTGTATGTGCCTTCTGTTACGGAATCCCAAAGAAGATCCTTAAAGACAAATACAATACTTAGCCCCACTTTACAGATGAGGAAACCGAGGGAAGGGGGCTTGCCCAACAAGCCTGAGATCCCCCAGGGAGTAAGTGTGGAGATGAGATTCAAACCCGGCAGTCTGAGGGTTACTCTTTTTTCTTTTTTAATGACTTATTTTTTGTTGTTGAAAATATACACAGCAAAACATACACCAGTTCAACTGTTTCTACGTGTACAATTCAGTGATATCGATAACGTTCTTCGAGTTGTGCAAACATTCTTGCCCTCCTCTTCCCAGCTGTTCCTCCCGCACTGACATAAACTCACTGCCCCCTAAGCTTCCTATCTTTTGGGTTGCTGCTGTCACTTGATCCCATATAGTTCGTTCTTTAAAAGAACACAGTGCTCCAGACAGACATTCTTCACTAATTAAGCTAAACTGTTAGTAACCATTAAGCTATACCACCTGTTTCAAGGATGCCACACAGGAAAACGCCAAGTGTCCCTTGTGTGAGCAGCGTGCACAGTGCCCGACACACAGGTCCACGGTAGCTCTGCTTCTGAGAATTACCGCAACAATGCCCTCGGGAGTACAGAAATAGCCTGGGATATGCTACATGGCATCCTACAACGCATTTCTGCATTTTATTTCCTCGTAATTACTCATGCAAAGGCATTATCTCGGGGTCCTCAGTGGGCCTGCTCTTCACAAGGATCGAAACGCTGATGGTTCCAGCTCCTGCTTCACATCCCAGCGTGACCAAGAGCTATTTTGGTAGACAAGCGCGTCTGACTGCAAGATGGGTCTCTGTGCCTGTCTTTTGTGTCCCGTCTGCAGGTTGACTGACGCTCTCTCTTTTACTAAACTTTGAAAATGAAATGTGGGTACTACTCTCCTCTTTCATTTCTTTGAGGGAAATTGTAGGGTGGTGGTGCGGTGGGAGAGGAGGAAGCCATGTAAAAAACTGGAAGAGCTTCTAGAATGGATATGGTGTCAAGTTAAATTAGCCTCTGATGGGCAGGAGACCCGAGTGACAGATGACGAGGGGATGCGGGGCCGCTCAGCAGTACCCTGGGTGCAGATGGAACACAGAGAGTGCCGGGAAAAGCTATTGAGGTAGATCAGGCCATTTGTCTGATACGCCCTCCCGTCGGCCTTGAAGTTGGCTTTGGGAAGCTAGTCTAAAGAATCACAGGTACGGCAGAGCGGCTAAGTGCTTTGTCTTGGCATTCTCAAAGGCCTGGCTTGAAACTCAGCTTGGCTACTTCCTGGTGATTTAACCTCACAGATCCTCAAGTTCCTCATGTGAAATGGAGAAGAGAAGGATATATAATTCCTGGGGCCCCTTTGGGACTCGATGGGGTAATTATGTAGACACAGGGTACGCCTTCAATAAATGCAAGCTGCCTCATTATTACACTCTTCTGTATTTGCCTTTCTCTTAAAAATAACATAAAAAACAAGTTGCCATCAAGCTGACTCTGACTCACGGCAACCCTGTGTCTGTCAGAGTAGAACTGTACTCCATAGGGCTTTCGACAGCTGATTTTTTGGAAGTAGTTCACCAGGCCTTTCTTCCAAGGCACCTCTGGGTGGACTTGAACCGCCAACCTTTCAGTTAGCAGCCGAGTGTGTTAACTATTTGCACCACCCAGGGCCTCCTGCTTTTCTCCTATTCTTCCTTAATTCTTGTCTGGGTTTTTTTAGGTCCCTGGTTGGATAAGAGAAGGTACGTGTAGAACCACAACCTCATTTAACGAATGGAAAACAGGCAACCAGAGAGGGGAGATGATCTGATCAACGTCACACCACAGTTAAATAAATTGCAAAGCTAAGACTGGATACCAAGTCTGCAATCACCAGGCTAGGGTTTTGGGTGCCCTGCTGGTCCCTGTCAGCTTGGATGAAGGTGCCTGGAGAGGGTCGGAAAACCTGGCTCAAGGTGTAGACCAGTGATTGGAAACAGATTTACTCTCTGGTGTCAACTCAGATTGATAGATCAACACAGAATGCTGTGTAGGCAGGGAGTCTGAGGTTGTGGCATCTGGGTTCTCTCTACCAGGAAGAGTGTGTGAAGAATCACTGATGTCCGACAAGAGTGAAGAGGTGCGGGGTTACCACACATCTGCCAGGTATCGGTTGTTCCCTGTGCGGGATCTGGCGGTTGATGAGTGAAACAAACCCCAAATGATCTGTGTTTAAGCCCAAAAGACGAAGAGCAGACAGACACTTTGTGTTTCTCTTACATTCACTGACGGGTCTTCACTTTTGAGGAAGTCTGTTTCTCCTGTTGTTATGAGTTTGCAGTGTATCAAAGCGCTGGCATTGTGTCGGATCCTACGTGGCTTAAAAACAGTCTAACCAACTGTTGTTGGTGTTAGTTACCATCCAGTCCTCTCCAGCTCATGGTAACCCCACATACAACAGAGTGAAACATTGCCTGGCCATGCTCCATCACTATGATAGTTTCTAGGCTCTGATCCACTGTTGTGGCTATTTTATAAGTGCCATTGAAGCTAGGGGGCTCATCTTCCAGTAACGTATCAGACAATATTCTGTTGTGATCCGTAGGGTTTTTATTGGCTAATTTTCAGAAGTAGATCACCAGGCCTTTCTTCCTGGTCTTAGTCGGAAATCTCTGCTGAAACCTATCTATCATGAGAACCGTACATTACACACACTTTCCTAGGCCCTTGAGAAGCCGATTGTATTTGTTAATTATATTGTGTTGATAAAATACCTGACTCTAGCCTCACCTACGTAAGTGTAAGTTTCTGACACAGTAATTTAAAAAGTATGATTTATCTATACCGGTATTTGTCATCTCTGTGCAATTATGTATTAATTGAGGCTGACATGCTTATATTTTAATACCATTAATTAAGCAATTTTTTTTCATTCCTCATTCATTTTACTTAAAAGAAGCAAGTCTAATTTGTGTAATCTTTAGTGATACTTGTTTCTTGAAACTCTGAATTCAAGTGCGTTTAGGGAACAATTAAGGGTTAAGCTCATTTTCAGGATGGTCTGTCATCTCTCCTTCTAAGAAAAAGGGCCAGTGGCTTTCTGTGACGAGTGGAGTGAGTGTTAATTCCTTCTTCTTTCTCTGCAGTCGCTGTGTTTTATTATCCCAGCGCCTGAGAGGTGATCGGGTGGCTTCACGCTTTAGATAGAAAGCATGCCCTGTCCAAATGTGATTTATGTGGTCCCGGCAGTTTTGCACAGTTCAGCTGGAATTTTCTTCATGTTGATCAAGGTCAGAAGACCTACGGATTGTGCCATCCATCTCAGCAGCTCGAGTGCTGAGACAATTTTTGATAAACCTTGATGCAATAGCAACAGAGTCTGAAGTCCGAGGCTTGGGGTGCTAGAAACACACACATACACATCTACATGCACATACACACCAACTCATGTGTGCACACACATAAATACATACACACCACACTCAATGCACACACAAACACACATGTGCCCACACACATCATACACCACACACACATACACACAAACCCACAGAATACACAGGCACGCAACATACATGTACACATATACATACACACACATACACACCAGACACACACACAATGCACATACACAAACATACATGTACGCACACATACACACCACGCACACAAATGCAAACACACAATGCACTCGCACACAAAGACACACATGCACACACCCATAGACACGCATATATGCCAAATACACAACGTACTTGTACACAGACTCAGACATGCACATACACACAGGCAAACACTCACATGCCCGCGCATATGCACATATACGTACACACATCCATACCAAACACACACACGCACAAACTCACAGCGCCCTTGCACACACACACATACACGCCTGTGCACTTTTTATATTGCGTGGGCTTATTTTGCCTGTCTTAGGTTAGAAATTTTTTGCAACGTGTCATTGAAAATATACACATACAGTGGCATATTACTCAGCCGAAAGAAAGAAATGAAGTACTAGCGCGTGAACCTTGAGACAATTATGCTAAGTGAAAAAAGCCAGACACAAAAAGTCACATATTGTGTGATTCCTTTTATATGAAGTATCCAGAGTAAGCAAACTCAAAGAGACAGAGAAGAGATTAGCAGGTGCGAGGGGGTGAGGAGAAGAAGGAACGGGGCAGGGGGAGGCTATCACTTAATGGGTACGGGGTGTTTTCCTGGGGAGATAAAAACGTTTTGAAACTGGAAAGAGGTGGTGGTTGTACGACACTTGAATGCACCAAACGCCACTGAATTGTGTACTTTAAAATGGGTAATTGTACGTCATGTGAATTTCACCTCAATAAAAAAAAGACATTACCTTTCAATGTGGCCATTGTAAACTAAGAGCTATTCTAATCTGTAAAGCTGCCTGAGGTTTTTCATTAGTATTATTTGAACCAGAAGGTTTTCTGGGTGGGTTAGAGGACACACCGTTAGAACAGAAAAGGTTTTAAGTTCAAGAAGTTCAGATCTCGGGCACAGGAGCATAAGTAGGGAAGACAAGGCCTGTCTTAAGACAGATGAGCAGGATCTGGCCCAGCCACTGGTGCTGGCAGCTCTTCTCAGCTATCATATCCAGTTAAATAACTGGTATCCATGGTAGTCCCTGCATGGCGCAAACAGTAAATGCACTCGGTTGCTAACCAAAAGATGGGTGGTTTGAGTCCACTCTGAGGTGCCTCGGAAGAAAGACCTGGCGATCACTTCTAAAACATCAGCCACTGAAAACCTTATGGAGTGCAGTTCTACTCTGACACACATGGAGTCGACTTGATGCAGCTGGTAGCTGATACCCATGGTAGATAGAAAATCAAGTCAAAGGAGTAACTGAAAAATTTTAAGCCCACCTCTATACCTCTCAAAATAGCCCCCTAACTTGCTGTAAGGATTTTTTTTTTTAATTTACGTATTCAGATGGAGTTTTTCTGTTGATGCAATTCGTTACATTGTGACTTGACAAATATTAATTGTGCATCTATGATGGGATGTTATTGTTGTTGTTGGGTGCCATCAAGCTGATTTTGACCCATGGTGACCCCATATGACAGAGTAGAACCGCCCCATAGGGCTTTCTTGGCTATAACTGTTACGGAAACAGATGGCCGTGTCTTTCTCACGTGGCGCTTCTGGGTGGTTCAAACCACCAACCTTTCAGATAGCGGCTGAGCACCTAACTGTTGAGCCACCAGGGCTCCTTTATGATTGGTTAGTTATGCAGGCAAGTATAAGAGTAGTCCCTAAGGATTTACCAGAACATCCACACAAAGGAAAACGTAAGTAGAATCCAATATACAAGTAAACAACTTTCCTTGCTAATTGTACGAACATACAAGTTAAAGCCACCATGAGATCCTAATTTCTATCTGCTGAATTAGCCACACTGGAATAAAATAATAATATCCCCCCTTCCCATTCTGGCAAGGTTGCATTGAAACTGGCTCACTCATTCTTTACTGTTTGTGCTGTGATTTGGATGAACTGGCTTAAAAACCCGAGTACCCATACCTGGGAACACCATGCAGATAAGTATACCTTTTTACCCCTATGAATGATTCCAGTTCAGTGGAAACAAAAGGCCGCCTGAGCAGAGACACTGTCGCTCTTTTACTTGCAGTGTCAAAAGATTAGCAGCAAACTGATGTCCAGTCTCAGGAGAATGGCTTATTATGCTGAGTACAGAACGTGCTGGAGTATGGTGCAGCCATTAAGAGTGTTTAGTATGCATGTGCCAGAGAACCGTTGAACATATTGAATAAAAACACATCTCACAAGATAGCAGGTGCTTCTGCTTATGGTCATGTATAAAATAACATACACAAAGAAATGTTTGTTTTTTTCATATTGAAACATAGTTTTGTTAATTTATGATTTACGATGGCAAGACTTTGTCTTGACTATTTTGGACACTTATGAGCAGGGACCAATCGCTGGAGAAGGACATCATGCTTGGAAAAGTAGAGGATCAGTGAAAAAGAAGGAGACCCTCAATGAGATGGATTGACACAGGGGCTGCAACAATGGGCTCAAACATTCCAAAGATTGTGAGGATGGCGCGGGACAGGGCAATGTTTCGTTCTGTTGTACACAGGGTCACTATGAGTTGGAGCTGACTTGACAGAACCTAACAACAATGACAACAACAAATTATTTAAGAATTAGAAAGTAAGGCATCATGGCAGGTTTTAGGAAAGTCACTGGAAAATACAAGTTGTGTGGGATAGAGCTTAAGACTAAATTCGGGCAAATTCCTTACCCTTTCTGCATCTCAGATTCCTCTTCCGTAAAGAGATAATAATATTACCATCTACCCGTTAAGGTTGTTGTGAATCTTATGCACGATGTATCTAAATTAACAGTACACTTGCTGCCACATAATAGTCAGTCAGTGCATGGTTGTTGGTAGTATTAATAGTAATGAAAACCAGAGCAGTAGACATCCTGATAAGCAATTGATGCTCCTGTTGAGAATTAGAATTTCACAGATGAAAAGGACATCCAAGGAAGACAGCTAGGTCTATAATAAAGATATCCAGTGGAATATTACCAAGGTGCCAAGCGTATGTATGGCATGGGTCACTCCCCCCACTGCCCAGACAGCCCGAGAGATAAGTCCTTGAAAAGCAGGAGTAGAGTTCACAAGATTGTTATCAGAGATGTGACTGAATCAGTTGGGCATGTGTTGATCCTGGATGCTGATCAGGCAGGTTAAAGTATTCCAGACAAACATGGCTTCATGTTTGCTGAAAATGAGACCTGTCAGGATTTGCAGAAACTTGGTCAGCAACTTGGAAAATGATGGATGGGAAGAAAATGAAGGGGAGCAGCCTGCGGCAGCCCAAGACCCAACCCTCCCAACTGTTACCTTTCAAGTCATCGGGTTGAAGTTTATCTACCAAATAGCAGTCTCCAGACTTATTCTTAGTCACGAAATGAAAGCAACTCCTCATGTTCTGGAAATAGAACTGTCTGTGAAACAGGATCGCCTTCGGCCCTTAATTTTGGAGCAGGTATATGTTTATGCTGTGGACGGCCAGAAGAACGGACAAACCTGTCCTAGAAGAAATAGAACCTGAATGCCCCTTGGAAGACTTAGTGAGACTTCAGCTCACTTATATTTGGACACATCATCAGGAAAGACCAATCGCTGGCTAAGGACCTCATGGTGGGTAAAGTAGAGGGTCAGCAAAAACGAGGGAAACCCTCCATGAGATGGACTGACACAATAGCCACAATAATGGACCCAAATATACCAGTGATCGCGAAGATGGTGCAGGACGGGCAAACGTTTAGTTCTCTTGTGGATAAGGTCACCAGAGGGTTGGCACTAACTCGACGGCAAGTAAAAACATACATTTTTTTAATCAGAAGTCCATTTTGATAAAATTATCAAAGACATACTTCAAAGATCAGCTTTATGTTGAACCTCTTTGTTTCTGAACTTATCTAGGTAGTTGTTAAGAGTTCATACAAACAAAACTGCATGTGATTAAAATTAAAATTTTTTTTTTTTTACTTCTCACATTTAAAGTTGTCTTTAAAACTAGTAGTATTACCAAGCAGATATGATGATCTTATGGACTGAATTGTGTCCCCCCAAAACATATGGTGCAATCCTAACCCCTGTACCTGTGAATGTTACCTTGTTTGGAAAGAAGAATTTTTCTTTTGTTTTATTAGTGAGGTCCTAACCCTAATCGCTCTGAGAAGTGTCTCATAAAAAGGGGAAACAGACACACAGAGAGGCACAAGCAGGGAGGAGACCACGTGGGGGAACCAGGGCTTTGAACCAGTTCAAACCCCTCCTGGGAATTTGCATTTCTAACAAGTTCCCAGGGAATGCTAATGCTTCTGGTTGGGGACCAATTCTGAGAACCACTGGTTGAGAAGTGGTTCTCAAGATTTATTATACGTAAGAATCACCTGGATATCTTGTTAAACTGTAGATTCTGATTCAGTATGTCTAGGGTGAAATCATTAGCATCGTCTGGGAACTTGTTAGAAACACAAACTATCAGCAGGGGTCCAAACCAGAAGAAACCAGTTTGAAACCTTAGAGGGAATCCTTTACAAGCCAAGGAACACCAAGGATGGCCTAGGTCTCCCGACAAGGAAGGACCCAGTCCTAGAGCCAATGCCCTGATTTAGGCTTCTAGCCTCCAAGAAACTATGAGACAATAAATGTTTGTTCTTTAAAGCCACCCACTTATGGTATTCTTTGTTACAGCAGCACTAGGTAGCTAAGACAGTTGAGATCTCTCAGATATTAATATCAAACAATTGATTTAAAATTGAACGGTCATACATTTTTCACAGTGCACCCAATTTAAGGCATTGGGGTTACTTGGCATTGGTGAAGCGATCCGACAGTTATTGATCTCATTCAGTGTATGCATTGCTGAAGCAATTCGTGCTGCCATGCGTGTGGAATGCTGTCATTGGCTAGACCTGAGTCCCACGCGTAGCCCTGGAACTTGGTAGAAGTGTCAGCCCCATATGGACTCCAAGAGAAATGGGAGACAAGCACTCTCCAAAAGGAGAACTGAGCTGGAGCTGTTCCCAGAAGTGGGTGAAAAGATGCTGCGTAGGGAAAACACACAAGGACACATACACATACAGATACACAGGTCCTTCTCTACATCACCTGGGATCCGATTATAGAGGGCCGCAAATGACAGGCTAAGAGGTTTCTTAACATTAGTAGCTGGCAGGCTTGAGAACGGTGGACTAAGAGGTGAGAATTACATTTACTGGTGGTTTCTGAGGAAGGCCTAACATGATCGGTAAAGTTTGGGGAGAAGCTACATAGGAACAGAAAGGTCAACAAACACCATTACACTGTCCTACCAATTCTGGGGACCGTTTCTGTGCTACAGCTGTGGCACCTACCCCAGGTGGGTCCCACCTGGAGGTAAACTGTCAATAACAATGAAGTTGTAAGGAGGCTGTCATTGCAACCCAGAGAGCAAGTGAGAGCCTGAGCTGGGCTGATGCTCTTAGAGATGAAAAGGAGTGAACCCTTTCCAGATGCTAACTCGTTTTGCTACACAGAACCAGAGGACGAAAAGACTTCTAAAAGCATAACTACTTTTATGTAGTGAATACTTTCTGTGTTCAAGGCCCTTTACTAACTGCTTTACAAGCATGATCTCATTTAATCTTTACATCTACCTAAAAAGGTAGATAGACACGTTTTTCAAGTGATGAACTGGAATCCCAGAATATTAAGTCAATGTCCCAAAGTCACACAGTGGGTAGGTGGCAGGATTATGATTACAGTTGAGGTTTGCCTGACCCCAGAGACCATGACTATTTCAGCTACTCCCAGCTGCCACAAAACTAGGAAAGATCAACACACTTGACATCAATTAAGTTGTAACCCTCGATTGGCACACCCATGTCAATGCACACATATAAAGACATAGATACATGTGACATGTTTTGGGGGGACTACAAGTATTTATTTCATAACCATAAGTTCAAAACGGTCTTACTGCCCCCAAAGACTACCTACATCAAAAGATCCCAAAAGGAAAGTTTTTAAATTAAGAGCTCCATATCCAAAATATCAGTGAGC
>NW_004443960.1:6189365-6192558 GCF_000243295.1 Trichechus manatus latirostris
AGTGACCTATTTACCTTCTAACATCGTTATAAAGGTCATTAACATAGAAGAAGACTGAATAGCGGTGGTAAGCTTTTTATATGTCTACCAGTGACTTTTACCCCATAAAATTAAAGGATTTATTTTTATAGTCTGTTGCAATGATAGGGAAGAATTTATATTATTACTAGATAGATTTATCAGTAAGGGGCCATAGAGAATATCTAAACCAGCTTTATCCAGTAGAAATATAATGAAAGTCACACCTGTTATGCTAAGTTTTCTAGTAGCCAGTTTAAAACAGGTAAAAAAGAAACAGGTGAGAGTAATTTTAATAATATATTTCATTTAACCTAGTATATCCTAAAGGAGCCCCGGTGGCTCAATGGTTAAGTGCTTGGCTGCTAACTGAAAGGTTGGTGGTTCAAACCCACCCAGCAGCTCCGTGGGAGAAAAGACCTGGCGATCTACTTCTGTAAATATTACAGCCAAGAAAACTCTGTAGGGGAGCTGTAGTCTGTTACATAGGGTCTGTATGAGCTAAAAATTGACATGACAGCTTCCACCAACATATCCAAAATATTATCGTTTCAACATGTAATCAATAGACAAATTATTTATGAGCTGTTTTACTATTCTTTTTTCATACTGAGTATTCAAAATCCATTGTGGATTTTACATTTTCAACACGTCTCCATTTGGACTAGCCCTATTTCAAATGCTCATTTGCCACATGTGGCTACTGTGTTGGAAGGCACACGTATGACCCAATCCTGTCATTTAAAAGATAAACCAAGGATTTGAGAGGTTTCTTTAGAGATTTTCCAATAACAAAACTTCCAGTAGAAACTATTTCAATGAAAAAACAAAACAAAAAAACCTTTTGGGAATTGGTTGTATACTAGATTTCTCCTTAATTATGTGCTTTTGGGAAACAACACTTCTACCATATAAGGTAAGCCGAACTGATCTCGGGCATCCTTTACACCCAGATCTCACAGTGGAGGTGCTGATCAATTGATTGAAAGAAGCGCAAATATCTTCCCCATTTTAAGCTTAGTGAGTTAATCACTGACCCTGAATTCATAGATTAGCTTGTTCTGGGAGTCTACCCAGGAGGGCATCTGTGGCTTGTCAGATCAGTGATTTATAGCACTTTGTCCAGGGTAGCATGGACTCCACCATTCTTGGATGAAATAATTTTGGGTGGTGCGTGTATTTGGCATTTAATATCACTGAATTACATAGGACATAATTTCTCTTCAAAATCCGTTTCACATGTTAAAGAAAACATCTCAGTGTGTTGCTATTATGCCTGTAACATCTTTCTAACACTTGCTAATCTTTTTGAAAAACCCACTGCTATTGGGTCGATTCCAACTCATAGCAACCTATAGGACAGAGAACTGCCCCATAGGGTTTCCAAGGAGTGGCTGGTGGATTAGAATTGCCTGCCTTTTGGTTAGCAGCCACATGCTTAACCCCTGCACCACCAGGGCTTCATCTTTTTGAGTAACCAACAAAATATCCAACCGGAATTTCACAATTGAGGAGTGTTCTCCTGGTAGCACAATGGTTAGGCGCTCAGCTGCTAACCAAAAAGGTTGGTGGTTCGAACCCACCCAACAGCTCTGTAGGAGAAAGATGTGGCAATCCGCTCCCATAAAGATGACAGCCTAGAAAACCCTATGGGGGCAGTTCTACTCTGTCACATAAGGCCACTATGAACCAGAATAGACTTTATGGCAAATGACGACTCTTTTGTTAAAAATTTTAGTCTGATAGTCTCCATATATTTGTGGCAAATTGTACTCATTTTCAATTTTAGAAATGATATGAAATGTTTTAAATTTTACTGAAGTATATAAAGAGTAAACCGAAAGCAAAATAATAAGTTAATAATAATTATAGAGGTGACTCATGGATAAGGCAAAAAAGTCGCTGTTACTGTTGTTAGTGGCCACTGAATCAGTCCCAACTCACTGTGACCCCCTTCACAAGGAAACAAGATGGTGCCTGGGCCTGGGCCATACCCATGATGGGTTGTGGTTTGGACCATTGTGATTCAGAGGGCCTTCCTTAGCTGGTTTTCAGAAGTAGATCACCAGGCCTTTCTTTCTACTCTGTCTTTGTCTGGGTGCTCCACTGAAACCAGTTCAGCATCCTAGCAACATGCAAGCCTCCACTGACAGATAGGTGGTGGCTGCACATGAGGTGTATTGGCCAAGAACTGAACCTGGGTGGGAGGTAAGAATTCTATCTCTGAACCACCACAGCTCCCTCATGAAGGCAAAAATAGCAACACCAATACGTGAATGAGCTAAAGTTTTAAAAGTACTGGTCTCATCCTGGTGATGCAAGGAGAGATTTGTCTATGCCCCCCTCAGACACCACTGCATTACCTTCCTACCCTGGCCAGCTGCCACAGAGGATGCTTCCTTGGCCATGGAGAATTTTGTGGATCTAGTGCTGGAAATCCATTGCTACCGCAGGGCAAACATTTACAATTGTACCCCGTTCTCCCAGGAGGTGGCCCCATTATCTTATGCGAAGTACAAATGGATTGGAAAAGGAATACTGCTTTTTAAGCATCTCCTTTGCTTAAAAAATCTAAAATACTTACACAAAGTGTGGACTTATCCAAGGCCAAATTAACCAACCCACACCGTACAAGAGGATTCCCGAGTGAACTTTGAGGAAGAAAAGGGTGGGGTGTTCGTGTATACACCTTCTGCCCTTTCTTCTCCCCCTGCTTTCAAGTTCTGTTTGTCGTGTGGTAATTGATCAGAGAGAGGCTAAACAAATACTAAACTTTCTTCCTAAAACTGTAGTTTCTAGTTGTTTATTTTCTTTCATGTTTTTTGAGCTTGACTCTGTGCTCCCATGGAGTTTATTAAAGCAGTATTTTATTTTTTATCTGCCTGCAAGGCAAGAAAAGGTACTTAAGAGCTTAGACTCCCGAACGAGATGGAGTTCAGCCCAGTTCTGCTGCTTCATAACAGTGGATCTTGAGGAAGTTCATTGACCTCTCTGAAATTCAGTTTCCAGGATTTCATCTGTAAAATAGGTTCACAAGAGAACCACCGCGTATGTCTGTGGTCGAGAATGGAAAGAGATAGGAGAGTGCCCAGCGGAGGGCTGTGTATGTACTAAGAGCCCAAGGTGGTTAAAACCAAACAAACAGAAAGACCAGTTGCCTTGGAGTTGATTCCAT
>NW_004443960.1:6194343-6212652 GCF_000243295.1 Trichechus manatus latirostris
TGTCAGTCCACCTCCTTGAGGGTCTTCGTCTTTTTCGCTGACCCTGTACTTTACCAAGCATGATGTCCTTCTCCAGGGACTGCACAAGGAACAGGGTAATTTAAACATCACCACCAACAAAAACGATGGAATCAGCGCTTTCTGCAGGTACTCTCGGTTATTTGAAGCGCTCAGCAGGGTCTCCTCAGGAGTCCTTGAGCTCTCAGGTGCAGATTTACAAACTGGCCACTAGAGGCACCCTTTGCATCCATACCAGGAATTATTCGCTATCAGCTTTGGATGCTGATGGCCCGTTTTGGGGGACTTAGGAAGAGTGTAAAAATGCGTTTGATTTTATGAAAAAAAGGAAAGTTAGAAATATATTTGATTTGGGTTATGTTGTAATGTATTTATAATTAATGTGTTCCATAGTGATTTTGTATCTATACAGGGCAGGGTTTCTTAGCTTTGGCACGGTTGGCGTTTGGGGCAGATCATGCTTTTCGTGGGAGCCTGCTGTGTGCACCTAGAATGCTGAGCAGCATCCCTGGCCTCTGCTCACAGATGCCAGGAGCACCCCTTCCGCAGTTACGACAACCAATATGTGTCCAGACATTTTCAAATGTCCCCTCCCCCTGGGGCGGGGGGTGGGGGAGGTGACAAAATTGCTCTTGGTTGAGAGTCACTGATGTAGCTGAATGTTTTTATTATTAGTTAATTCATGCTAAATTATTTCAGGGTGAAACTTCTACACCTTGCTTTCAAGTGGCTTAACAAAGAATCAGAACAAAAATAAAGGCAAAAAGAGAAAAGGGAAAGCAAGCAAGGGAGAAGGAAGGGAAACGAAAGGAAGGAAAGGAAAAAGCAGTACTATCCGTGCTAAACATCACAGACCAAGCAAATCACTTCAGGCCTAGACTCTGGTATAAACTGTAGGGCGTGTGGGGATGACAGCTCTTCAACAGAATATGGAGCTGCCTTTAGCAGAAGAATGGGGGTAGGTGATACTGGAGACTCTACTTCAACTTAATATTTATTTATTCATGGCAGACGGGTTCACTAGCAAATCATTGTTTATCCTGAAAACTGGATGAGAAAAAGAGCTCACAGACAGTGGAGGTGGCTTTTCTAGAGTTTGTCCATGATGGATATTGAAGCTGTGGCCTGCGTGTCTAACCTGGACTCACAAGCTCAGTGTCCATGGGGCCAGCAGGGAGATGCATGAGGCTGCCTGGGCATTCGGGTCTCTGGGAACCAGGACGTGTGTGACCCCTCTAGGCCTACTTGACTCCAGCTGACCGTGGCCAGCCAGGAACAAGGGTCCACAGTGGCCAGAGCTTTCCAGATGTCAAGAGGCCACCATCTGTCTGGAATTATATATCACACCCACCCAATTTTAAACACTGGAAAAGAAGTCATTTTCTCCCCAAGTGATCCCACTTAGTGACATAACTGGTGGCTCCATCTATCATCTCATCCCTCCCACTGTGTTACAACTGTTGTTGTGGTGGTTGGGTGCCGTCCAGTCCATTCCGACTCAGAGCGACCCCATGTGACAGAGCAGAACTGCCCCATAGGGTTTCCTAGGCTGGAATATTTACAGGAGCAGATCACCGGGTCTTTCTCCCGCAGAGCTCCTGGGTGGGTTTGAACCACTGACCTTTCAGTTAGCAGCCACTGAGCACCTAACCATTGCACCACCAGGGTCCTGGCCTTTGATACAAGAGGTGCAGTATTCTTGATGAAAGGGTTTAACCCAAACCAAATGGTGAGGAGAAGACAAGAGCTAAAGATAAAATAAAAACCAAAAAGTTAATGTCACAAAAACAAACAAGCAAACAAAAAGATGGGGGGACTGTTCGAAATTAAAAGGAAAAGAAAGGAATGGAAGAATCAGATGCAGTGCTGACTTATTTAAAAAAGGCTCTCAATGACCACTGAGATGTTTGAAAATCGGCTTAGTGTTAGATGATAATTCTGAGGTGTAGTAATAGATTATCAGAAGGTACGTGCTGAAGTACTTGGGGGTGGAATGTCTATAAACTACTTTCAACGGTTTAGCAAAGACAATGAAACAAAAGACACACACACACAATGTGAGCCCAACTACACAGACCAAGAGGTGCAGGTGTGTGGGGTGATGACACAGAGGTTGGGCAGAGTGCCTGTCAGAGTTTGTATGTCCTTGTTACCCACACCCGGGTTCAAATCCTCCTTCTACCAGTTAACAGCAAATTTACTCTTGATGGCCTTCATAACTTTGAAGCCTCAGTTGAACGGGAATCCCACACCTTTAGAAGCTAAGATGACAAGACTTTGTCTTGCTTACTTTGGATATATTATCAGGAGGGACCAATCCCTGGTGAAGGAAATCATTGCTTGTAAAGTAGAGGGTGAGTGAAAAAGAGGAAGACCCTCAACAAGATGGATCGACACAGTGGCTGCAACAATGGGCTCAAACATACCGACAATTGTGAGGATGGCGCAGGACTGGCAAAGGTTTTGTTCTGTTGTACGCGGGGTCGCTACGAGTCGGAATCGACTGGACGGCACCGAACAACACCACTTTCTCCTATATGAGATGCTTGTAAGAATTAAATGAAGAAACATATATGAAAGCACGTGGCATGTGACAGGTGCCCACTAATACCTGTCACCTCTATTCCTCCATGTCAAGTGGCCTTGTTACAATGGTGGGAGAGGTGGTGTGTGGCACACAGATGTGGGCAGCTCGTTGTGGGCACTTTAAACTTCTGTTGGTATTCTATTTGTGTGCGCGCCGTATGTTTGAGCACAGAGGAAATCATTGGATTTCCTTACGGCTTTCGAGGCTGTTAGCGTGTTTTTCTAGTTCAGCTTTCGGATCTGATTTTACACACACCTGTATGTGCATATGTTCATTATTAGTCTTGTAAGATGGATGGAACAAGCGAGTTGCTGGTGTATAGGTCAAGGTGACCAGAAGATGGCAGTACACCATAAAGAAAAAGACACCCAGCGTTGGCCGCTGTTTTAATTAGCTAACAGGAAGCGAGGTCTGCTTTTATATAGTTCTTGATTTTGTAATTTTCCTGAGCAGGCATTGATGGCAGACATTTTCATCCTTTGTCCCAGTTTCAGCATCAGAGGAGAGGGACTGTCAAAATGCAATCAATGGCTAGCCACGCACACTCCCCACCCCCTGAACTTAAGTCCTGCAAACATCAGCGTGTGCCTCCTGGATGTTGCTGTGGTGAGGAAGGAGGCAGGGAGCCATCAATTATTCCCAGGAACACAGCCCCCTCTGCCCTTGAAAAGGAAGCCAGCTGACGTTATGGAGTGAGACTGGGGAGCGGCAGTCAGGGTGGGAGGTGGGATTCTTTGTCAGTGTTCTAGAAGTTGATCCGGAGCCCTAGAGGAGCCAATTAAAGATTGGCTTAAATTAGTACATGATGGCTCAGCCCCCTGGAATGAATTACCATTAGCTGGTCAACATTGTAATTGAAACCTGGAAGGCTGGCGGGACAAAAAAAAAGAAAGTTACCTTAAAACATTTCTTCTCCCCCAGTCGCTTCCTTTGTTCTTTGAGTGAGAAAAGCTTTACTGCAAACGAACTAGTCTGTTCTAAGCACGTACTGAGTGCCAGACCCATTTTATACAGGTTCTGTTTCTTAGGGTAGTCCCCAAACTATCCTATGTGACACTTCGTAGGGGTACCATTGTACAGATAAGGAAACTGAGTCTCAGGAATATTGGGGAACTTGTTTACAATTGTATGATTATTAAAAAAGTTACAGGTAAGATCCAAACTTCAATCTCTTGTAATTTCCTTTTATTATATCACCAAGCCTCCTCCATGTACAGAAAGGGATTGTAAATAAATAGATGTCTCCTTTTGTATTCTATTCAGCTTTTTAATTCCTGCCCTACTTATTAACTGGGGTCCCTGGGTGATGCAAAAGTTCACACACTCAGCTGTTAACCAAAAGCTTGGAGATTCAGGTTTACCCAGAGGCACCTTGGAAGAAAGTCCTGGCAATCTACTTCTGGAAAATCAGCCACTGAAACCCTATGGGACAGAGTTCTGCTCTGACACACATGGGGTTGCCATGAGTTGGAATCCACTCTGCGGCATCTGTATTTTTGGTTTTGTTTCACTTACTAACAGAAAATAAAGACAGGAAGTGATGTTGATTATTACATCAGCAAAAAATGATTTAAAATAAGAGAATTGAGAGAGACCTTCTATTTCTTTTATCATAAACTTTTAAAATAAGTGAAGCCCAAACATTTTTTGCTGGTTACAAAAAAAGTAAAAAAGTTATACATGCTCACTGTAGAATATGTAGAAAATATAGAAAAGTACAAAAAGTAAACTGGCCTCAACAGCCAGGACTAACTCCCGGAACAGTTGGGTGCTTTTCCGTGTCTTTTCTCCTGTGCGTATATACTTTTGACAAACAGTATTCAGACCGTTTCAGCACATCACAAGAGCATTTCCTGTCTCCTGAAACATGTTTATTAAAAACATCGCTTTTAGTGGCTTCCTGTACGCCTCGTTATATGAATATGTTCTAGGTTTTTTGTTTTTTTTAAACATTCCTCTACTTTTGTACATTGAGGTTGATTCCAAGGAGCCTAGGTGGCACAAGTGATTTGCGAACGGCTGTTGACCTAAAGGTTGGCGGTTCGAACCCACCAGCAGCTCTTCGGAAGGAAGGCCTGGCCATCTGCTTCCATAAAGATTACAGTCAAGAAAACCCTATGGAGCAGTTCTACTCTGTAATGAGCAGGGTCGCTTTGAGTCGGGGGCGGACTCGATTGCAGCTAACAGCAAGGGTGATTCTAATTTGGGGAAAATTGATTCCCAAATTGATTCCCAAATTGAAAAATAGAAGCTCTCTGTCTTTCAGTCCCCTCATCTTAAATCGTTTTTTGCCAATGCAATGATCAACATCACCTCTTGCCTTTCTCTTCTGCTAGTTAATAAGGGAAACAAAACAGAAGCTAGTTGCCGTAGCGTGGATTCCGACTCACGGCAGCCCCCTGCGCGTCAGAGGGGAACTGCGCTTCATCGGCTTTTGCAAAATGAGTTATACGTGAAGGAACAAATCACTGCTGTTTAACCAGGCTGGTTCGCAGCCATTCCAGATCAGATCTGCCACTTCAGTAGCCTGGCTGATATCTCTCAGGTGGATCTTAAGCCAGAGTAGGCAGTCGCCAGGTGCCTTCCATAGCAACCAGGAGGGGAGGATTCTTTCCAAATGGAAACTTTGCAGAATTGCATCAGCCTCCGCTGGGCCTCCTCCCCGGCCCGCTTGCTGTGCTGATGCTCCGGGAGGCGTCTGTGGCTGCAGGGTTGCAAGGAGATGAGCATGCACCCAAGGACAGCTATGCCCGCTTGTCCAGTCCCCCCTTGTACCCAGAGCACAGCTTGTTTTTGCATAATTTAAGCACTACGTGGTTGTGCCGGTTAAGTTCTGTGAAATTGGTGTTCTCCCATCCATGAAATTATATACATCTTGGGAACATTTCCAGTTACTAAAGGGGCGAATGCATTCTTCGAAAGGGGTGAGACTGCTGTGGAGTTGATAGAGCTCACCCCAAAGAGCAGTGCTATCTCCGCTTCACCACTCTGAGACACAAAGGTGGACGTTTTCTTTGTAAATTTGAAGGCACCTGAACTGCAAGTATAAGCTTCCCATTACGTATCCAGCTGCAACTCATTCCTTTTCTTCCAACCTCTCCCACCACCCCCCAGCTCACACATCCAGAGACCCTTGGAAATTGTCGGTAATGCACGCTTTGTGTTCTTTCTAAACATTCTCTGGGTTGCTACTACTCTCTCGTGGCGTCGGTGCCTGGGACAACGATAGGAAATCTCCCAAGACATGCTTCTGATAATTTCAAATATTGGATTTACACCTTGTCTCTGTGTGTGTGTGTGTGTGTAGCCCATGCTTATGGTGATATGATTTTTAAATATTCATTATGTACAAATACCGATAATATATGACATTATAGAGAAACATTGCTGAAGTCACTTCACAAATCTCCATTGTTATTAACACGTAAGAACGACAGGTTTCTAGTTCCTAAATGATTCACACTTACAGAAGAAGAACATTGCCATGACTTGGAATATCCATGGAAACTGAATTGGAGTCGGCATCCTTCAAGTTCCTGGGTTTAAAGTCAGGTGATGATATTACTGACTGTCTTAGTGTGGATTCTCTAGAGGAGCAAACCCGGTGAGATACATAGGTGTGTGTGTGTGTGTGTGTGTGTGTGTGTGTGTGTGTGTGTGTGTGTGTGTGTGTATCAGGGACCTATCTTCCAATGTAGCATGCCTCTGTCTATATATGGTATGTTTGTTGTTGTTGTTGTTGGGTGCTGTCAAGTCGATTGAGACTCAGAGTGACTCCATGTGACAGAGTAGAACTTCCCCATAAGGTTTTCTTGGCTGTAATCTTATGGAAGCAGATCTCTCCTGTGGAGCTGCTGGGTGGGTTCAAACCATCCACCTTTTGGAACAGCAGTGAAATGCCTAACCATTGCGCCACCAAGGCTCCGTCATATATGGAGATGGCATCAAACTGTTTCCGTGGTGATGTCTTCCCGAATGTAGGCACATTCGCTGGGGAGAGTCGCCATTAAAATTTCCTTAAAGTGCTCCGGTGACGCGTCCATCATTCATGTTCCATTGGGTTCTTTCCTATGACTCCTCCAGCATGGAAATAAACAGAGAGCCCAGCTGTTTTCTGTCTTCATCTTCTAGAGGAAGAGGCTCACTGCACAGACCTCCCGAGCGAGGGCAGGAAGTTTCATCTCCCGCAAAGAGATTAGTCTCTGAATATGGTTCCCTTTGTGTTGGGCTTGTGAGCGTGTGTATACGTTTGTCAACTGAGATCTGAAACTGTGCAGTGCAATAGTTGACTGGTCCCCAGAGAATACGGGCAAGCTGATAGAAAATTAGTTTTGGGTATTGATGATAAACAAGTTAATCTTCCTTGGGTAATCTTTTGAAAACAAAGCTGACTGTATTCTTTTATTAATATGTTCTTTCTGTAGGGAATTGTCCATGACTCAAAATAAAAATGGTTTAGAAATTGTTCTTAGGTCTGAGCCTCTGGCTTATAAGGATTTCAATAAATGTTATATTACCCACAGCCTAAAACATGGGCTAATTCATCAGCAGTTTGCTTTAAATAACATTACTCTCTAAGACGACATTTTATTGTGTTTCTCTGGAGTTCTGTGATGTGGATATATAATGAGGTTAAGCATTCTTTTAAGTGTATATAGAACGATAGCATTTGCTCATGCATTTACCTTTCTATAGAAGATAATTCACAGGTCTGCTCATTGACAGGAGCCCTGGTGGTGGCGAGGTTAAAAGCTCGGCTGCTAACCAAAAGGTCGGCAGTTTGAATCCACCAGCTGTCCCTTGGAAACCCTATGGGGCAGTTCTACTCTGTCATATAGGGTCACTGTGAGTCGGAATCGACTCGATGGCAACGAGTTTTTTTGGTTCATTGGCATAATTTGACATGAAAGAGTTCCACCCCTGACAACAAAACCAAACAAACAAAAAACCCAAAAACACTAGAGGTACAATTTAAAATACAAAATAACGTTGCCTAATATAGTTTAAAGTTAAAGAAAGAGAAGATAATTAATCCGTTTTTAAAATGATATGGAAGTGAAACAGATAAAATTTAAATATATATATATATATATCATTCTACAACTGTAATCATTAGATTCTAGAATGACCTTGGACTTCATCATTAAGCAAAAGTAGCCAGGGATGGATTGATTGGTTGATCAGTAATCATGAACCTCTGTTTTTAGTCCATTATACTCCAGCAAGTGGATTCAGCCAAGAAAGATAGTTTCAACCCCAAGATATTTCAAGTTTGTTTTTCTTGGCTGTAGAAGCACCATGAGCCAAGAAATGGAGTGTCTGGAGGCTATCCTTTTCCTTCCTATAAATCCACTTACTCAAGTCCTCCCCCCTTGAACTCTGAAACATAATCGGGAATTGGCAGGGTTGGGTTTCCATTTTCACCTCCAGCTAAACCTGTCAACCTGTGATGAGGTTGGTTGGGGATCATCATAAAACAAAATGTTTTCATATTTGTAGTACCAGCTCATGCAGTATCCATTCATTTTGTTATTCATGTTTCATCATGTTCATTTTGATTGCTAACATGACGATGTCACTGTGTCTTGAGAGACGCTGGGGAAAGGAAACGGGAATTATAGAGTCCTTGAGAGAAATCTTCCAACCATGTCGTTTGTAGCAAAAAGAGTCTGCTGTGTGGGAGCTAGATGTCACTCCCATCAGAAGACGATGGTTCCTGTCCCTATAAAATTATTCTTATGGTTCCCAGCACAGCTGTAGGGGGGGATGTTTTAAGTCCGTAATAAATGTGGCCGGTTTTTAAGAATGCTTATTTTGCTGTCACTTTGCACTCCTCTTTCTTAATTTCCACTGTCTCTTGTCCTCAAATCCAACTTGTCACTTTCAAGACTTATTAATTCTACTTCCTTGGTATCTTGGGCATCTGTTTTATTTTTATTTGTCTATGGCTACCACCCAAGTTTGGGAAATGGAAAACATATTCTGAATAAATGCTGTGCAGCAGACGTCACATGCTTTTGGTAGATTAATTTCCTATACCATTTTATGTAATCGTTATTTTCAACCCAAGGAAATAAGCATGGCACTGTCCAAGATGACCTGAACTCACAAAGGCAAAACGACCATGGAGGGCAGAAGAATGCCTCTCCTCCCCCGCAAAAAAGTCAATGTCCTAATCCCTGGAACCTGTGAATATCTCACCTTCCATGGCAAAAGCAACTTTGTAGATGTGATTATTGATGTTGTGACTCAGTGCCATCGAGTCAGTTCCGACCCATAGTGACCCCATGTACAACAGAACGAAACACTGCCCAGTCCTGCACCATCCTCACAGTCGTTATGCTTCAACCCATTGTTGCAGCCACTGTGTCAATCCGTCTCATTGAGGGGCTTCCTCTTTTACACTATCCCTCTAGTTCACCAAGCATGATACCCTTCTCCAGGGACTGAGCCCTTCTGATAACGTGTCCCAAGTATGGGTGATGTAGTCTCGCTATCCTTGCTTCTAAGGAGCATTCTATGGTAAGGATTTAGCTGAGATGAAGGGATTATCCTGGCTTATCCGGCAGTCTTTAAAAGCAGAGAACCTTTCCCTGCTGTAGTCAAAGGGAGATGTGACAACAGAAGAGTGGTCAAAGAGACGTGACTTTTCTGGATGTGAAGATGGAGCAAGAGGACCAGGAGCCAAGCAAGGAAAGTGGCCTTTAGACGCTGGAACGGAAAGGATTTGGATTTTCCCCTGAGCTTCCAGAAAGGAACACAGCCCTGCTGACACCTTGATTTTAACCTAGTGAGACCCATGTAAGAGTTCTAACCTACAGAATGATAAGATAATAAATTTGTGTTGTTTTAAGTCATTTAAGTTTTAAGCCACTAAATACCATGATCTACCTTTAGAGTTGTTTAGTGGGTCGGTAGATATCTGAGCTGTGGCCTGATTTCATCTCCCTACATAATAGAGCTGGTGCTGTTTTCAGTAAACCTCGCTAATGTTTCAGCCCTTCTTTCTTTTTACGTAGTTTCTTGAATAATTTGCTAAATGCTATCTCTGCCTGGAGCTCCTCCAGTTTCAATCCATGTTATGCATCATTGCTAGAGTTTTCTTCTTAAAATATTGGACTATTTACCTACCTTCAATTTGTGACTCTGTGGTCTAGCAAATGAAACAAACAACATGGTTTGATCTCTCAGTTTCCTCTCCAAGGTTATCTCCCATTTAAGACATCAGTTCACCTACATTCTGGCCAAACAGGAAACACAGTAACTGACCATGCCCCCACCATGTGCTTTTACAGCTGAACATCTTTTCTCCTACTGCCTGTTCCACCGGGAATGTATTTCCCTTCTAACTGACATCTAGTTGAAATGCCTCCTATTCTCCAAGTCAGAAGGAACATTCTCCAAATCAGAAGGGACATTCTCCAAGTCAGAAGGGATTTCTCTCTCTTACGATCCATTAAAAACCATCTCCACCATCACCATCATCTACATCATCAAGCTCAGCACCATCATCATCAACATCAACTCCATAATCACTACCATCATTACCACCTAAGGATATTTTAGTGTGACAATGATTCTTTATGTGGTTTATCTCATTCACTGCCCACCCATACAAGGTAGGCACTATTATTTCTCCCATTTTATAGATGAGAAAACCAAGGAAGCTTTAAAGATTATTTTGTGACAAGTTTAACATTCTATTGTAATATAATCATGTTTATGCCACTAGTCAGATGCTGGAATGTTTGAAATCACCTTCCATGATTTGACTCCCAAAAGAATTTGATCTATTGTTTTAACATGTCTCTGCTATCTGTAATACTTCTACTGTCAGTTTAGCTTTGTTTTTTTTTTTGCCCCTATTAAATAATTCCTTTTTTGGCTGCTATTATATCATATTGTCAATATTCCATCCATTATGTAATTTCCCATTGTCGTTTAGAACAGAGGCTGGGGCATGAATCAGTGTTTTATCCTATTTATTTTGACAAAAAATTTAAGAGATTGTCCACCAGTTGGAATTGGCACAGATCAGTTTTGTAGATTATAGCCACAGGTCTTGTATCCAAATTCCATTTAGAGAGAAGAAGAGGGAATTGGCCTATCTTATCGCATGGAAAAATTATTTTGGATACAAATGGTAAATGTTATCTAAGAGTACCTGGCCCCAGGAAATTCTAAATTATTTTGATTGCATCCCCTTAAATGTGTTTCCTTACACATTTTGTTCATCACGAATCCCTTTACTAACCAAGATGCAGTAACTCAGAGTCTCTCACATAATCTCTTGGCTCTGTTTTTCTCTGGCTTGGCTTTATCAATGCTGTTCTTTCCCCACATGATGCAAGATGGCCCCAGGAGCAGTAGGCTCCACCATATCCTCCTAGCAACAGTATGAAAATAAAGTTCCAGAGTTATCTCTCATTAGACCAGTTTGAGCCATGTGCTCTCCCATGTGTCAATCATTGTGATGGAACACACTGATTGGACAGACCTGGTCTGCATTCACACCCCTGGAGCCCTGGGAACCACAGAGCAGGATGGGAAAGAGGGAGCTCCTAGGGAGCAAAACTGAGAAGTTGTTATCAGAAGTTAAGGAGCCCTGGTGGCATAGCGGTTAAGTGCTCAGCTGCTAACCAAAAGGTCGGCAGTTCAAACTCACCAGCCACTCTGCAGGAGAAAGATGTGGCAGTCAGCTTCCATAAAGACTTACAGCTTTGGAAACCCTATGGGGTAGTTCTACTCTGTCCTATTGGGTAACTGTGAGTTGGAAGTGACTTGATAGCAATGGGTCTGGGTTTTGAGTATCAGAAAGTGGGGTAAGTGATGCTGGACAGATCAAAGCCACAGGTGTCACTGCAGAGAGAAGGGTTTGATGGAGTGAAAAAAAGACATATAGGTATTCTAAAAGATTTATGAACAGCTTTAATATTAAACTAGGCAGGCTCTTGATGAGCATGGAGAGGATCATATAACTTTAACATCATCAATATTTTAGAAAACACTCCTCCTAGTGGATATCAGTAAGTGTTATTAAAAACATAGAGTAACATAATTAAATGCATTGGAGAACTGTTGGATTAAACAACTTTCTTTACTGCAAGATTTCTCAGAGCCCTTAAGAGCTCATTGTACCAATTATGGATCTTCAAGAACCGGATATAGAATGACATGCATTCTAAATACAGATAGTCCCTGATTTACGACGAGATTATGTTCCAATGACTGTTGTAAATGGGTTCTGACATAAGTTGAATACCTCATTTTCATTTTTTTGTTTTCATTATTATTGCCTTTTATTATCAATATCTTTATAAATCCGATCTTTATTTGTCTTTAGGGATTGGAAGCATTGCATATAAACGTATAGATATATTTTCATACATACATACATAAAAAATTACACAAATCATTAAAATTTGCTCTGACGATGAAGAAGAGTTGGACAACATTGGCATTTTGTCAGTTAGGGCAATAACTTCACTTCTGGAAGGTTCTGGATCATCTCGATTATCCCTGGGAATGGAGATGGTGCTTCTAGTCTAGTCAGAAAATTAGTGAGAGTTGTCTGTATGGTTCTTTTTTTTTTCTTTCTTCATATGTTTGCAGCAGTATCTCACTGTTTTCCAAATTTGCCTATCGACTTTAGCAAAGCGATCAGTGTTTGGGTCCCTGTTTTCAAGCAACTGAAGCCTTGATATAGTGTAGAAAACTAAATCTATATGACAGTGTTTTGAACAGTAAATCATAAAATTGAATATCTGCAAGTGAACATCTGAGAACGATAACATCAGCAAATTATGAGCTGCAACACTGTAGTTAGTACTTATTACTAACAATGAGATGTAAAAGGCAAAAGTAAGGCTGTCGTAAGTGCGATTCATCATAACTAAAATATGTTGTAAGTCGGGGACTACCTGTATGTTTTTCCTTAGAATCTTCTTTTTTTTTTCCCTCTCTCTCTTTAGGGAGAATATCCTGTAAAAGACTGACATAGTGTCCGTCCTATAGTTGATGCTCAATAAAGATTTGTTGAATGAATGAATGACTATCACTTTTGGAAATGTTATTCAATAATTGTCAACTTCTTCTCTACTTATTTTTATTTTATTTATTTTTGGTGGCAATATACACAACCAAACATATATGCATTCCCAATTTCTACGTGAACAAGTTCTTATCTGTGCTTCAAATTAACTATTTTCGGTTGAAACTCCTATGTCGTTGTGTGCCGTCAAGTTGATTCCACTCATATGGACCCGATAGGATGGAGTAGAACTGCCCCATAGGGTTTCCTAGGCTATAAATCTTTATCGGAGCAGATCACTAGGTCTTTTATCCTGCAGAGCAGCTGGTGGATTTGAACTCCTGACTTTTTGGTTAGTAGCCAAATTCTTAACCATTGTGCCACCAGGGCTCCTTAAACTCATACAGATAATTCTTTATAAGAGCACAATGCTCAAGGCAAACCTCCCTTATTAATTGGACTAAACTGTTATTTAGTTTAATGATGGCTTCATGGGATAGTTTTGGTTCAAGGTTTAAAGATTATGTCTGGGCATTAGATTTGGGGGTTCCCCCAGTCTCAAGGGGTGCAGTAAGTCTGGTTTCCACATAAATTTGAAGTTCTGTTCCATGCTTTTCCTCCTTTTGATCAGGATCTATCTATTCTGTCCTTGATCAAAATGTTCAGTAATGGTACCTGGGTACCATCATCCCGTCTACTTGTTGTAGCAATGATAGATAATATGCCTTTGATGTCTTCATTGTAATGCCTTCTTTTGTTTTATTTTTGTTAGTTTTTGGCTGTTTGAAATATAGGTGTGTTTTAAGACGAAACCATGGAGCTTATGGGAGGAAGACTGGGTATGGTTAAAATGGTGGTCGACTAGTTATTCTTTTGATAACCACATTGCAATAAGCTTTTTAAGAGGTATACAACCTTACACATACTGATCTGATTTTTAATTGTATGTGCACAGAAACTGACAGAGAAGTGTACCTTTCTTGAGGCAATTGTTGTATCTAAGAAACTGTAAAAATTGAATTAAATTGCAGGTAGAATACACTGGGGAACTCAATATGAACTGGAATTCTATTCTGAGGATTTTTTTGTAGAGGAGGAATTATTTGGTAAAACGAATAATATCTGTAGTACATATAACAGGTCAGCTTAAAGAAGGGTATACAATATCTATATGCATTGCTACTGTATACACATAATGATCATAAATAAGCCATTGACTTTCACATTATGAATTTTTATCTATGCATTAAGTGACATATCTACGACTTTCTCTTAGAAGTTTTCTTTGGAAAAAATGTTTCAGAATATCACTTTCTTTGTAACATGCAATGAATATTGTTTTATATTAAAACTTCAATTCGCTTTCCTCCTAGCGAAAAATGCTTTCTCATCCTTTCTGAAATACATATAACCTTTGAAATTAGAGTCGATGTAAATCCAAAGGTAATGAGATTTAATTTTTCATTGTAGCCGAATTAGATGGAGAACTTCAAATATTTATTTGAGGTTTAATTTGAGTAATTTAGGAAAACAGCGAGCTTCCTCATTCATAAATGATAATTACTTCTCTTCATCAAATATTGTACCATATTCCCTTCTGCTATCGGTTTAGTCTTGTTCAGATATGAAAGCACTTGTATGTCATTTCTACCTCACTTTTATATCTCAAAGTGGGTTTTTTTTTTTTTTTTTCATGTAACTTCCTTGGATTTGCTTAACGTACAAAACCTTTGGAAATGGAGTTTGCTGTGCCTGTGTTTTAGAGTGTTTAGTTTATAGGGAAAAAGAAGTGAGAAGTAGAATAACATTTACATTGATTTTCGTTAAGGGTTTGCTCTACTGAGAAATAGTATTTTGTCTTACCAAAGCACACATTGAAGAAATGGAGATTGCTGTCTTGCCAAATTCCCAAAATAAACTCCAGCAGCTTAAAGCGACTGTAGCCTCTAGTTGATTATAATTCTGTGCTAAATCAAAAGTGACTGCATTTAAAAACTTCCATAAAGGAAAGCTCAGGCATTTCAAACTATTGCTTGGCCAGTGAAGGAGTCTCCATTCCTTTCCTTGGACTAATGAAAAAGTATGTGTGCGGAAATGTCATGAACGTATTCAAGGGTTGACTCGAGGCTTCCGGGTGCTCCCTTGGTCGTGATCATGTTGTGATCACCATAACAGTAGCTGCGACAGTATACCAGATTTTATTTTATTATATTTTACTTATTTTTGGTGGAAGTATGCACAACCAAACGTACATCCATTCCCAAATTCTACACGAACATTTCAGTGACATTGGTTACATACTTCACATGTGTCACCATTCTCACTATTCCTACCAGTATTGTTTATTGTTTCATCACCATTAATTTAAGCTCTCTTCCTCTCTAAGTTCTCATCTGTGCTTCAGATTGACTGTCGTCAGTTGAAACTCATATAGATAATTCTTCAGAAGAGTGCTCTGCTTGAGGCAAACGTTCTTTATTAAGTGGGCTAAACTGTTGTTTAATTTCATGATGGCTTCATGGGATAGTTTTGGTTCAAGGTTTAAAAATTATTTCTGGGCATTAGATTTAGGGATTTCCCCAGTTTCAATGGATCTAGTATGTCTGGTTTCCATATGAATTTGAATCCCTGTTCCACACTTTTCCTCCTGTTGATCGGGATCCATCTGTTGGGTCCTTGAGCAACACGTTCAGTAATGGTAGCCAGGCACCAGGTGTTTCTTCTGGTCTCGTGGCAATTGAGGTAGCAGTTTATGGAGGCAATTAAACCTGCAGTCCATTTAGTTCTGCGAGTCCTGGGTCTCCTTCCTCCTCTGCTATTCCAGGCGAATACAGACCAATTGCATCTTGGGTGAGCACTAGCAAGAAGTGTACCAGGTTTTCATTTTGATAGGTCTTGTGTCCTTTTCCACCCACTTTATTTAGGACACTTGATGTTGTTCATTGCACTTGCCAGGTAAAGTCGCAGTAAGCATTCTACTGGTCAGGAACATTTTGGTACGAGTGACAAAACTCAAACCAGCTTAAGCGTGTTGTTGTCATTAGCTGCTGCTGAATCAGTCCCCGACACACGGTGACCCGATACACAAAGGAAGAAAATGCTGCCTGGTCCTGCACCATTCCCATGATCAGTTGCAGATTGGACTCTTGTGATCCCTAAGGCTTTCATGGCTAATTTTTGGACGTAGATCGCCAGGTCTTTCTTCTTAGTCTCTTAGTCTGGAAGCTCTTCTGAAACCTGTTCTACATCATAGTAACACCCAAGGCTCCACTGACAGATAAGTGGTGGCTGTGTTTGAGGCTCATTGGCTGGGAATTGTCTCCAGCTTAAGCATAAAAGGGAATATATTGGTTCATATGAAAAGTACAGGGGTGGTACTGACTTGAGGAATGGAGGAATCCAGAAAGTAGGAGGTGTCGAGCATTGAGTATCTCCTTTTCTTGAGTCTGTTTTCCTCTGTGTAGCGCCATGATTCATTCTGCCTGGACCAGTTTTAATCAAATACTTATCCCTGATCCAGTTTCTGTGATGGATGGATGGAATATATTCAAGAACCAAGACATGGTCATTTCTTACCTCTTGAGCTGAAGTAATAGGAACAATCCTGTCTAAAAAAAAAAATGGAGTTTGCGATGGTTCCTCTGAAAAACAGGACAGTGTCAACACGAGGAAGGGAAAGAAGTAGTAGACAAACCAAAACTGATTAACAGAGGACCTGGCCTTGGTATTGGAAGACGTACCTACTTGGCCCAGCGTTAGCAACCTACAGGGACAGCAAACCCACCCCAGATACTAGAAAAGCAATTCTGGTCAGTGTAAGATAGAAATAAAAGTCTATTCCGTATGTCAGTTTTATTTTTATTAAGGAACCAATCAGAAGTTGATAGGTTGACTGGTTCATGGTAGGTGTTCAATAACTACATCGTAATTCATCAAACCCATTATGTTCCTCAGTTATTGAACAAACTTGAATCGTCTCTTGTCCCACCACAAACTATCTGTGAATTTGGAGTTATTTCAGATCTTTGGGGATCATAAAATAGGCATTTCGTTACACATGAGTTAGGAGCTACAAGCCAGACGTCTGCTTACATTTCTTCCAACTCCCTTAAAATTTTATTTTTCCTCACTCTCAAGTTGGACAATTGACTCATATAAATATCATTAAGTAAATGAATACAACATTAGGATCTAAACAAAGAATGGTGGTAATCCATTCCTACATTCATTCCAGTGCTTTTTTCCTAAAGACTCATGAGGGAGTGGGAAAACCTTCATTAATTCTCAAGTACAACTTTTTACAGACCAGAATGGATTTTGTTTTGTTTTGTTTATACAAAAACTAGAGATGCTTTAGTAAGAGAGTTCCTCTGAAGTACTTCTCTGGTGGCCATAACCCAAATCAATTCTGTCAGCATCTCTCGCCTGACCAATCTCTGTCTTTCCCCATGTGCACTTAACGCTTTCTTTTGTCTCTTCACATTTTTGTTTGCTTTTCTGAAGTCATCATTATCAATTAATATTTTCTGGGGGCCCAAAGGGTCCAACATGCCACTTCTCCATCTGTTACTCACCAGTGCAGACGTGGTGGTCCCACCCCTCTTTGGTTTGAGTCCCATTATGGGATGCTATTTTAAGCATCTCCCACCTGCTGTCCTCCAAGCAGTTCTCAAATCCCACATCTTTGTTCTGCCTTGTTTTCTTCTTCCACAAATTGACCTTCCCAGTATTAGGCAATGGTGAAGAATTTGGGTCACATATCCCCAATATTTTATTCCAGTTCAGCCGCTTTCTAGTTTATATGACCTTGGGGGAGAGATGGAATCTTTCTGACATTGGTTCTCTCCACTGTAAAAGAGGCATAGTGCATGTGTCCACACTTTATGTGATGGAAGCAGTGGGGGTTCAGTGGCAGAATTCTTACCTTCCATGTTGGAGACCCGAGTTCAATTCCCAGCCAATGCACCTCATGCGTAGCCACTACTCATCTGTCAGTAGAGACTTGCATGTTTCTATGATGCTGAACAGGTTTTAGTGGAGCTTCCAGACTAAGATAGATGAGGAAGAATGGCCTGGCGATCTTATTTGAAAAATCAGCCAATGAGGGGACTGGAGGTGGGGCCAAGATGGAGGAGTAGTCAGATGATTCTTGTGGTCCCTCTTACAACAAAGACCCAAAAAAAAAAAAACAAGTGAATCAATTATATATGACAGTCTAGGAGCCCTGAGCATCAAAGACAAAGTTGAGGAATTGGACTGAGCAGCAGGAGGAGGGAGAGATGGTTCAGAAGCAGCGAGAAGTTGTCAGACCTGACCCAGTGGGAGCCAGCACCCTGCAGGATGGATCAGCTGGCACGAGTGGTGAGGCAAGCAGTGGCACTCAGGACACATTTTCCACATCCAGAGAGAACAAGTAGTGGAGAGTCGGCTCAAACCTCCAGAACCACTGAGAAACAGTGCTCTATTCGTGAAAGATAAGCACAAGCGTCTAACCTACCGCAAGGATTAAAACAAAACAAAACAAAAAAAACCCTTATTTTAGGAAATACCTCTCTCCCATTTACCTGCTCCCTCCCCGCTCTGCTCTGTCCAGATCCAAATTCCAACAGCATTTTTTAATGAGATGGAGAAATAAACCACCAACTTCATATGGAAAGAGAAGAGGCTCCAGATA
>NW_004443960.1:6212776-6215626 GCF_000243295.1 Trichechus manatus latirostris
ACAAAAACTAATTCAAAATGGATCAAAGACCTAAATATAAAATCAAAAATGATAAAGATCATGAAAGAAAAAACAGGGACAATGCTAGGAGCCCTACTACATGGCATAAACAAAATACAAACCATAAGTTACAATGCACAAACATCAGAAGAGAAACTAGATAACTGGGAGCTCCTGAAAATCGAACACTTATGCTCATCAAAAGACTTCACCAAAAGAGTCAAAAGACAACCTACAGACTGGGAAAAAATTTCTGGCTACAACATATCTGATCAGGGTCTAATTCCTAAAATCTACAAGATACTGCAAAAATCAACCACAAAAGAGACAAATAACCCAACTAAAAAATGGGCAAAGTGTATGAACAGGCACTTCGCCAATGAAGACATTCATATGTCTACCAGATACATGAGGAAATGCCCACAATCATTAGCCATTAGAGAAATGCAAATCAAAACTACAGTGAGATACCATCTCACTTCAACAAGGCTAGCATTAATCCAAAAAACACAAAATAATAAATTTTGGAGAGGTTGTGGAGAGACTGGAACACTTACACACTGCTGGTGGGAATGTAAAATGGTAGGATCACTTTGAAAATCGATTTGGCACCTCCTTAAAAAGCTAGAAATAGAAGTACTGTAGGATCCAGAAATCCCACTGCTTGGAATATATCCTAGAGAAATAAGAGCTGTCACACAAATAGATGTATGCACACCCATATTCATTGCAGCACTGTTCACAATAGCAAAAAGATGGAAACAGATGAATGGATAAACAAATTATGGTATATTCACACAATGGAATACTAATCAATGATAAAGAACAATGATGAATCCTCGAAACATCTCATAACACAGATGAATCTGGAGGGCATTATGCTGAGTGAAATTAGTCATTCTCAAAAGGACAAATATTGTATGAGACTACTATTATTATAAGAACTCAAGAAAAGGTTTAAACACAGAAGAAGACATTCTTTGATGGTTATGAGGGTGGGGACAGGGGGGGAATTCACTAACTAGATAGTAGACAAAAATTTTATTAGGCGAAAGGAAGGCTAACACACAATACAGGGGAATTCAGCACCACTGGACTAAACCAAAAGCTAAGAGGTTTCCTGAACACAGCAAACACTTCGAGGAACAGTGTAGCAGGGGCAGGGGTCTGGAGACCATGGTTTCAGGGGACATCTAGGTCAATTAGCATAACAAAGTTTATTAAGAAAATGTTCCACATCCCACCTTGGTGAGTAGTGTCTGGGGTCTTAAAAGCTAGCAAGTGGCCATCTAAGATGCATCAATTGGTCCCAACCCACCTGGAGAAAAGGAGAATGAAGAGCACCAAAGACATCAGGAAAATATTAGCCCAAGAGACAAAAGGGCCACATAAACCAGAGACTCCATCAGCCTGAGACCAGAAAAACAAGATGGTGCCCAGCTACCACCAATGACTGCCCTGACAAGGAACACAACAGAGAGTCCCAGACAGAGCAGGAGAAAAGTGGAGTGCAGAACTCAAATTCTAGTAAAAAGACCAGACTTGATGGTCTGACTGACACTGTAGGGACCCTGTAAGACATGGCCCCCGGATTCTCTGTTAACACAGATCTAAAACCATTCCTGAAAGCAACTCTTCAGAAAAAGAATAGACTGGACTATAAGACATAAAATGATACTCATGAAGAGTGTGCTTCTTAGTTCAAGTAGATACAGGAGGCTAAATGGGCAGCTCCTGTCCAGCAGCAAAATGAGAAGGCAGAAACGAACAGGAGCTGGTTGAATGGACACGGGAAATCCAGGGTAGAATGGGGAGAAATATGCAGTCACATTATAGGGTTAGCAACTAGGGTTACATAGCAATATGTATATAAATTTTTGTATGAGAAACTAACTTGAGCTGTAAACTTTCACCTGAAGCACAATAAAAAATAAAAAATCAGCCAATGAAAATTCTATGAATCACAATGGTCTAGTTTGTAACCAGTTATGGGGATGGCATAAGACCAGGCAGCATGTCTTTCCATTGTGCTTGTGGTCGCTGTGAGTTGGGGGCCAACTCGAGGGCAACTAATAGCAACAATAACAACATTCTATGTAGATTCTGCAGCATGGGGTGATTGTTGTGAAAATTAAATGAGATTAAATGTAGATAGTGTAGCATAGATCTTGGCATATATGAAGTACTCAATAAATGGACACTTCTATTGTTGTTTTGGATTAGAGTAGGCAGGCGAATGAGGATCATAGCTAGCATGCTGTCATCATCACCATTAGTACCAGCATCTTAGACCCATTTCAAATGCACATTTTGCACTCCTGACCTGTCAACCTTCAAAACATTCTGTATCAGAATACCAGATAGATGGAGACTGCAACAGCCTGAGACCAGAAGAACTAGATGGTGCCTGGCTACCACCAATGACCACTCTGACGGGGAACACAACAGAGAGTCTCTGTTGGAGCAGCAGAAAAGTGGGGTGCAGAACTCAAATTCTAGTGAAAAGACCAGACTTACTGGTCTGACTGAGACTGGAGGAACCCCAGAAAGCATGGCGCTTGGACTGTCTGTCAACCCAGCACTAAAACCATTCCCAAGGCCAACTCTTCAGTCAAAGGTTAGACTGGACTACGGGACATAAAATGATACTCAGGAAGAGTGTGCTTCTTAGCTCAAGTAGATACATGAGACTAAATGGGCAGCTCCTGTCCAGAGGGGAGATGAGAAGGCAGAGGGAGTCAGGAGCTGGTTGAATGGACACGGGAAGTCAGGGGTGGAAAGGAGGAATGTGCTGTCACAGTATAGGGAGAGGAATTAGGATCATATAACAATATATGTATAAATTTTTGT
>NW_004443960.1:6215726-6227139 GCF_000243295.1 Trichechus manatus latirostris
TCTTCATTAGCATCAGGTTTTCTGTCTGTTGTCCTCCTCCCTCTGTTGCTTCTTTTAAAATCACTATAAGATAAAATTCTCAAAAATGATCATGATATACAGAGATTTTCTGTGAAAACGCAAAAAGTGAAGCTTTCTCAAAGAGTCAAGACTGTTGTTGCTTCTCTTTTCAGGAGAGGCCTGGGATTAAAAGTCAAGCCATTTTGTCAACATTGTTGTTGTTGGGTGCTGTCTTAGGCTGGGTTATCTAGAGAAGCAAAACCAGTGAAGCATATGTATATATACAGAGAGAGAGAGATTTATCTGAAAGAAATGGCTCACATGGTTGTAGACGCTGGCAAGTCCCAAGTCTGTGGGTTAGGCGTCAGTCTGGAGGCTTCTCCTGACTCACCTAGCTACAGGTTCTGATGAACCCAAGATCAGTAGGTAAGATAGCAGGCCATAGGCTTACAGTCTGTGGAGGCAGATGAATCCCAAGATCAGCAGGCAATACGGCAGGCCACTGGCTCAGGTCCCAAGTACCAGAGGTCTGATGATGATGAGCTGAATGCAGGATCCAGAGCAACCAACCGAGCTTTGCCAGAACATCCATGTATATACTGGATGCAGACCACATCCCCAAGGAAACTCCCCTTACAATTGATTGGCTGATCACATCAGATCACATTATGGAGGATGACTACATTATTACAGAACTGTCCAATTACATCATTGCATAACTGTCAAACTACATCATTACATAACTGCCAAACCACTGAGAATCATGGCCCACCCAAGTTGACCCCCAACCTTAACCATCATAGGTGTGGTAGAGTCAGTTTTTGACTCATAGTGACCCCATGTGACAGAGTAGAACTGCTTCATAGGGTTTTTTAGGCTATAACCTTTACAGGAACAGATTGCCAGGTCTTTCTCTCTCAGAGATGCTGGGTGGGTTCGAACCGCCAACCTTTTCGGTTAGCAGCCTTATGCTTAACCACTGCACCACTAGGGCTCCTTTTGGCAACATCAAATCTGTTGATTTCAGCATATTATAGCATGAGTTGGTGGCCTGTAAATGCTGAGTGGTCAGGTGCTCGGGTCACAAACTCCAAAGCAAGCATTACATCATAACGAATAAATGGGTTCCTTAGACAATGGAAAGAGTATTTCATTGGCATGGATATTTATCTATCAACCCTACCTCACTCTAATTATGGATACGCCATTGGGTTGATGCTCTGGGATATAAAATGAACCATCAGGCATGGCCCTTGCCCTAAAGGAGTTTATGATCAAGTTGGGAAAAGATGTCGCAAAGACATGAACACTAACAGGCACAGTGAAGGAAGCCTCATGATAGTTGTATATAAGTGCCAAATGAAGTGGTCCAGGCACTAGGTATAGCTATTCTGCTACAAGTCCTTCAATTTGGGCTTGAAGGCAATGTTAAATTGGTAGACAGGTACAAATTGTTCTGAGTTACTGAGTCAAAACATAATTTGCCCTGGTGCGTGGAGTCAGCTAGCTGTCATAAATGTTTTCAGGGTATCCTTTCATGCTCTTGTGATTGATAAGGAAAGCTTAAAGCCTTTTTCTCATCAAAGCTCTCTCCCTCTCTTACCCTCAGAGTCCTGCACAAACCAGGCAATTCTAGAGGTGGTCCCCTAAGGTGATCTGTTTGGTAACCTTAGCCAGAGTTGGGATACTTACTCCATTTTTAGAGTTTGATAGGGGAATATTGGAAACGCACCATCTCTTATCCTCTCCCTGCCTTCCTCTCAGTAGCTGAACTCAAGGCTTATTGCAATGAGAAGTGAGTCAAGACATCACCCACTTATTTAAAAAAAAAAAAAAAGAACCTAAGTAGATACCTGAAGCTGAGTTACCTGGTAAGACCAAGACCTTCTTGAAACTCAAATTTTCATTATTACTACATTTGCCATAATTTCCATACAATGTCTTAATATGTAATCAAAAGTAATATTTAACAATGTTGAAAACTTAGGATGCGTCTAGCACAGTGATGAGAACTTTACATAAGTATTTTTGTTTGTTTGTTTAATTTTATTTATTTTGTTGTTGCCGTTGAGAATATACACAGCCAAACACATACCAATTCAACAATTTGTACATGTGCAATTCAGTGACATTGATTACATTCTTTGAGCTCTGCAACCATTCTAACGCTCATTTTCTGAGTTGTTCCTCCCCCATTAACATAAACTCATTCCCCCTAAGTTTCCTATCTAACCTTTTGAGTTGCTGTTGTCACTTTGATCTCATGTAGATAGTTCTTAAAAGCACGTAATACTCAAGGAAGACTTTTTTTACTAGTTAAGCTAAACTATTACTAGTTTTAAGAAGACTTCAGGGAATATTTTTGGTTTAAGGTTTAGAGATTATCTCAGGGCAGTAATTTCAGGGGTTCATCTAGCCTCCATGGCTCTGAAAAGTCTAGAGACAATGAGAATTTGAAATTCTGCTCCACATTTTACCCATTTTGATCAGGATTTTTGAACAGAAACTTTGATCCAGATGTTCAGTGACGGTAGCTGGGCACCATCCAGTGTTTCTGATCTCATGGCAAAGGTGGCAGTTGTTAATGGAGGCAGTTAGCCACACATTCCGTTTCCTCCTCCTATTCCTGACTCTCCTTCCTCTGTTGCTCTAGGCAAATAGAAACCTTGGATGGCCACTTGCAAGCATTTAGACGCCAGGTACTATGCAGTGAATTAGGAGGTAGAACCAAAGCACTAAACACATCATTAGGCCAATTAACTGGGATGTCCCATGAAACCATGACCCTAAATCTCTAAACCAAAGAACTAAATCGCTTGAGGTTTTTGGTTTTTGTTTTTGTTTTTTTAATGCTCCAGATCTCTGCTTTATCATTTACTAGTCATATCCTTGAACTGGTTAGTTAACTGCTGTTGAAAATTGGGTTTTTCAGAAGCAGTCACTGAGAAAGTATTTGGGGTGCAAGACTGTTTTCAGGAACCCACACCTGTGAAGGAAAGGGTAGGAAGCAGGATTGGACGTAGAGAGAAGCTGGACTATGATGCTGGCCTGGCAAAGGCCCGGTCAACCAGTGGGGAGCTGTAGAGTAAATATTCAATCAGAATTGTCCTGCATTCAGCCAAAATGGTGGAGCTTTATTCCCCACTTCTCTCAGTTATTGGGCGCTGGCTGCCCTGGGAAGGACGTGACCTTGAGCAAAGGAGCTCTCTGCAGCTGAGGCTGACCCTGAAGGAGCTGGTTGCCTGATTACCCCCACACCTTGAAGCTGGGAAGCTACTTCTGCTGTGAAGGGGTCCCTGGGGACAGCTAACACCCATGTCTACCACCACCTTGCCAGCTCCATAAAATGGAAAGACAATCATCCCTACTCTCAAGAAGTTTTTGTGAAGAGTAAATGAGATAATGCATTTAAGCTGCTTTAGCCTGGTGATGAGAGAATCACCACTCAAGAATATTTTTTTAAAAGCCAATACAGCAGATATTCTGAAACCCATTTTATAGATAAGAAAATGCAGATCAAGGAGCAGAGTCAGCGACCAAATCCAAATCTGTCTGACTCAGAGCCTAAGCTCTTGACGACCATCTCGATTACATTCCCTTTTTGACAGCATATTGGTTCCCTAGGGCTGCCGTATACCACAGTCTGGGTGGCTTATAAGAACAGAAACTTACTGTCTCAGCGTTCTGGAGGCTGAAAGTCTGAGGTCAGGTGTTGCCATGTTGATTCTCTCTGAAGACTCTGAAAAAGAAGCTTTTCCATGCCTCTCTCCTAGTTTTTGGTAGCTTCAGAAATGTCTTCACTTGCAGCTACAGCTTCACGTGGCATCCTTCCTCTGTCTCCCTGTATCTTATCCTCTTTTGTAAGAAGACTAGTCATATAGGAGGAGTCCCTGTGTGACGCAAATGGTTAAGTGTTGGACTACTAACGAAAAGGTTGGTGGTTCAAACCCAACTGGAAGTGCCTCAGACAGAAGTAAGTCTTGGCAATCTGCTTCCAAAAGATCACACCCTTGAAAACCCTATGGAGCAGTTCTACTCTGCACACACAGTGTAGCCATGAGTCAAAATCAACTCAAGGGCAACTAACAACAACACAATTCATATAGGATTAGGACCTACCCTCTTCTAGTATGACCTCGTGCAAACTTAACTGAGAACGTCTAAACCTTTCACAGTCCCCGGAGGTTAAGACTTCAACATATTTTGGGGGGGAGGGAGCGGCAAGGAACAATTCAATCCATAACAGTGACAAAATCATGAATTGAAGACAGGCAGCCCAGACTCCACACCATTGCACAGTGCTGCCTCTTAGAGTAAAACAGCAACTCAGACCCACTTGTAGACACAACATCTCAGCTAGGAGATCACCCTCCAGCCAATCCTAGGCAAAGACACCGAGGCACTGCTGTCATCCTGAGCCTGCTGCTGGCCATCTCTGCCCAAACGTTCTCACTGAGCACAGCAGGCACAACAGCAAACCTGGAGGCCATTGGTGCTGTCTCAGTGTTCTACACCCCTCTAGGATCTGGATGCTGTTGGAGGCAGGCACACCAGACCGTTTGTAATATGGCTGCTTTCCCCTCCACCAAGGCTGGAGCCAAAAGGAGAGACAGACAGAGACAGACAGAAAGACAGACAGAGAGAGAGAGGGAAGACAAGAGAAGAGAGATGGAAACTGCCTCTCTATTTATCCCAAACCCATATATTATTTTGGAACATTCAGTATTGCAGAAATATGCGAAGGGATAAATCACTCCTTTTGCCATCTGGTCTGAGAACCTTCCCAAGAACTGTAGCTTCATTTAGTTTTGTTTTGTTCGTTTCTCAACCTCTTTGTGCTTTCCATCATCTTTTCTTGGCTGCGTTTTTTTGGGTTTATTTTGCCTTCCGTTTCTTGCTCCTTTAGTTGTTTCTGGATTTCAATTTTTAAAAAGAAATACCAGCTCTTGCTAATAAGAGTCATGCCAGCTTCTTTATTTGGCATGGCACTACCTCACAGCTATTTTTCAACCTTCATCTGGAGCTTGGGGTGAGGCGTGGGTTTTTTTAATGCCCCAACCAGATGTACGAACCAGCCTGATGGTTGGTAATGAGGACGCACTAAGACCCCACGGTCTTAAAGTTTCTTGGCAGTGCCTTTACAGCAAGTGTTTCAGTGAGACGAACATGGTGGACCAAGTCCAGTCATCGTTAGAAGGTTCCAGAGTCCATATAAATTAGCAAATGTGTTGGCACCCATCTAATGCAGATGCGATGCCTGCGAGGTTAACTCAAAACATACCGGGCGAAGGTTTCTCACTGTTGCAGGGGGAGGTTACAGATAAGCAAGAGGAGAGGGCTAGACTGAGCCATGTAATTATGAATTAGAGTTGTACATACATCAGTACGTACCCATGTTTGGCTTAATATAGATACAGATGGTTATATATAGAAATATTTAGACATGAGTGTATACACATGTATCTCCTTGCTTTGTCAACTGACAGAGTCTAGAAGCAACCGCACACCAGTAACAATGAGTACACTTAATACCCAGATCTTGGTATCTAATACCATTTTCTGATAAAAAGAACAAAGGCTCCTTGAAGAAATGGCTGGTTCTAGGACTGGGACATGAAATTTACAAGATGAACCTGGTAATGAACATCTTGTTGTTCCAGAAAGTAAGGAAGTACTCAAAACAACAACGGTAATAACAACTACAATAGAATGATGGAATATTTCAAAGAGACTCAGGAGCCAACTGGAAGAGCCTCCAATGACCAAATCTTGAACAATTTGAGCAACAAAATAAAGAAGTAATGGATTATAACCCAGAGTATAAAATAAATATCTGTAAGTCCATACTGATATAAATAAATGACAGGGGGAAAATAAACAAATCCCCAAGCAGAAGACTCCCAAATAATTTTTTTTAATTTTATTTTGCTGTTGTCATTGAGAATACACACAGCAAAACCTACACCAGTTCAACAGTTTCTACACGTACAATTCAGACATTGATTACATTCTTGGAGTCATGCAACCATTCTAATTCTCATTTTCTGAGTTGTTCCTCCCTCATTAACATAAACTCACTACTCCCTAAGGTTCCTATCTAATCTTTTGAGTTGCTGGTGTCACTTTGATCCCATATAGATAGTTCTTAAAAGAGCATAATGCTCAAGGCAGGCATTTTTTATTAGTTAAGCTAAGCTATTATTTGGTTTTTAGAAGACTTCAGGGGATATTTTTGGTTAAAGGTTTAAAGATTATCTCAGGGCAATAGTTTCAGGGGTTCATCTAGTTCCCTTGGCTCCAGAAAATCTGGAGTCGTTGGGAATTTGAAATTCTGCTCTGTATTTTCCCTGTTTATCAGGAATTTTTTATAGAATCTTTGATCAAAATGTTCAGTAATGGTAGCCAGGCACCATCCGGTTCTTCTGGTTTCATGACAAAGGAGGCATTTGTTCACGGAAACAATTATCCACCTATTCCATATCCTCCTCCTATTCCTGACTCTCCCTCTTCCTCTGTTGCTGCAGGCAGATAAGACCAATTGTTGTGCCATACATGACCGCTCACAACTTTTAAGACCCCAGGCACTACCCAATGAACTAGGATGTAGAACAGAAGCACTAAACACTTTATTAGGCCAATTAACTGAGATGTCCCATGAAAGCATCATCCTACACCTCCAAACCAAGGAACTGAATCCCAAGAGGTGTTCGGCTGTACATAAGCAGCCGCAGCGACTACGTTTTGTTATTGTTGTTGTTGTAAATGTATCTACCACACAACTTTTGCCAATTCAGCTTTTTACAGGTGTACAACTTATCACAAATAATTTATGTTCTCCGCCATCAAATGGAACATAATTCCTCACTCCTTACGTGTAGATATACACTGTCATTTCCTTCCAAAGATAATTATATGGAAAGGGAGAGGAAAAGAGCAATTGTACAGTGGGGAAATCTGACAAACACCACCAGCCAAGAGTTCAAGGTCAACATCAACAGTGATGTCATGTTGATAATACAGACCCTTGATATGATGTGATAAAATGGCACTTTACCTCAGGGGTCATCCTCCCCAAAACTATAACGCCACTCTAATCATGAACAAAAACACCATACACGTCCCAGCTGAGGAACATTCTTCCAAAATATCTGACCAGTCCTCTAACTGTCAAAGTCATCAAAATCAAGGAAAGTCTGGGAAACTGTCATAGCTAAGAGGAACCTGAGGAGACATGAAGACTAAATGTAATGTGGTCTCCTGGACGGGACCCTGGGACTGAAATAAAAGGACGTTTGGTAAAAACTAAGGCATCTGCATAAACTGTGGACTTTAGTTAAAAATAATCAATCAATATTGGTCCATTAATTGTGACAAATAACCACACTACTAAGTTACTAATAAGAGATACTGGGTCTATAGTAACTCTTCGTTCTGTCTTATAATTGTTCTGTAAATCATAAACTGTTCTAAAATATAAAATACCGAGCTTATTGTTATTATTTTTTAAATTATTCTGGGTAGTGGAAAGAGAACATAACCTTTTGGCTGGCAGCCGACTGCTTAGCCACTGTGCCGGGTGCCTAGCACCAATGGCTGACTTTACAGAGTTCTTGTTGTTTCTGGGGTTTAGGGTGAATATATTTTGCTTCTTCCATGAGTGGGTAAGACCCGAATACCTCTCCTTGGGTTCACACCAACCTGGGCTCCTGCAGCTCAATTTTGAAGATGGCAGCAATGTGAAATAAGGAGAGTGAAAAATAAATCACATTTTCGAGGAGAAAGTCAAGTCGTTGCAGTTCAATTATTAATGAGCAGAGCTGTTATGTAATGAGGCAGCCCAATTAACAGGTGTCTCCTGGGGAATAATCAAGGCTTAATTTGGCATGATAATTAGTCAGCTCCCCTCCCAGCTTTGGATAGGGGCCTCTGCAGGACAGCCTGATGGCTGGGAATGAGGCTATATCACTGACTTTGCAGCTCTGTTCATTGTATCTTTCTGAGCATGGGGACAAAACAGATTTACCTGTTTCTAGATGCTGGGACGTGCCACTGGTCTAATAGAGCTGTACTCATTTCTGGTCTTGCCAGCACTGGCCTTTCTGAAGGGCAACACCGTTACCCTTTTGCGATGTCTTTAATTGGCCGAGTTGTAATGGCTGCAGCTGCAGGTTTCGGGAGGTGGCTGTTTTTTTGTCATAGAGTGGGTGGCGGAGTTCCAGTGTTACTAGACATATGGCCAGAGTTGACGTGTTCTTTGGAATCACAGGAAATTGACCCGCTTAGGGTAACTGTAAGGAGCCCTGGTGGTGCAGTGGTTAAGTGCTTGACTTCTAATCAAAAGGTCTGTGGTTCAAACCCACCGGGCGCTCTGAGGGAGAAAAGATCTGGCAGTCTGCTCCCAGAAAGATTACAGCCCTGGAAATCTTATGGGGCAGTTCTACTCTGTCCGATAGGGTCACTTTGAATTGGCATCAACTCGACAGCACCTAACAACAACAAGGTAACTGTCATACCAGGTGAATACAGTCACACTGGCAGAGGTATCGATCTCCTTCATGTTCCCCAGACACCCCTCTTGTTATAATGAAAGGCTAGATGCTTATCCACCCTGCGTAGTCACAGAACACAAAAACTTCAAACTTTACACATGGCTGTTATTTTTACTACCAATACAAAAAGCACACAGAGGAAAGGAAAAAAAAAAATCACCTCTAATTATCCTTCAACGTAGGGATAGCCACTGTTAACATTTGGTAAGATATCTTTGTGGTTGCACACACACACACACTCACACACACACTTCTATCCCCATATAGCTGTTTATACAGATACCATTTCCGTTTGCAAAATTGGGGTTAGAATGTGCGTACTATTTTGTTAACATGTTGTGTGATCTTAGAAACAGGTTTTGAACCAGAGCTACACCAGCTTTTCCTAAATTCTCCTCCTCCAAAATGCGGGAGCCACTGATCTGTGGTTGGAGAATGAATCCAAGGTGATTTGCAGTTTCTTCACCCGACTTGGTCACGTACAATACACGTTCATGAGCTGAAGTCTTTGTTTAAATGTTAAAAACATTGTTTCAGAAAAACATTATTTCCTCTCCGCCTCCGCCTTACATGTGCAGTCCCTGGGTGGCGCAGACCGTTAAGCGCTCGACTACTAGCCAAAAGGTTGACGGTTTGAATCCACCCAGAAGCAACTTGGAGGACAGACCTGGCAATCTGCTTCCGAAAGGTCACAGCCTTGAAAACCCTATGGAGCAGTTCTATCCTGGCACACATGGAATTGCCATGAGTCCGAGTGTACTACAGTTACACCCACGTGTTAACAGCCCCTGCAGCCATTTTCCTTAAAATTGTTGTTAGGTACGAGACTATAAAACATAAAATAATACTCATGAAGAGTGTGCTGCTTAATTCAAGTAGATACATGAGACTAAATGGGCAGCTCCTGTCCAGAGGTGAGATGAGAAGGCAGAGAGGGTCAGAAGCTGGTTGAAAGGACACAGGAAACCCGGGGTGGAAAGGGGGAGTGTGCTGTCATGTTATAGGGAGAGCAACAACGGTCACATAACAATATGTGTATAAATTTTTGTTTGAGAAATTAACTTGAACTCTAAACTTTCACCTAAAGCACAATAAAAAAAAAGAAAAAATTTGTAGTTAGGTGCTATCCAGTCTATTCCAACTCAGAGTGACTCCAAGTGATAGAGTAGAAATTCCCCAGAGGATTTTCTAGGCTGTGATCTTATGGGAGCAGATTGCCAGGTCTTTCTCCCTTGGTGCTGCTGGGTGGGTTTGAGCCACCTTTTGGTTAGTAGCTAAGCTCTTACTGTTGCACCACCAAGCCTCCTTTTCCTTAGACTACACTTGGGAAAACACTGTTGAGCATCTAGGAGGCTTTACATGTTTGTCTTGTGTTGCTGTTATAAATACCACTGTCCTTACACATACTACGTACATCTTCGGCAACGCTCAAGATTTTCTTAGAACTACTCCCTAGAAGAACGGAAGGTCAAAGGAAATGTGGGTTTTCAGGTTTGCTTTGGTGCACTGCCCTCTCCACGTTGGCCATGCACTTTTACAAACCCACAAGTCACGTGGGAGACAGTCCCCTCCCCATTTCTGCCCCAAAACACATTTTCAATTCCAGATTCTGCAACTTTAGTGGTGATGTAGGAAATTAACTGAGAAAGATTATTAAATTCTTATTTATGTATTCAATTTGCATTAGCCTTTTCCTCCCCCAGGCTCAAGGAACGGCAGGGACAACATTAAACTTGTAAGTCTCAGCTGTGTGACTCTGAGAGCGCGGGGCCGGGAGGAAGCAGGGGAAGAGAATGCAGATGGGTCAACAGTGCAGACAGAAGACGCCCCATGCACTGATAAGTAAAATCTGGCAATGACAATCAGCCGGAGCCCCTGAAGATGTTTGAGCTGCTCTCTCAAAACCCTCGTTCCAGAAGGAAAGCCCCTTCCCATCCCGGCTCTTGATTCTTTCTTATGTTGATAGTATGATTATTGTTGTTGAGTGCCACTGATTCCGACTCATAGCAACTGTCATGGATTGAATTATGTTCCCTGCCAAAATGTGTGTATCAGTTTTGCTGGGCCATGATTCCCAGTATTGGGTGGTTGTCCTCCACTTCATGATTGTAATTTTATGTTAAAGAGGATTACAGCGGGATTGTAACACCATTACTAAGGTCACGTCCTTGATCCAATGTAAAGGGAGTTTCCCTAGGGTGTGGCCTGCGACACCTTTTATCTTACAAGAGATAAAAGGAAAGGGAAGCAAGCAGAGAGTTGGGGACCTCATACCACGAAGAAAGCAGTGTTAGGAGCAGAGTGCATCCTTTGGACCCAAGGTTCCTGTGCAGAGAAGCTCCTAGTCTGGGGCAAGATTGATGATGACGAGGGCCTTCCACCAGAGCCGACAGAGAGAGAGGGCCTTCCGCTGGGGATGACGCCCTGAATTTGGACTTCTAGCCTACTAGACTGTGAGAAAATAAATTTCTCTTTGTTGATGCCATCCACTTGCGGTGTTTCTGTTGTAGCACCACTAGATGACTAAGATAGCAACCCTATAGGACAGAGTAGAACTACCCCATACGGTTTCCTAGGCTGAAATTTTTACAGAAGTAGATCATGAGGTCTTTCTCTTGTGGAGCTACTGATGGGTTCAAATGCTGACCTTTTGGTTAGCAACCAAGCACTAACCATTGCACCCCAAGGACTCCTTGATAGCCTGATAATCTGTAGGGAATTTTTACATTTGCTTGCTGCCTATAGACACCTGGTACGGGGGCAAGTAGAGGTGGTACATCAGTCAGAGCTTCTCTCATCAATCTCTGCTTCCTTTATGGTGGTTCCTCCCTGAGGTGACCCTTTTTAATATGCACAGATTAAGA
>NW_004443960.1:6227508-6273430 GCF_000243295.1 Trichechus manatus latirostris
AATTTGGTCTCACACAGATAATTCTTTAAACGAGCACAATGCTCAAGGCAGACATACTTATTAAGGTAAACTATTTTTTTGGTTCAAAGAAGATTTCAGGGATAATTTCGATTTAAGGTTTGAAGTGTAAAGATTATCTCAAGGCAATACTTTGGGGGTTCACCCAGCCTCCCATAACCCCAGAAAGTCTGGATTCCACTGAGAACTTGAAATTCTGTTCTGTATTCTTCCCCCCTTTTGATCAGAATTCTTGTATAGAATCTTTGATCAAAATGTTCAGTAATGGTAGCTGGGCACCATCCAGTTCTCCGGTCTCATGGCAAAGGAAGCAGTTGTTCATGGAGGTAACCACACATGCCATCCATTTCCACAGTGAGAGTCTTTTAATGTAAGATATTTTCACCATGCTCCTTCTGCGACCATGTCAGACAATTCAGTACCAGTATTTTTTCCCAATGATTCAAGATGCTGTTAGTTGCTTTACTGAAGAGAAATAGAACACGTCTCAAGGCAACAGCTGAGTGTTTTGCTGTGACAGTTCTGCCACTCTGCATTCACTTAATTTCCAATTAATCAAACATTCGATAAATCATTAGGATAATTACACGTGCTCTCGTCTTCTTGCCCCAGCACATTAGCTCAACTCAGGCAGCCTCCTTGTCTGGCTGTCCGGACAGTGTTCATTTGTCTGTCGTGGTTGGCTGTGCATCTCTGCCCCTCCTGAGCCTTGAGAAATGATGGGTAAGAAATTGTAGTTATTTCTAGCACCACATGTTTGCTTGGTTTCTGTCTTCTCTGCTTCCCACTTCAATGCTTTGCCAACAACTTAAGCCAACATCTTAGCGTCCTCGTGCAGTGACTGGTTAATTTCAGCAAGCTTTTTTTTTTTTTTAAATCATTTTTATTCCCCGACTGTGCCTCTTTTCTAATTACACCATCTCCCCAGGTGAGCGATAATTCCCTCGTCACCATATATCTCAAGCACAGATTATTAAAATAATATAGCTTATGTCATGTAAGTGTAACAGAAAGTGTCTTAAAGATGCTTTATTGAAAGCTGGTAAATTGGTCCAACAGATGAATGTTTTAAGACCTATTTTTAAAAGGTTGCACAAGTATAAAACCCACTGAATTACTGTTGCATTTTCACACAAGCGGATTCAATTATTTTAAGCATCTAACTGTGCAAAAGACAGATCTGAAAAGGAAAGAGCTAAATTCTCTGAGATTAATTAAAGGGTTTCATTTTGCTCCTGATTTAAAAATAAATTTCAAGCATGCATCACTTGTTATTCTCTTGAAGAATTTGCATTGCAGCTTTTTTTTTTTTTAAATGCAGAGAATGTTAAGCTTCATGAGTTCTTCACAGAATATAGCTGGCAGCTCGTAAAAGAAGGGTTGACCTATTGTTGCAACAGCATATTCTCCCACATACTTCTTTATACTTTTCCATTTGTGAAGGGTATTAATCTTAAAACTCATTTCCAATGTAAGATTGTGCATTTACATGAATTTCCCATAAGATTGCTCCTGATTCGATCTATGCCCATTGATTTAATTTCTTTTACCTCTCAGAGCCAGTGGTGCTGAAGGGTTTATGGTAATTATAGTGTTCGGGTTTTGGAGGAACTGTTCGCTGGTACCTTACGTGTGGATTTGAGTCCCTCTAAGCTTGCTCAGCCCTGGAGATAGTGCGGCAAATGTCTCTGAGGCAAGGAGCTTGCCTGCCAGATCAGAATGCTGGCTGGTACACAGCCTGAAGGCGAGGGGAAGCTGGAGAGGGAATGGCCTGGGGCTACTGGCCAGATGGATCCCTGTTCTAAGGGGGCCCTTTTAAGGTGACTCACGTGGCAATTTTGTGAGTTGGCAGATGGTTCGGCCACCTGCGCTCAACGTGAAATGAAATGCAGGCAACCTACTGGTCTGAAATATGCCACGCGCCCTTTGAGAGATGGCACAGTGTTGCAAGAGGTGATTCGCCTAATAGTGGAGTGGGGGGGAGGTAACCATGGCAACAATAGGATGAGTTTTGAGACAGACAGGTTAGGGCTCAACTCTGAGCTTTGTGACTCGGGAACTATATCACTCTAACTTAGTTTCCTTCATTTCTCAAAACCCAAATTTTCATCTATAACAGCTCTGTCCGGTGGAATAGGATTCAAGCCACAGAGGCAATTTGAATTTTTCTAGTTGTTGTTGGTATTAGCTTCCATCGAGTCGGTCGTCAACTCACGGTGACCCCATGCACAAGGGAACAGAAAGATGCCCAGTCCTGAGCCATCCCCACGCGGTTATGGATCGAGCTGTTGTGATCCATAGGGTTTTCATTGGCTGTTTTTCGAAAATAGATCACTAGACCTTTCTTCCCGGACTGTCTTAATCTGAAAGCTCTGCTGAAACCTGTTCAACATCATAGCAACACACAAGCCTCCATTGACAGAGGGGTAGTTGCTGCACTCGTGGTGTATTGATTGGGTATCGAACCCGGGTCTCCTGTGTGGAAGGCCGGAATTCTACCGCTGAGCCATCATTGCCCCTGGTTTTTAGTAGTCCCGTTAACATAAGAAGGTAAAAACGAAACAGGTGAAATTAATTTAATAATACATTTTCTTTAGCCCAGTATATCCAAAGTATTATCATTTCAGCATGTTGCTGGTAAAAAAGATTAGTGAGATATTTTACATGCTATTTCCACACTAAATCTTTCTAATGTGCTGTGCATATTCCACACATTTCTCAGTGTGAAGTATCCACGTTCCAAGTACAGGTAGTCCCTGACTTACGACGTATTCCAGTTATGATGAACCCAACTTACAACCATCTGTTTTTGTTGTTGCTTTTTTGTGCATCTTATCATTACTAATATGTACGTATGCATGTATTAAAATACATCTGGAAGATTATATGTGACGTTTCCAACCCCCAAAGACAAATAAAGATTGGATTTATAAGGATACTGATAATAAAATATAATAATAATGAAACCCAAAAAAAAAAAATAGGTATTCGATTTACGTCAGAACCCACTTATGATGGAGTCGTGAGAACAGAACCCTGTCGTAAGCTGGGCACTACCTGTACTCAGAAGCCTCATATGTTGATGGCTGCGTATGGAAGAGTGCTGTTCGAGCTCATGCATTATTGGGGTACTCCCAGTTGCAAATGAAAGAAGCCCGATTCCAAGTAGTTCCAGCAAGAAAAGATAATTTGCTTCAAGTCTGGCTGGATCCAGACTTGCAAACATTGTGTCAGGAAACTATGTCTAGTCTTCCTTTGTTTCTGTGTGGCCCATTATTGTTGTTAGGTGCCCTAGAGTTAATCTCAAATCGTAGTGACCCGATAGGCCAGAGTAGAACTGCCCCAAAAGGTTTCCTAGGCTATAATCTTTATGGGAGAAGATAGCTAAGTTATTCTCCTGAGAAGCTGCTGGTGGGTTCAAACTGCTAACTTTCGGTTAGCAGCCAAATGCTTAAACATTGTGCCGCCAGGGCTAGATGGTAGCGATTGTTTTTTTAGGATAACATGTCTTACACCCTTGAGATGTTGCATTTGAGATGCTGGTGGCAATCCAATTAAGGTCCCTCAGAGGTAACTAGAAATGGAGAAGCTAAGAGTGAAGACGGGGCATTGGTGGTTCAGTGGTAGACTTCTTGCCTTCCACACGGGAGACTCAGGTTTGATTCCCAGCTAATGCACCTCATGGGCAGCCACCACCCATCTGTCAGTCAGTGGAGGCTTTTGTGTCGTTATAATGCCGAACAGGCTTCCTCGGAGCTTCCAAACTAGGAAGAAAGGCCTGGTGATCTACTTACCAAAAATTGACCAATGATTTGATTCACAATCGATCATGGGGATGGTGCAGGACTGGGCAGTGTTTTATGGGATTGCTATGAGTCAGGGGTTGACGTAACGGCAGCTCACAACAGAAGTGGAGACAGATTGGAGCTGAAAAATCTAGATGCGGAGGCATCTTTGTAGCGATGGTAGTTAAGCCTTGAAGCTGGATGAGGTGGTCAGAAGCAGGAAGTATAGAGAGAGTCATTGGAGAACGGTCTGTATCCGGGGTTGGTTTTGTTACTTATACAGAAGTCTGTGTGCTTTAAGGAAGACTGGTGGATGCAGCAGAGATTGCCACCTGGGACTCTGCCACAGAGTTTCCAAATAAAGGCTTGAGGAAACACTCCCCACCAGAATGAATTTAAGGGGCTAAACCTTATCACTTACATACACAGAAGAGGGAAACTTTCCCTGAAGCAATGCAGGAGAAAGTTTTAAACTTTTCTTTTTTCTTTCTTTTTTTAACCCTGTTCTTTTGAATTATCTTCAAAAGTGCTTTAGAGTGTTGGGCCAGGGTAAGGAGGGACAGATGGGGTTAGTGATTGTGAATGCTACAGCTTTATCTGGGTGCATTATAAATATGTGATGCCATTTAATGTAGCAGGCCATCAAGTTAATAAACAAATGATTGCCAATTTTCTAATTGGCAAGGAAGGAGGTTATAATCTATAAGGAGCTTTGTGTCCCAACCAATTTATTCTCTAACAGAACTTTATTGCCTCTGTCGCCGTAAACTCCTGAGGAGTCTTAAGAGCTAAAAACCTGGATTGGCCGAGCTTGGTTTCTCTAGCGACGTTTTCCTTTCTGGCTTCATCTCGCATCCAGATAAGACACTTGGAAAACCCATTTGTTTAAAATGCAGCTGCTCACCTGGCCCAGTAATGCCTGGTTTGCTGTTTGTGGGTGGGTTTTATCCTCTGAGTTGGAAAGAAGTGAATTGCATGGCAGAATCCATTTTAAATCCTTCTCTTCTGCACAAAATTGAGAAATAAAATGGTGTGTTTCGTGAGAACATTAACCAGTGCTGCCTGGGTTTCTCAGCAAGGTGGGAAGGCCCTTTGAGATCAAAGTGCTACCTACTTCGGCAGCCTCATACCTGCCCTTCTTGCTCTGGGACAGTGGTTCATGCAGGACCACCACGCACAGCTGGCCAGGTGCCCAGCGGACACCTAGGGGGTGTATTAGCTTCACAGCCTGTGTGAATGGGGCCACTACCGTGTGTGAGCTCACTCTGCCCGGTTGTACACGGTGGCCCTGGTGAAGTGGGGATGACAGTAACACCTTCCTCATGGTACTGTTGTTAGACATGTTGTAATAAATTGACTTTGCATGTACTTTCTTTTTTACCTAGACTACTCCTGGGTAAACTCTTCTTCACTCTTCAAAACCCATCTCTAATACCATCTTCTTGATATTTTTCACAGCCACTTTTTCTGTCCCCCTCTTTAAAAGACGAACCCATTGCCTTCAAGTTGATTCTGACTCATAGTGACCCTGGAAGACAGAGTGGAACTGCCCCACAGGGTTTCCAAGGCTGTCATCTTTATGGAAGCAGACTGCTGCATCTTTCTCCTGCGGAGTGGCTGGTGGGTTCTAACTGCCAACCTTGCGGTTAGCAGCCGAGCGCTTAACTGCTGCACCACCAGGGCTCCTCTATACATCTGTATCCATTGCCATCGAGTCAATTCCGACTCATAGTGACCCTACAGGACAGAGTAGAACTGCCCCATAGGGTTTCCAAGGCTGTAGTCTATAAGCTCAATATGAGTTGGAATCGACTGGATGGCAGTGGGTTTGGTTTGGGTTTAATCTCTACAGAAACAGACTGCCAAATATATAGCCTTTCTCTCTCTCTCTCTCTCTCTCTATATATATATATATATATATATATATATATAAATATAGTCCTCATGGCACAGTGGTTAAGGGCTCAGCTGCTAACCAAAATGTCAGCAGTTCAAATCCACCAGCCGCTTCTTGGAAACCTTATAGGGCAGTTCTACTCTGCCCTATAGGGTCACTATGAGTCGGAATCAACTTGATGGCAATGGGATATATATATGTGTGTGTGTATATTATATGTATATACATATACATATACTCATTGCCTTCAAGTCGATTCTGACTCCTAGCGACCATATATATATATATGCAGCCACCGATGGGAAGCACCATTTTCAAAATAGTAGACTTTCTTTCTTTTTCTCTCTTTATGTCTTTTCTGTCTTTCTTCCTTCTCTCTCTCTTTCCATTCTTCTCTCCCTCCTTTTGTCCCTCCCTCCCTCCTTGTCCCTTGTTTCCTTTCTTCCTTTGCCCTTCTCATATTTTTTGGCCAGTTGTATTTACACATGCCCATTTCTGCAGCTAAAACGTGTTTGCGTGTTTCATTGCCTGCCTAGAACTTATTCTTACATCTTCAGAGAACAGAACCTATCTCGGTGTCTGTGAAGTAACTGCCTCTTGCCTCGTTCAGACAGGGCATTCAGACATTGCTCTCCGAAGCTAGATGTAGCACCTATGACTCAAGCTTATCCAATTGTTTTTTCCATTCCTCTTGCCATGATGATTGGTTTCCCAATGAGTCTATCCAATGAGACTTGTCCTGGGACAAGGTTCTTGGTGCTGGGGTCACCAAACTAATAAGATATAGACCTAGAATAGCTGGTGGCCAGGTTACCACTACATGGGGAAAGCCAGTTTGAACACAGAGAAGAGTGACGAAAAGATAGTCATTACTGACATAATTTGAATGTCAGCCCCTGCATCTAATCAATCCTGAAGCCCTGAACTTTTCAGGTTAGTGGTAAGTCATAACTGCTTCCCGCCCCCCTTCTGTGTCTGAGCTAGCTCAAGATATCTTACCCAAACCATGCACCCAAAGCGTTGGTCCCAGAGTCCACCCTACTGTAGCATGAGAGATTTCAGGGCAGGGCGGAGCTGCATGGCACCTGTTGGAACTCATTCTGTTAAGTTCAAACAGTGCTGAAATGACAGAAGTTTAGAGGCAGGAACTGAGTAACTGAAAATCGTGCGTAGTCAACCAGATGAATTGAGATAGCCTGTAAGCCTGAGAGGCTTAAGTCCTTTTTTAGTCAGAAATGTAGTGATGTTTCCATATCACATCATGGGTCGCCTCTCTCTGTCAGCTCAGCAAGTGTCTGCCTGAACTGACAAGTGATAAACCCGTTGAAAGCCCTAGTCACATGGTTGGTTATTGATGATGATGCTGGACCAGGGACGTGTTGTCAGCATGTGCTTTGGGAGCCATGAGTCTGTACGGGGACCTAGCAGAAGACACTGGGCTATTCAGGCATTCTCTCTAGTCATCAAGAGGCAGCTTGGTGGAATGGCTTCGGACCAGAGGGATCTTGTAGTTAAAGGCACGAGGATGTATTTCTTTGCCTTCTTTTAGCACAAGTGAATAGTTCTCTCCAAGCTGGTGGGCATTTTCTGCAGAGAACGTAACCACTGAGTTCCTTGCAAAGATGTCTTATCTTTGCTTCCACTGTCTCATTGATATAAAGTCACCAAAAAAAATTATAACTACAGCTAGTATTTCTTTATTGGTACTCTTCCTGGGTGGCACACACTCTTAAGCACTCAGCTGTTAGCTGAAAGGTTGGTGGTTCGAACCTACCCAGAAGCACCTCAGAAGAAAGGCCTGGTGATCTACTTCTGAAAAATCAGTCATTGAGACTCCTATGGAGTACAGTTGTGCTCTGAAACATACGAGTCAGAACCAACTCGATGTCAACCGGTACTGTTACTTTCCAGTTGCAAGGTATACCAGCACTGTTTCAAGCACTGGGGATAAGGTGGTGAATAGTACTGGACCAGGACTTGCCCATATAAAGTGTGTATTTTAGTAGGAGGGATGGATGATAAAGAAATAAATGGATATATGAGCAAGAAAGAAAAGAAGAAGTCTACTGTTATGAAAATGATGCTTTGCATCTTTTGGTTTTATATATATATATATTCAGGTACAGCCAGAATGCTCCTTAGAAGTGAGGATGGTGAGACTTTGTCTCACATCCTTTGGACATGTTATCAGGAGGGATCAGTCCCTGGAGAAGGACATCATGCTTGGTAAATAAAGGGTCAGATAAGAGGAGGAAGACCCTTAAGGAGATAGATTGACACAGTGGCTGCAACAGTATGCTCAAGCATTATAACAATCATGAGGATGGTGCAGGATCAGGCAGTGTTTCGTTCTGTTGTACATAGGGTCGCTATGAGTCGGAACCGATTCAACAATACCTAACAACATCAAGAAAAATATATTCAAAGGTAGCAAAGAGAAGAGATGGGAGAAATGGTTATGTAAAGTTCAAGAAGATTTTATTGGAGAAGGGTTGTGAAGAGTGAAGAGGAGTTTTCCCAGGTGAGTCTAGGTGACGTAAAGGAATCCCTAGGGGATGTGATAAAGAGAAATTGGTGGTGGCAGTAGGTGAGGGCCAACTTGAGTTCTAAAGTGAAGCCATCTCTGAGGCAGTATCGTTTTGAGTAGAGACCTACAGGTTGAGAAGGAGTCGGCCAAGGACAGTTTAAGAAAGGATGTTCCAGACAGGGAGAATATCAAAAGCAAAGGCCCTGAGTCTGGAGAGAACTTGGTGTGATGAAGAAACAGAACTGAGGTCAGTGCCAGTGGAGAATAGTGAGTGAGAAGGAGAGATGTGTGGGATGGGGTTAGGTCACGCAGGAACCCACACAAATGGGAAGAGGCCTAAACTATATTCTTATGTTCATTACACTGTTTACTCCTTCTATTAGTTCCCAATGAGTCGAAATCGACTCGATGGCAACGGGTTTTGTTTTGTTTTTATTAGTACCCTAGGGCCCCCATAACAGATGACCAAAAACTGGTGGCTTAACTCAACAGAAGTTTTTACTTTCACAGTTGTGGAGGCCCAAAGTCCTAAATCAAGGTGTTGGCTGGGTCGTGTTCTCTCCAAAAATCTCTAAGGCAGAATGATTTCTTGCCTCTTCCAGCTTCTGGTGGCTCCAAGCGTTCCTTGGCTTGTACCAGCGTCATTCCAATCTCTGCCTCTATCTTCCTGTGTCCTTCTTCTCCGTGTGTCTCTGTGTCAAATCTCCCCATCCTTTCTCTTATCAGGGCACCTGTCACTGGATTTAGGGCCCCGCCCTAAGTCCAGTATGATCTCAGACCAAGATCCTTAACTTGATTACATCTGCAAAGACCTTATTTCCAAATAAGGTCACATTTACAGGAACCGAAAGTCAGGACTTGAGCATATCTTTTTGGGAGACACTGTTTAATCCACTATACCCCTCATATGGGCTGAAGAGGTTGTGGTGGTTACTTTGGTACGTGCCATCGAGTCAGCTCCAACTCATAGCGCCCCTGTGTACAGCAGAACAAAACACTACCCAGTCTTGCGCCATCCTCACAATAGTATGTATGTATGAGCCCATTGTTGTATCTGCTGTGTCAGTCCATCTTGTTGAAGGTCCTCTTTTTTGCTGACCATCTACTTTACCAAGCGTGATGTCCTTCTCCAGGGATTGGTCCCTCCTGATAATGTGTCCAAAGTAAGTGAGACAAAGTCTCGTCATCTTCACTTCTAAGAAGCACTCTGGTAGGTACCCTGAAGAATGAAGGATGTTGAAGAAGTTCTTACCAGTAGAGAGTAACAGAACTGTAGTTCACAGGATCCATCCCCTTCACCTAAAATGATGCAACCATGACATTACCTGGTTCTTAAGCCTTGTAACCCGTTGCCGTTGAATTGACCTGACTCATAGCGACCCTATAGAATAGAGAAGAACTGCCCCATAGAGTTTCCAAGGCTGTAATCTTTACAGGAGCAGATCACCAGATCTTTCTCTCATGGACTGACTGGTGGGTTTGAACCCCAAACTTTCAGTTAGCAGTTGAGCACTTAACCGCTGTGCCACTAGGGCCCTTCTCCTAAGTCCAAGGTCCATTCAGTTGCAGATGGGGCCATATTAATGCCCAATATTTAATATAAGTACATCACCATGAGTTGGAGCTAATTCAATAGCAACTAACAACAACAACATCATGACAATTAAAATGAAGCCATGAATGTAGATCTCTCACCCCGGTGCTAGGCATAGTCAATGGATGATCAACAATATGATGCTTTCTCTGCTGGCAGCCCATGACTTTGCATCATGCAATCTTGGCTACCTCCTTAGGAAATGTGCCATTTGCAGAGCATCTGGCCACATCCCATTCTTTCCATCCTCCCATTCCTTTCCATCCACCCCTTCCCGATGAAAGCAGCATATGCAATTGATGGAATCCTTACCACGTAGGTAAACACATGGCATCTTGCCCTGAAAAACAGAGTCTGGTGTCTCAGCTTCATGCTTGCTTTTAGGGCGTTGATGAGAATCCACAGATCTCTTTAGAATAATTGAGGGGCCTCGAGTTTCTGTTTTGTGTACTTAAAAGCATCCCATCCGTACCCATTTAAACATAGCTAAAATACTGTTTCTCTCTAACAACTGCACAACCCATAATTAAATGATTTGTATGAGCAGTCTGAATTAAGGGCCCCGTTCATCAATACCACATGAACTATGTAGGCATATCTTCATTTTTACATTATTTATCTCAGCAGCCAGATGGGTACGTTGGCTGTAATATTCATCAGTAAGACATCCAAATGCAGCTACCGCACACTAACATCTGGGCCTGGTCTGATCACCCGTGGGCTGGAGTGGGTATTTGTGGTTGGGAATGAGGGGACCCTCTGCTCTAGGCAGTTCGGGAATGCTGCAAGTTCTACTGTTTGACACTTGATTCGTCACCCCCCAAGCAGCTCCCATCAGAGCTAAGTGGAAAGTATCTGAGATATTGGAACTTTGGGGAAAGGAACAGGCAATGTTCTTTGAGTTGTGTTGTTGATGCCAATAGTTTCACAGCTCTTTCTTCTTTGTTTTTAAGGCTAATGTAGAACTTACAATAATAGTAAATTGGCTAATATTTAGGAAAGGAACCTTGGTGGTGCAATGGTTAAGCACTTGACTGCTAACAGAACGGTCAGTGGTTTCAACCCACAAGTGGCTCTGTAGGAAGAAAAGACCTGGCAATCTGCTCCCATAAAGATCACAGCCCAGGAAACCCTACGAGACAGTTCTACTCTGTCCTGTAGGGTTGATATGAGTTGGAATTGAATTGACAGCACAATACAACGACAGTATTTAGGAAGGTAGTATAATATAGTGGATAAAATCTGGGCATAGAGGCCAGATGTCCTGGGTGTAAAATCCTGGCTCTGCCACAATGCAGTTTCCTCATGTCCCTCATCTGGACAATGACCCAGCTACAACAACCGCTGAGACTTGTCCCCAGGGAGGGACTGAAAAGGCTCCTCTGCAAGCAAATACGTACCTTGACTTTGGATGGAAGCATTTTGAAAATGAAACATTTTCCTTTAAAATATTAATGTATGTACATACAATAAAAATAAAGATCACAATATAAAACAGTCATTAAGACATATCCCCACCGCTGCCCATCTCCCCAGAGGAAACCAGTTACAGTTCTGTGTATAGATCCTCCCAGAAATGCTGTGTATAGGCAAACAGATACAATCTATAGTTGTATTTTTGTTCTACCCAGATAGAAACCCATCAGATGTAACACGTTGTCCCTTTGGTTTTTACCATCATCAGTGTATCTCGGAGTTCACTCCATAGCAGTACCTTTAGACGTTTCTTTCTTTTCCACAGCTCTGTGGTATTCCATTTTGTAGTCCGCATAATCTCATTTAATTTTCACAAGGCCCCTTGGTGGTGGCAGTGGTTGTCAGTTGCCTTCGAGTGAGCTCCGACTTGTAGCAAACTTAGGTGCCAGAGAACCAAACGCTGCCTGGCCCTGCCCCATCCCTCTGGTCTTGGATGTGTTTGAATACTTGGTTGCAGCTGTCTCGTTGAGGGTTTCCCTTGTTTTCGCTGACCCTCTGCTTCGTGAACCATGATGTCATTTTCTAGCAGTTGGTCTTCCCTGACGATGTGTCCAAAGTAAGCTAGCTGAAGTCTTGCCATCCTCGCTTCTAAGGGACATTCTGGTTGTACTTCTTCTATGACTGATTTGTTCGTTCTTTTGGCAGCCCACAGTATATTCAATTTTCTTTGCCAACACTACAGTTCAAGTGTGTCAATTCTTCTGTCTTCCTTTCTCATTGTCCAACATTTTCATACATATGAGGTGATTGATAAGGCCATGGCTTGGGTCAGAAGAACCTTAGTCATCACAGTGACATCTTTGCTTATTAAAACTTTAAAGAAGTCTTTTGCCACTGATTTGCCCAACGCAAGATGTCATTTGATTTCTTGCCTGTTGTTCCGTGGTCTCACTTAGCCTCCTGGTTTCCTTGCTAAATCCTCTGGGTCTTAGCTTTGTGGACCTACGTGTCCTACACAAGGTCCCCTCCATTGTTTCTAAGCCCTCCTCCCTTGCCCCACACAGACCATCATCCAGCCGTGACCCACAAACAAAATGGGGAGCTGGAAGGTCCCACCTTGGCCCTAGGATAAAGATTTGCAAGGCGTCCACTTAGCTATTTGGGAGAAGTGGGAATTTGCCTCAGAGTCACCAGTTAAAATTCAGAATAGCCATCAGTTCTTCTAAAACTCCACAGCTAGGGTAGATTTTCCTCCCTTTCTGTAAATGAACCAGAAATGTTGCAAATTCCATCGTTTTTAAACCATTTTATGGGGTTCTGTATTCTCTTCAAGCACTGTGTTGTACATGGTTGCATCCTTTATTCCAGCGGTACTCCTCATTTGATTTATCAGAGATGATACTCGGTAATTCAGTTTGATATTGTTCCCTGTATCAAATGATAAACACTTGAGGGAAACCAGGAAATCTATTTTTTATATTAAGTAATAACACTGGCCCTTTCATTATCCTTGCAGAATTGCAAATCAGCCTTGTTCTCTCAGCAAAGAGAAAGGGACTAAGATTTGTTCAGTGTTGACTCCTGCATAATTATGTTATTCAGTGTTAAATGTAATAGGACTTCATTTTACAGAACCAGCAGGGGGCAGTCAATTCCCTTTTCTACTGTTATTAAAAATGGGTCCCTGGTTTCACCTATAGCAGCGTCTCACCTGTTTTCTCTAGACCTTGACCAGTTGGCTGTGTTTTTTTTTTTTTTTTCCCCTCCATGAGGGGAATTTTTGAGCTTCGTTGTGTCTCTGGTTTTATGTAATCCTCCCGTTAGGTTTTTAAATTACTGCCTGTAAATGAACAAAAGCAGATGTTAAGCAATTGCATGCACACACACACACAAAGTCTATTTTTTAAATTTGGATAATGAGATGAAAAGATGACTTGTCTTAAAACTCTGTTTTTCCCCATTCCAACGTCTGAGTGGACGAAGGTGGGAGTGCTACCAGAGAAAGTGCAAGTCAAGTGCAGTGCTTTGCTGTGTTCAGGTCCTGGGGAGACAGGAGACACGGAGAGATGCCTTTAATATAAACAACCTCTTTTCCTCCCAATATTGCATTGCTTCAGCAAGCGCCCTGCTCTCAAACACATGTGCTCCCCTAGAGAAGTTCAGCAATGAGTCCTTGGACTGGAACCCTCGGCTTGCAGACACACTTTCCTTTTCTCCTGCTGTTTGGCTGCTTCCTTAAACTTACATATTTGAATGCCATTAACTTTCGTAATTGCTATGTTTGCTACCTAATCTATCCGACTAGTTTTCAGGAACACCAGGTTTTCTCTGTGGGATGATTTGGGGGTGGCTTGGGAATGATTACTGGCTGTGGTATAAATGGCTGAGAAGGGGGCAGAATTCTTCCAGGACACGGTTAATGCCTTCTAATGGCACAGCCTGGGTGCCGCTGGAGGTTTGCAGGCAGTGCGGACGCATGGAGCTGTCTACATACAGTGAGAACGCGTCATAAATGCCAAGTATTTGGACTGAACAAAAAATGTGTGTGTGTATGTGTATCTGTGGACTGATGTGTGTGTGTGTGTGTGTGTGTAGTTGTTATGGACCATCAAGTAGATTCTGACTTATAACGAGCCTATAGGACAGAGTAGAACTATCCCATAGGGTTTCCTAGGCTATAAATCTTTACCGAAGCAGATCAGTAAGTCTTTTCTCCAGCGAAGCTGCTGGTGAGTTTGAACCGCCAACCTTTAGGTTAGCAGCCGTGTCGCCAGGCGTCCTCCGTGTGTGTGTGTGTGTGTGTGTGTGTGTGTGTGTATAAAGAGCACTGGTGGCACAGTGGTTAAGAGCTTTGGTTGCTAATCTAAAGGTTGGCAGTTTGAATCCACCAGCCTCTCCTTGGAAACCCTATGGGGCAGTTCTACTCTGACCTATAGGGTCGCTATGAGTCGGAATCGACTCGACAGCAACAGCGGGGGGCGGGGGGCGGGGAGGGATCAATACACACACACACATATAGAGAGATTGAATTGTGTCTCCCAAAATGTGTTAGAATCCTAACCCCCGTGCCTGTGGATGTAATCCATTTAGGAATAGGGTTTTCTTTGTTATGTTAATGAGACCACATCAGTGTAGGCTTTGTCTTAAGCCTAATAACTTCTGAGATATAAAAGAGCAGATTAGGCACAGAGGCAAGAGAACACAAATTGCTGAAAGATAAAAGCTACCCGGAGGTCACCAAGGAACCTAGGTAAACTAGCAGAGACAGAGACCTTCCCCTAGAGCCGGGGCTCTCAATCGGGACTTGTAGAATTCTGAACTGCGAGAAAATAAAGTTCTGTTTCTTTAAGCCACCCACCTGTGGTATTTCTGTTACAGTAGCACTAGAAAACTAAGTGTGTATATATATATATTCTTAAATACATATATTTATTAAATATATAAAATATATATTGATATCTATTTATCCTTACAAAGCACAATTCCTCAGAAAGAAGAGGTCAGACTCATTTTCCTGCAATTCCACGGATCCCAAACTGCAGATTGGACATGTGTGGACTTTCCTAAAGGGTATTTTCTTAAAGCTCCAAGTCCTCATTAGTCTTCATTTTACAGTTGTTGCTTTTTTCATTTTCCCCCTGCTTCCACCTACACCAGATGAAGCACAAGGCAAAAATGAGATCATACACCAATTGTACACGGATTTATTAGCCTGAGCCAGCACTTCAGTGAGGGAAAAGGAAAGAGCACAAGTGGTCTTGGGGGATGTGTTGGAGAGGAATCTTGCACTCTACCAAGTTTCAGTATGAATTTGGGATGAGGGCAGTTCTACCACCTCCATTCTCAAGGTCGGAATGAGGCCTCTGTCCCCGTCCAGATGCCCCAGGTACGCCTACCAAACAGGTTGACATGTTCCGGTGGTCCATGCACTACCTTGCGTAGTTTAGTAGAACGCATACCTTTTTTGCTTTTACAGGCATCCGGTCGTTACTGTTTTCCATTGTATTTTACCTTGTTTCTCTGCTCCTCATCCTGTGACCTGTAAGCATGCTTATACTTAAATGTTTTTGTTAGTTACCCCTGAGTCTGCTTCGATTCATGGCAACCTCACGTTCAGCAGAATGGAACACTGCCCAGTCTTGTGCCATCTTCAGGATCACTGGTATGTGCTTGATTGAGCCCATGGTTTTGGCTATTGTGTTACGCCTTCCAACTCAGGGGGCTCATCGGACCATATTCTGTTGCGATCCATTAAGTTTTCATTGGCAAATTTTTGGAAGTAGATCTCCAGGCCTGTTATGGATTGAATTGTGTCCCCCGAAATGTGTGTCAACTTGGCTAGGCTATGATTCCTAGTATTGTGTGATTGTCCTCTATTTTGTCAACTGATACGATTTTCTTATGTGTTGTAAATCCTACCTCTATGATGTTAATGAGGTGGGATTGGTGGCAGTTATGTTAATGAGGCAGGGCACAATCTGTGAGATTAGATTCTGTCTTAAATCAATCTCTTTTGAGATATAAAAGAGAGAAGTGAGCAGAGAGACATGGGGCCCTCATACCGCCAAGAAACAAGAGCCAGGAGAGTAGTGTGTCCTTTGGACCCGGGTCTTCGCACTGAGAAGCTCCTCGACCAGGGGAAGATTGCTGACAAGGACCTTCCTCCAGAGCCGACAGAGAGAGAAAGCCTTGCCCTGGAGCTGGCACCCTGAATTTGGACTTCTAGCCTTCTAGACTATGAGAGAATAAATCTTTCTTTGTTAAAGCCATCCACTTGTGGGATTTCTGTTATAGCAGCGCTAGATGACTAAGACAAGGTCTTTCTTCCTTGTCTGTCTTAGTCTGGAAGCTCCACTGAACCCTGTCCACCAAAGGTGACCCTTTTGGTATTGGAAATACCAGTGGCATAGCTTCCGGCATCACAGCAACATGCAAGCCACCACAGTATGACAAAGTGACAGGCGGGTGATGGGGTTACACTTATAGTTCAGTATTTACCCGATTCCATTTCAGAATCGTACAGCCTGTTTTGGAATTCCAGTTATACCACTTACACCCTTAGAGAAGAAGGAGAGTTCTGTAGATCTCGTTAGCTTCCTCGTCTGTAAAATGGGGAGATAGATTTGTTGTGGGAATGAGGTGAAATACTACATTCAGGTTCTTAGCACAGGGCTGACCACCTAATGAACACCTAATAAGTGCCTAACATTTTATTCTTTAGTATTTTTTACTACTGTTCTTATGCCCTTTTATTATGCTTGTTGGCAAATTATTTCAGACAGCACTACTTCTTATCGTCTCCGTACCTGCTGAAGGGAAGATTCTGCAAGACTGCTATAGTGTGGTATTTATGCCTTTCAGCAATTTTCAGCTTGGGGAAATGCAAAGTTTACTCAAGAGATAGCTAAAAACATAACTTGAACAAATTTCTGTCTTGTGTAAACAGTGAAAAACCAATGTCTTGTCCTTTGTCTCTCCTTCCGGAGGAGGCAAGATGCCTCGAGCCCAACTGTATTTTGAGTGTTTCATAACCTTGAAAATTGTTCATCTCTTTGAAGTAATCCCTTTTATTACATAATATAAAGGGAAGATAAAGTTGTTAATTCTGGAAGCATCTGAAGTGGTGACATGTTGCCAACAGCTCATTATCCCCCACACAAAGCACAATTACTCAATATAGGGGAATGCTGTTTTCACACACTACCTTATATTTGAGCTTCCCCACGCTGGCTAATGTCAGATATTGATTCTGAATAATTCATATAGCAATAAAATTGGGTTTCCATGACAGTCAATCAGAGACATTTTATATTTAATGCTCAGTGGAAGAAACACGGTGTCTTCTTACCTTCTGAATTCCAAGGCCATTAAAGTAATTGCAGGTCATTAAGCTAAATTTCTCTGCATAATAGGGACAGTTAATCTAATTCATGTAGCATTCAAAACAGTGGAGAAGAACTGATGAATTTTTAGTTTATATATCTATTATTAATATATGTCTATACATACATACACACACTCTCACTCTTCGTCAAACAGTATCATTTTACCAGTATTTATTTCATTTAACACAATTAACGTATCATAGGAGGATAACTTTAAATAATCCATTTGATCCTGTTTTTCTTATATTCCCAACGGCCTCAAATATGAGTAGCTCCTGTTGAAATGGAAATAGGAAACTAAGGAGTTTAGCTTTTTATATGATTGTTCTGATCTCTTTTCTCTGGTTCTCTGCCATGATTGCATAATAGAACTCCCTAGGAGATTTTATGGATGTAAATGTAAATGTAGATATTAATTGCGAGGCCCCAGTGATTCTGATTTAATTGCTCTAAGATGGGGGCCTGAACATCAGGGTTTTTAAAAATCCCCCCAATTGATTCTAATGTAAAACCTAGAGTGAGAAATATGATTCATTCATTCCCTTATTTATTCGGAAATTGCTTATCAAATGCTACTATGTTCTACTTAATCTTATATGCGTTCTGGGGGCTAACAAAATGAGCAAGGAAGTCCAGGAGCCGTCAAACTAATCCAAAAGAAAGTTTAAAAATGTCAATCAAGAACATAGGAACAAAGAGTTACTATGTCTGCCTTTAGGAATGTTATCAAAACCCTAGAGGGGAGTAGGTTTCTAGGGGATTCTTGTATGCCTGTAGAGCTTACTTCACTCTGTTCTAACATAAGGCCTGCAAGCCTTAATATTCTGATCATAGATTTTTTTAACTTTTGCAAGGTGGGATTACATGTGAACATGAGATTATACCCGACCAGGAAGTTGGGTTTTAAAGTCATTGTCTACATTAACTTAAGGAAAGGTTGTCTCTGGCTTCGTGAAAGCAGTGATACTTGTTATGGTAAGCTTTGAAGTGCTTGTAGGACTTGGACAAATGTGTGTTGAGATAAAGCTAATTTGTTGATTTTGTTTCTGTTGTTGGTTTGTGACTTTGGAGAGAACCCAGCTGTTACAGAATGGAACTACTCCATAGGGTTTTCTTGGCTGTAATCTTTACAGAAGCAGACTGCCAAGCCTGTTTTTCTTCATGGTGCCACCAGGTGGGTTTGAACCTTGAACCTTTTGGTTACCAGCCAAGTGCAAACCGTTTGTGCCACCTGGGGACCTTGACAGAAAAGCTGATTTGAAGAAAGAATTCCTCGTGATGGGTCTTCCTGAAGCTTGTAGAGAATGCCTCACCCTAAGAAGAGGGAAAGTCCTCTAAAATCCTCAGGGCCTTATGCTGATCTATGCTTCACTTTCTGGACCGTTTTCCTCCAAGAAGGAATTATGTAGGCTTGGAAATCATCCCAGAGATAATCTTGATGCTCTTTAGATATTTCTGTGCTCTATGTTGAGAAGACATTTCTCCACCTCTGCAATCCCCTCTTCCTTTGACTTAGAGTAGTTGCTTCCCTAAAAGATGACTACAATAATTATAACTCTTTTTCATCTGGAGAGGAGGAAGGGACATGAAACAAAGCCTGAAAAAAAGCATAAAGAGTTTATGTAGGGAAACTGAAGAATTGTTCACCAGTGCGAAGAACTGTAAGGATAGAGGGTGGCAATGGATGATGAGAATCCCTTGGATATCACTTGTGTTAATTCTAGAATGTGATTTATACTGTATGGCACAAATGATTAAGCACTGTACTCCTACCAACTGAAAGGTTAGCCATTCAAACCCACCCAGAGGTGCCTCAGAAGTAAGGCCTCGCGACCACTTCCAAAAGGTCATAGCCTTGCAAACAATACAGAACAGTTCTCCTCTGCATAGATGGGGTTGCCATGAGTCAGAACTGACTCAACGACAACCAACAACACCAAGCTGTAAGTGTATGGAGTCCACGTATACAGTCCTGAGAAACGGGCGAGAGCCAGGGGTGATTATTGATATAATTAGTTAAGGAGGAAACTGATTCATTTTGTGGCAAATCTTCAATATTGATTAAGTGAGAACTCTTACATGAAATGCCACCCTCCTGGATCCCCAAGCCATTTTCAGTGTCATAATTAGAGACCACAAAACCAAATTGACCGATGAGTGGATTTCAGAAAGCTAGAGATGGAAGATAACCTACATGTCATTCATTAGGAGTTTCTCAAACCTAGCTAGGGAGCAGAACCATAACTTGTTGTCATTAGCTGCTGCTGAGTAGGTCCCCAACTCATGGTGACCCCATGCACAGCAGAACGAAACACTGCCCGGTCCTGATCCATCTCCATGGTCGGAACTTGAACCATAACTAAAAAAACAAAACAAAAGACCTCACTGCCGTCGAGTCAATTCAAACTCTACCTATGTATCTATCTGTCTTATCTGTCTATCTGTCTACCTACCTACCTGCCTACCTATCTATCTGTCTGTCTATCTATCCATCCATCCATCTATCTAGTGCATAGTAGGTCTGCAAATCAGCAATTCTCTGTGTTAACAGGGAGGTGACAGCATTGTAGGAAAGTGCAAGAGGAACGCTTAGCATTTATAGAGAATGTTGACGTCTTCTGTTGCCTAAAGCACATGAGCCTGCTTTATGCCACAAGTGAACAAGTACATTCTGTAATTGCAGCCGTACATGCTGTATATCTACATTTTTAAAGAGTAAATAATGAGTTATTATTCTTATTTTTTAATCTTGGAGAGCCATCATTTAAACTTAAAAAAAAATCTGAAAGTTTGTTGATCCATGTGTTCTCTTTCATAACCAATGGTGAAAGTACACTTTCTGAGTAAAGTAAAAGCTAATTTTGCTAGTCTTATTTTCCGTTGGTTAAAGGGATAACAAATTATTTATTAGCATGCTTTTAACAAAAAAAATTGCAGTATTTTTCAATAAACTTATCAAGACATATCAGCATCCAGGGCTCCTTTGGACATAAAAGATGCTGAAAAAGAAACAACACGGAAACACGTGTAAATATGAAAATGTGAATAATGAGCAAAACCGACCCCTTATCTTTTACATGCTCTGTGGTCCAGTTTCGGTGGAGTGGATTTTGACTCATGGTGACCCCATGTGTGTCAAAGTAGAACTGCTCTATATGGTTTTCAGTGGCTAACTTTTCTGAAGTAGATCACCAAGGCTTTCTTCTGAAGCATCTCTGGATGGACTTGAACCACCAAACTTTTGATTATCAACAGAGCGATGTAATTATTTGTACCGCCCAAGGACTCTACATATACTATGAGAAAGTGCTGTTTAACTATGTACCCATTAACAGATGCCAGCTCTTCGGCAAACTTCGCTTTTGAAGTCTGGCCTAAAACGTGATAGATACAGAAATATGACTTAGGCGTGCATGTAATCCTCCCAGGGGAGGGATGTGTTTACCTGGTCTACACAATCCATGTACTGTTGCAGAGACTGAACTCATCAGCTGAATCCGTTCTGTGCATGCAGCCTTCTGAAAATTAAAAGACTTCACCGTGAGTTTTATTACGGGCCACAGAACAATTTGTTAAGCCAAACTAGTAAATATTTTGAAATGAAACACAAACCTTTAATAATTAGTATGTAGGGGTCAACTCGACAGCAACTGATGACTTTGTTTTGTTGTGTTTTTGCCCTTAAATATAAATAATGGTTCGAAGCTGCGGTGGTTAAATGCCTGGATTCTGAAATCTACCAGAGCTAGATTCCAATTTCTAGTTCTGCAACTTGCTGGTCCTCTGACTGGAGGAGACTCCATAAACTTGGTTCCTCCGTTTCCAAAATGCATAGAGGAGTAGGACCTCGCTTCAGGGTGGATGTTCAGCCACGACCCACGGTCAGCATCTGTTTTGATTGGCGGTTCCATGCTGTACTGGGTACCAGTTGTTAAATAGTTTCCATAGCATCCTTATCTGTCTCAAAGAGTTGCCATGACAACGAAGTCCATCAGCAAGTGTTCAGTTGATAGTCCAGTCCCGGACACATCGTTAGGTTTTAATATATGCTTGTGTTTCTTCCTGCCATCATGACTGTAGAAGACTCCCACACGGTGTGCTTGAATGCAGAGTACGAATCTTACCGCCAGAGTTGCACAGACAACTTCCAGAATTACTCAGAGTTCAACAGCTTTATTTTGACTCTTTCTGTGCTTTGGATCCTGGCCACATCCCTGCAGCTTTGCAATTGTGTGAAGTCTGACCCCTCTCCTCAACTCTCATTGAATGTCTATAAATGCCCTTTGTAACGCACTGTGCAAGGGAGGTTTTGTGTGGATGGGTCTGCTGTGGTCTGGGGGAGAAAAGAGTACCCTCTGGGCTGAGTTTTGAATGCACGAGATTGCTGTTAATTGACCAGCTCTAATTTATTGAATATTTGCTATTATGTAGCCAAATCCTTTCAACAGATTAACTGGTTTAGTCCTCATGATAAAACTGAAGGTGGAGGTAGTAATATTCCCACATTACAGATCAGAACCTGGGTGTGCAAAGTTAAGTTACTTATTCAAATTCATCCAAAGAGTAAGAGTCCCAACTGGGAGCTAAGTCCAAATCAACCAGGAGGTTGTATTCTTTAGTGCTCTGTGAAACTACCTGGGGCCAAGTCTCCATTAATGAGTCAGTCTTTCCTCTGAGATTGTTTCTTGTCTTTCTCTACAAATAATCTTTGCAAGAGAGAAGTCTGAATGGGACACTGCATTTCAATTCCTCCCTCTCTCTCTCTCCCTTGTCTTCACCCAGCTCCCTTCTTTTACCATTATCCAACCAGGACAAAATCAGCTGCACTTAAAATATGTGGAAAATATTTCCTGCAAAATATAGATAAATAAAATAAAACAGGTACAGCAATGCAAGGATGAATCATTTTTCAGTCGTTTCTGAAGCCTTGTTAATATTATTAGAAAAGGTTTTAAAAATTCAATGTGTGATTTATTGCTAGATAATAAAGGTTTAGTGGAAAAAGTATAGATTTTGGAATTAAATGAACCTGGATTTCAGTGCTAACATAGCCACTTAGCAATATGATGATCTTGGGGATCCTGGTCACTCAGTGTTGCAAATTAAAGACATTGAACATCCTGTTGCCATCCAGTCGATTCTGACTCATAGTGACCCCATAGGACAGAGTAGAACTGTCCCATAGTGCTTCCAAGGCTGTAAATCTTTACGGAAGCAGACTACCATATCTTTCTCCTGTGGAGCGGCTGGTGAGTTTGAACTGCCAAACTTTCAGTTATCAGCTGAGCGCTTAACCACTGTGCCACTAGGGCTCCTTCACACACCTATTAGAACAGATGAAATAGGCAATAGGGTCAATGCCAAACGCTGGTGAGGATGCAGAGAAACTGTACGTCTCCTACATTGTTGGTGGAATGTAAAATGGCACATCCCTCCTGGAAAATAGTTCGGCCGTTCCTTAAATGAACTAAATATATACTTACAATCCTACCTGACAATCATACTTCCTACACTACTAAGCATTTATTCTAGAGAAGTGAAAACTTACACACACTCCTCCCCCACTCCAAAAAAAAAAAAAAGAAGAACCTGTACGTGATAGTTCATAGCAGTTTTATTTACAAGACTTAAAAACTAGAAGGAACAAATATGTTCTTCAGTGGACGAATGGTTAAACAAACTGTGAAGCATCCATACTATGGAATACTACTCAGCAATGAAAAAAGAACGGACTATTCACCCACACAAGGACTTGGATAGATTTCAAGGGCATTATGCTGAATGATTCAGTTTGTATAACACTGTCAAACTGACAAAATTATAGCGATGGAGAACAGATGCATGGTTGGTGCCAGGAGTTAGGGATGGTGGGTCTAAGGAGATGAATGTGACTCCCCTTCTTAAAAAGCTCATATAACATCTCTTATAAAACCAGATACTATGCCATCCCACCCCTAACTATCTCCCTCCAGCCGCTACCTCACCTCACAAGCAGAAATGCGTCTTCTTCTCGGCACTGTCCACCTCATGTATATCAACTCTTGCAAATAGACTCCTAGGAGTTGTTAACCCTCATGCCCCAATATGTCTGAATCTCGATTTATTCCCATCCAGGACCCACCATCCAAAGTCATTTTCCCCACATAAAATTTTCATAGGCAATCCATACCTTAGAGCTTCTCAATCATAAAACTGCCGGAAAACACAGCACTGTCAGCTCCAGCATGGCCAGGATTACCCTCTGTTTCCTAGCCCTGCTTTCTTTTTAAAATACACATGCTCTGCAAGACTTAGGCTGTGTGACTTGATGGGCTTTCACCTGCAGTCACTTGTTATTTAGTGTATTGTTTTTCTGATACATTTTATTTTGTTTTAGCCAAACTTGTATGTTTCATTTTTATCAAGGAGGATTTTTTTCCCTCGTGTTCCTTACGATGTGATTTACCAGGATCTCAGTTAGAAACAAATACCATATTTTTACGCAAATAACACGAGCCTTCTGCATTTGTTTGCCGGCCTTGGCCTCCCCCTGCAAGGTATTTTTGTAAGCGCACTAGCTAATTTTTTTTCTTTTTTTTACAGCACCATGTGGAAGAGGACTGGCATGGCAGAGCTTGTGAGGGTGCCTCATTGGGGGAGGGCTCGGCCTGCAAACAAATACAGAGGGTGTGTGTCATTTGCATATAAATACAGTACATATTTAACTGGGTGCTATTATAGTTTCAGCACTACACTGTAGGTAAATAGCAGAAATATCTAGACCCCAGCCTTCTAAGTTGTGTGAAATCATTTATGGAGGAAGACTAGAATAAGGCAATGATTTTGTTCTGTTTTGTTTTTCTGTAATTATTACCTGATGCACACGCTAGCACGCACATGTTTTTTGGAGTGTATAGGATTTGAACTTGGTTTCAATATATCAAGTATTCTCAAAGACTATAATCACTTATTTTCATCCTTCTTTCCAAAATATTTCATTGAGTACCTAGTAGATGCTAGGGATTCAGCAGTGAGCGAGACTGATGACGTCCCTGACTTTGTCCAAGGAAGAACAAAGACCTCCGAAAATAATTATGAGTGAGATAAATGTTTCTGAAAGGGAGGAATAAAGGACCATGGGAACATACGATAAAAGGAGCTAATCTGGAGATTTGTGAACTGTGTGACGTTTTTGTCCCTGCAAGTGTGAAAAGTAATGGAAGCCAACCTTCACTGAGCACCCTGCAATGATAGAGAGTTGTGGTTTAGTAGGAATAAAGGTTGTGACTCAAAGAGATCTGGATATGAGTCTGGCTCTGTTACGTATTAGATGCGAAATCTTAATTGGGCAAGTTGCCCTAAGTCCTTTGAGTCTGAATCCCTCATTAGTATAGGAGGTTACTAATAGCACTGACCCAACTGAGTGAGAGACTGTTGCCATTTTAAGTTAGCTCCAACTCATGGTGACCTTATGATGACAGAATGAAACCTAGCCTGGTTCTGCGCCATCTTCACGATCGTTGGTGTGGATGAGCCCATTGTTGCGGCGATTGTGTCAGTACATCCCATTGAGGGTTCCCCCCATTTTTGCTGACCCTCTGCTTTACCAACGATGATGTCCTTTTCTAGTGATTGGTCTTCCTGTTGACACGTCCAAAGTTAGTGAGCCAAAGTCTTCTTTTGCTTCTAAAGAGACGATTGTATTTCTTCTAAAACTGATTTGTTCATTATTCTGGCAGTCCACGGTATACTCAATGTTCTTTGCCAGGCCACAGTTCGAATGCATCAATTCTGTGTGAGAATGTAAGCATATACAGAGTGCTTTACATGGAGCTTGGTTCAAATTGAGCTCTTAGTAGATGAGAGTTATCTTTATTCTCATAAGTGAGCACTCAATAGATGCTGGTTCTTACTGTTGTTGCTGCTATTACTGTTATTCACTCCTAACCATCCTGGGAGGTAGTACATCTATTTTTCCCCAATTTGCAGATGAGAAAACTGAGGTTCATGGAAGTTTCAATAACCTTCCCACAAGCACACTCTTAGTCGGCAGCCAAGCCGATTTCAAAGATCCTTCTCTTTCCATGCATTGCACAGTTTATTGACCTCATATAAGTTCTCCATCTCCTGGGGTCTCTTTCCTAATCAGAGTATCGAGGATAACAAATCTAAGTGGCCTCGGTGAATAATGAGCCCAGAGAGCTGCAGTGCACGAATTCTTGCTCAAGAATAACAGCGATTTGGCAAGTTATTCAGTGTCAACAAAGCAGCCTCATGATTAAAATCGCGGAAGAATGCAATGTAAAACATTTTCATTTCCTTTTGCTTTCTGTCTCCCTTGGAATAATAGCAGGAAACACATTTCTGAAAGACTTCTCTGTCTCTATTGTTGTTGTTAGGTGCCATCTGGTCAGCTCTGACTCATAGCGACCCTGTGTACAACAGAAGGAAACACTGCCCTGTCCTGCGCCAGGTTCACAATCGTTATGTTTGAGCCCATTGTTGCAGCCACTGTGTCAATCCATCTCGTTGAAGATCTTCCTCTTTTTCGCTGATCCTCTACCTTACCGAGCATGATGTCTCTTTCTCTACATCCTCAGAAAATAATAAGGGCCAAGCATGATGTCTCTTTCTCTACATTCTCAGAAAATAATAAGGACCAAGCTAACTGTCTCAGGGTGTTGGGAGTTAGTAGAAACACAAATGAAAACCAGGTACTCTCAGAGGTTTATGAATTTTTCTCTCTAACAGCCTTGGGTTGGAAGGACATCTTTGAAATTGATGTAGCTATCACCCAGGGGCTAACATTAAGATTTCAGTGGAGGTGTATAGGGTTATGATCTTTCTGTTACTGTCAGAACCGCAGCTGCTATATTTGCATTGAGTGGTGTGCTGGCTAAAGCAAAATGGGATCCAGGAGAAGAAAAAAGAAAAAAAAAAAATAACGAAATCTATTGAATCCTGGGCTGTACTGGAGGGCGTTTGTTAAAGGTAAATTTATCAATAGCTGTTAAGTCATTTGTATTGAATAATTCTCCTAGCCTCATAGCCTTGCTTGGTTTTAATAATGGGTCAGAGAGAGGAGCTTGGAGATGAATGTTAGTAGTATGGCATCTAGGCACATAATTGCAACTGGGCTTAAAAGAGGAGCAGGGGCTGGGACTGGGCTGGCTCAAGGATAATTTATGTTTGTAGACCACTAGAACACTCTGTTTTCTATTCAAATTTAATATTTCTTGGCATGTATTTCTTGGTGTGCTGTTACCCAACAGTTTATCAGAGATGGGAGAACGTTAAACCTGAAAATGGCATCTAAGGTGTACCTTGTCCATCAGCATAATGGATATATACAAACAATTAAGCATTTAGACCTACGATAAAAGCGATACCTACAGTGATGCTGAAGGAGCCCCAGTGGTGCAACAGTTAAGCGCTTGCTTGCTAATTAAAAGTTGGTGATTCAGACCTACCAGAGGCGCCTCAGGAGAAAGATCTGGGGATCTGCTTCCATAAAGATTACAGCCAAAAAAAACCCCTATGGAGCCGTTCTATTCTGTCACATGGGGTTGCTACTATGAGTCAGAATCAACTCGACGGCACCCAACAGCTAGGGCAGGGACATTTGTTCTTTCATTCACTCACTTAGTCGATCGTCATTTATTTATTGATATTGTTGAGGGCTTACCATGTGCAGGGAGCATAGAATGATGTGTGAGCAAGACGGGCCCTTGCCTTCATGGAGGGACTGCTTCAGTGGTGGAAACAGGAAAAAGTAAACAAACAATAACAAGTAATGCCCAATGGGACACATGGCATGAAGACACTAAAGTACCGAAATAGCACACCGTGCTGGAAGATACAGAGGTGCTGGCTTCAGATCAGCTGGCCACAGAAGATCTCTCAGAAGGACACATTTAAGCAGAGATCTGTGTGATTTGAAGGGGCCGGCCTGGCCAAATAGGAGAAAGAGCATTTTTAGAAACAGAGACAGCATGTGCAAAGGCCCTGTGTGGGAAAGAACTAAGAAGAGACCAACGGGGTCAGGCACAGCAGATGAGTCAGAGGAGGTGAAGGAAGTGAGCTTATGTAGAAAGGTGAAAGTCAAGTCCTATAGGGCCTTTTGGACTCCCTGGGTGGTGCCAACTGTTAGAAGTTCTCAGCTGCTAACCAAAAGGTTGGAGGGGCCAGTCCACTCAGAGGCCCCTTGGAAGAAAGACCTGATGATCTACTTCCAAAAAATCAGCCACTGGAAACCCTATGGAGCCTAATTCTACTCTGATACACGTGGGGTTGCCCTGAGTCAGAATCAACTAGATGGTAACCGCAAGTAGTCCCTGATTTGTGATGTATTTGAGTTACAACGACCCTCACTTAAGACTGTCTTTCTTTTTTAATTTTGTCCATCTTATTGTTAGTAATATGTGCTACATACAGTGTTGCAGTGCATGATTTGCTGATGTTATCATTATCTGTGAAGGAGCCTTGATTTCACGGTGGTGAAGTGCTCGGCTGCTAACTGAAAGATCAGAGGTTCCTACCTACCAGCTGTTCCATGGGGGAAAGATGTGGCAGTCTGCTTCTGTAAACATTACAGCCATGGAAACCCTAAAAGGCAGTTCCACTTGCTCATATAGGGTCATTACGAATTAATTCAACAGCAACTTTTTTTTAATCATTATCTGTAAATTTATATATAATGTTTCCAGCCCCCAAAGATAAAAATCGGATTTGTAAAGATACTGATAATAAAAGGCAATAATAATGAAAAAAAAATGAGGTATTCGACTTATGTCAGAACCAATGTACGACAGAGTCCTTGGAATGGTTCCCCGTTGTAAGTTGGAAACTACCTGTAGTTTTTTATTTGGGCCTTTGAAGGTAAAGCGTTTACATTTCATTCGAAATACAGTGGGTAAGAATGAAGAGTTTTAAGCACAGGGTGTCACGCTTTGATGTACGTTTTTAGGAGATCACTTTTGCTGACTGTCGAATGGATGGGGAGTAGATGGCTAAGGAGGAGAGCCTTGCAGTGTTACAGGGAGAAATGAGAGTAGCCCACACCGAGAAGCCAATGGAATGGAGGTGTACTTGGAAAACATGCTAGCCGAAGAGAAGAGAGACAGGAAATGCCCTGAAGGAGATATGGCCCATATTCTTGCAACATTCACACACTGGTGATGGAACGACCTGGTTCTCCATGTCAAGTTGCACCTATAGCAAAATTCGCCTAATTTTTAAATGACGTGGTTGTGGAGTCACTAGCTGGATGAAGTGCTGCCAAGGTCAAACACACTCTACTCCCTTTATATACCCGATTTGGGAGTTTTGAAATTGATTTGTCTCACACTGCATAGAATGCTAAGGAAAGCCAATAATGTTGCTTTATTTCTTTAGTCCATTGTTTTCCACCAGCTTCCCACTTAAAATGATGGAGCTGATAAAGCCAGAAGAGGCAGCTCCGGGTGTTGAACCTGCTCCGTTTACCGCCCATGCTCTTATGAAGAATGGGTGATTATTGTAACCCACTTGTTATTATTCTCATAACAAAGTTGTCTTTGGCCAGCTGCAATCTTGGACTTACCTAATTAAATTTTAGACGGAGAAGCTCCGCTGTTTTATATGAAATTTTCATTGGCACCAGCGTGAGTCCAAGTTTTAACAAACAATATTTTTAATTGAGATTTTATGCCCTTGCCCTCAAATCAAGCACTTTAATAGGATCCCAGTTGGAAGAGGGGACTTGGTAACAAGTTGCCACTGCTTTCAACTTCAGAGAGGTGTTAATTTCTGTAACTCCTGCTGGGCGTCCATCTACTCCAGTGACCCACCGCCTGCATGCGCCATAAAACTAGTGTTTTTCATCCCATTACGTTCAAAGTATAGCCTTGGTAATTTGCATATTTCTTGCAAGATGGACTGGCGCTGTTCCATCAGAAAACATTAAGATGGAAAAGTATTAAAAATATTGATTTGTCATTTATAACATTGAAGTGATGTATTGAGATGAAATTTGGATGTGCTCCAGCCCTCCAATAACTTTGATGTTATTGGATGGAGTGGGATGATTTCAGTCTAATTAATATGCTCCGTCCATGTGAGAAAAGTGGGGAGTATGAACCAAGAAATCAGCCACAAAGGAGGATGGCTCAATTTTTAAAATATATCTAGGCTTTGGAGATCCAAGGAGACACCCTTCCATAGCTGGACCTTGCTCTCAGCTAGTAGCCGTATTGTTTCGTGTGTGTGTGTGTGTGTGTGTGTGTGTGTGTGTGTTTCATATTTGAAATGAATCAGCACATCCTTCAAGAGGAAGGGGAGTCTCTGGGTGGTGCAAGGGGTTAAGGCACTTGGCTGCTAAGCTAAAGGTTGGTGGTTCTAGCCCAGCCAGAGGCGCCTCAAAGAAAGGCTTGTCCATCTAAGATATTCCACTGATCCCGCCCCGTCTGGAGCAAGGGAGAATGAAGAAAACCAAAGGCACAAGGGAGAGATTAGTCCAAAGTACTAATGAACCACAGCTACCACAAAGACAGGACACCATACTGGGGAAGCCAGCACAGCTTGTCCAAGGCAAGGTCATGGAAGCTCCACAGACACATCCAAACTTCCTGAGGGACCGAATCACTGGGCTGAGGGCTGTGGGGACCATGGTCTCGGGGAACATCTAGCTCAATTGGCATAATATAGTTTATAAAGAAAATGTTCTACATTCTACTTTGATAAGTAGCGTCTGGGGTCTTAAAAGCCTGTGAGCAGCCATCTAAGATACTCCACTGGTCTCACCCCTTTGGGAGCAAGGGAAAATGAAGAAAACAAGATACAAGGGAAAGATTAGTCCCAAAGGCTAATGGACAATAACTATCACGGCTTCTAGCAGACTGAGTCCAGTACAACTAGATGGTGCCCGGCTATCATCACTGACTGCTCTGACAGGGATCACAACAGAAGGTCCCAGACAGAGCTGGAGAAAAATGTAGGACAAAATTCTAACTCACAAAAAGGGACCAGACTTACTGGCCTGTCAGAGACTGGAGAAACCCCAAGAGTATGGCCCCTGGACACCCTTTTAGCTCAATACCGAAGTCACTGCTGTGGTTCACCCTTCAGATAAAGATTAGACAGCTCTATAAAATAAAACAAGACTAAAGGGGCACACCAGCCCAGGGGCAAGGACTAGACAGCAGAAGGGGACAGGAAAGATGGTAACAGGGAACCCAAGGTCGAGAAGGGAGACTGCTGACATGTTGTGGGGTTGGTAACCAATATCATAAAATGATATGTGTACTAACTGTTTAATGAGAAACTAGTTTGTCCCGTAAACCTTCACCTAAAGTACAGTAATTTAAAAAAATTTGAATAAGCTCATCATAGATTATTATTAAAAAAATACAAATTTTGAGCTGTAGTTACTGGGCGTGTTTTGTTCCATTGTACATGAGGTTAGCGTGAGTCAGAGGCAGACTCTACGGGCCACTAACAATGACAACAAGTTAATGCGACGCATGCTGAATTATGCTGGGGGAGTGGTAATGATGCCTACAATTGACTTTGAAGTGCACCACAAACATGATGGGTGGATGGATGTATAGAAGGATGGACAAATGGAAAGATACGGGATAAAGCAAGTATAAACCAAAACCCGTTGCAGCTGAGTCGATTCCGACTCATGCAACCCAATAGGACAGAGTAGGTAGGACTGCCCCATAGGGTTTCCAAGGAGCAGCTGGTGGATTTGAACTGCCGACCTTTTGGTTAGCGGCCAAGTTCTTAACCACTGCGTCACAGGGCTCCAGAAACAAGTGTAATAACATGCTAATCATAGAATTTAGGTGGCGGGTATATGGGTGTTGGCTGTACGATTATTTCTACTTTGTTGTATGCTGGAAAATTCTCATAGGAAAAATATTAGAAAAATAGAGTACAGAAGTTAACAACCACATTGACGGCTGACAAACTGAGTTAAAAGTTGTATGCTTGCTTGCATTGAGCATCCACTCTTCTCTTCAGTGATGCTGTAGTGACCATATCTTTAGCAAGAGCATCCTCCCTTCCACCTCCTGCCCTTTGTCTCTTTGCCCGTTTGCTTTTTCTCTCTGAATGTTTGTTATAGCTGTCTTAATAGAAACCGTGCAAGCTAGCCTCTTCATCGGTTGTTTTAAGTAGAAGTAGCAGACCAAGGAGGAGGGAGAGAAATGCATTTCTTGCTATCTTCCTTCTTCTTTCTCCTCCCCGTCCTGAGCCTGCCTGCGTGCCCCCCTCTTCCTCACTTGTTTCCTGTGTCACAGTTAGTGGAGCCTGTCTGGCCTCTTTGGATTTATGCAGCTCAGCGTGGAGGCACGCTGCCATTGCTGACGCTGTCTTCTCTACATTGATTGAGTTTCCTGGGCTTGAGGGATTTTTGCCGAGCTGAGTTTTACGGTTGATACGCTCTCGGTCATTTGTCATAAAATCACTCCAACCAAGCCGTTTACTGGTTTGAATGCTTAATTACTGAAGGCAGCAGCAATAGCTTCTTTCACAGCTGGGTGTTGGTTTGGATACTGTCTAGTAGGGTAGTTATCTTCTGGTACCCACTATTGCTGGATATTTATACAATATCCTACCCTTTGGGAAAAGAAAGAAATCCATGATTTTACCCGAATATTCTGAGAAGTGCAAAGACAGATCATTTCATTTTATACGATGATAGTATATTCTTTCGGATAGAAATCAATTGCAAAACCCAGTACTCAGGCAGCTACAGCTATGCTGAGTCTCTGCTCTGGGTTTCAGATCAGAATGTCCACCTGGGTTATTTAGATCAGTTTCCAGAAGCGCATTGCTGACTCTCCCCTAACTCATCATCCTGAATCCAAAGTGCATGAATGGTGTTGGATATAATTATCTCCCGACAAAGTTCACCTAAGTTGGTATCAAATTTATTTGTGAAAGCAAAGCTGTCTTAGAACTATATTTCAAAACCTGTAAGTCCAGGATTTAGTGTATGAAGTTTGTTCCTTGGGTTCATTGATACTTTCAGCTCCACTTTTCATGAGGAAAATCAGAGCCCTTCTGTGCCCCACTGCCCCTTCCTCGTATTAATTCCACATACAAATTTCCTCTACAAATTGTCCTCAGTTATCTTTTGTCATTGGATGCATATTATTGAATATTTAGGGACATGCTTTATATGTAAGGAGCCCTGGTGGCACAACAATTAAGTGCTCAGCTGCTGAGTGAAAGGTTGATGGTTTGAATCCACCCAGGGGCTCCACGGGAGAAAGTCCTGGCAATCTGCTCCCATAAAGATCACAGCCTAGAAAACCCTATGATGTGGTTCTACTGTCACATGGGATGACTATGCATAAAAAATTGGCTCGACACAACAACCATGTGATTTATGCACGGGATGCTTTTGGGGAGAGAGAGAGAGAGGAAGAGAGGCAGGGGGAGAAGGAGAAGCAAGAATAGGAAGGAAAGAGGAGGAGGAGGAAGAGAAGGCAGAGGGGGAGGAAGGAGGAGAAGAAAAAGGAGAGAAGAGAAGAGAGGATAAAAGCAAGGAAATGGAATGTTTTACTGCCAAGATAACCCGTCAGAACACCTTAAATATTTACCACAGTTTTGATGTTTCATTTTTTTCTAAGTCAGCAGGGTGTTCTCTTGTTTCAGTTTTTTCTCATGAAACATTGTGGCTCTTTTAACTTTCAGGCATTAGAGCTTAAACACAGACACACACCCAAACTTTTAATCACTTTGCTGTAAATACAATACTGGAGAATGCCTTTCTTGAGATGCCACTCTCCTATTATTAAAAGCAACGACTTCTCACCCCTCCCACTCTGAGCTCCCCTCCCCCTTCTTTTAACTATTGCCCTTATTCAGAGCTATTATACTTCAAGTCATCTGGATTCTTTCAGAGCTGCCAAAAGGTGAAATTGACTTTTGGAGAATGTGTTGCTCAGAATTGCCGCCGATGCACTTTCCCCAAGCGGAGACATCCTGTGTGTTAAGACCGAGAGGGACAATTTACAGCCAGTTTCAAATTGTTAGCTGAGGTCAGGAACCGAAAGTTCAATATGTGCCCACTTCTGCAATCACATCAGCCTCCTTTGGATGACAATGCACAATGAGGTGCCTTCTAGAGAGCAGCCAGCCGGGACCTTCCACCTCCATTGGCAGCAAACTCTCTCTTTGCAAGTGTTATTTATCTGGGTATTCACAGTAGAAACCTTCCAGAATCTAAACTGGACCACGACTGTGAAAAACACATTGCATTGAAATTACTATGGTGTTGTCGTGCGCCATAAAGTGGATTCCAACTCATCGTGACCCCATGTGACAGAATAGAACTGCCCCATAGGGTTTTCCCGGTTGTAATCTTTACTGAAGCAGATTGCCAGGTCTTTTCTCCCGTGGAGCTGCTGGGTGGGTTTGAACTGCCACCCTTTCAATTAGCAGACGAGTGCTTAACCATCATGCCACCAGGCTTTATTTAATAATTACAGCAACATTCCAGGCTTATTGGTGCTTTTTAATGTGCCAGGCACTGGGCTAAACACCGCATAGGAATCGACACACTGAACTCCCACGCCTTTAAGAGAGTGATTCAAACTACTATCTCTTCGTTTTAACAGTGAGAAAAATCAGGGCTTAGAACCTGAAGTAAGCTGCTCAAGTAAGGAAATAAGAATAATTTGGATCTATGCGGTTTGGCTCTAGAGGTTGTGCTCTTAATCACGACTCCTGCATTTTGAAATCCAAGATACCCGTTGCTATCAAGTCAACGCCAACTCTTGGTGACCCCGTGTGTGTCAGAGTAGAACTGTTGTTCCACAGGGTTTTCGATGGTTGATTTTTCAGAAGTAGATTGTCAGGCCTTTCTTTCAAGGCACCTCTGGGTGGACTAGAACCTCCAACCTTTTGGTTAGCAAGTGAGTGCATTAACCGTTTGCACCACCCAGCGAGGAGATCCAAGATGACCTGGCATTGTTGGCGTGCTGGGAAGCTACCGCCAGCACTAACCCTTTGCTGACACTGTCACTGTAGACTAGAGATAATTTGGTGTAAAACGTCCCAATAAAATTTTTCCCCAGAGCATATGTAAACTACGACATAATAGATTTATCAAAGTAGCAGAATGCTGTTATGTTCAAAAGATTCACCAGACCGAAGCTATTTGTCATAGCAACGGGTGCTAGAGTTGACAAATTACAGTTGAACCCAGTTTGTAGCAAAATGTTAGACAGAGTGTTGGCACTGATTAATTGACAGGAGAGTCCAGCCTGGAATATTTTAGAGCAATTTAAATATCATTCAAAACAGTGTAACCATGCTCCCAAATATCCCACTACTGTACCCAGCAACTACAACATTTCTTTGATTCCAAGATGCATCCACAGCAAAACACATCATCTGTTTAATAACAATTTTCCATTGAAAAGAAAAGAAATTCTGCATTAGATGCTTATATTGATTTCAAGGGAGCTGATTACAGGCACTTAAAAACTTGTGGTAGGGGGCAGGAGGGAACATTGTGTTAAAAATAAGAAAAATTATTTAATTCTGGATAATGTGTTTCACTCTAATGAGATAAGAAACATTTTCCTAATAAAATTTATGGAGTGGAAGGTGATGTATGGTAAGGCAGGGAAGAAAAAGGGTTTTAGAAAAAGGAAGCAGCCTTTGCATCTTTGACTAGAAAATGGGTCTTTAACCTATCTCTCTCCAGTTGATGGGCTGGTCAGACTGTCATCTCTTTCTTGCTGGTTAGAGGTTTCTGTTTTGAAACAGGGAACGCGGTTAGATTGTACTGAAAGGAAAGTAAAAATGCAGAAAGTTCAGTGGCTTTTCGTAATACCTAACCCTGTCTTGCCAATTAGTTCTTTACACAACTGACTTCATTTAAAGGCGTGGCAGCCTTCTGTGTGTGTTTGTATGTATGCGTGTGTGTGTGTCTGTGTGTCGTTTCAATTTCTGCTTACTCTCCTGCTGTTATTTTCATTGTTGGATTGTGAGGACCAGTATTTCTGTGGCAGGACCTCCTTGTTTTTTACATGGAGGCTTGCGAGTTTTATTTAGCTTCATCACCTACTTCTACTTCCTCTTTTGACCGAAGATTTTTCGTTTTTAATGCTGTATTTTATTTTTGTTGTTGTTGTTGAGAATATACACATCACAACATATACCAATTCAACAATTTCTACATGTATATTTCAGTGACATTGATTACATTCTTCAAGTTGTACAACTATGCTCGCCCTCCTTCTCTGAGTTGTGCCTCCCCCAGTAACGTAAACTCACTGCCCCCTGAGTTTCCTGTCGAACCTGTTGAGTTGCTCTTGTACCTTGATCCCATATTGATAATTCTTTTTTTTTTTTTTTTTAAAGAGCACAATGCTCAATCTTGGCCTGATTTTTTAAATTTCAATTTTGTTAATAGCCTTTAACAGACTTCATGTGTGCATCCCCTTTAATTGATTAAATTTATCTTAAGGAATTTATGCTAAGGAAATGATCTGGAATGTGTGCAAAGATTTGACTATGAGGAAGTTCATTACAGGGTTGTTTATGATAACAAGAAACTGAAAATGACTCCAATGCCCCGTAATGCCCCAACTATAGAATAACCCTACACTGCAAGTCTCCTTCATTTATTTAGTCATCATAAAATGAATATTAATTGTGAAGTTATTTTGTAGCCGACCTGGTGGAGTTTTCTGAATGTAAAGCCTTCAGGTCTTTCAGAATCCATATGGTAGAAGAAAAGTCAATGGCCCAGAAATAAGCTCACAGCATATTGCTGTGGGAGGTCCAAAGTCAGTATGGTCTTCGCATATTGCTATGGGAGGTCCAAAGTCAGTATGATCTTCCTTTTATTTAAAAAAAAAAAAAAGTGGCTCATAGCCATCTGTTTTGTTAAAGATAAAAAATGTGTATATACCATCAGTATGGTTTTTCTTCAGCTTGTTAGGTCTTTATTCTCTAAATGGTCTATGGTCATTAGTCCATGTCTTTAAGCCGAACACAAATGGTGAACTTCAAGAAAAAAGAAACAATTATTTTTTTCAGACTTGTCGTTGTTAGGTGCTGTTGAGTCGATTCCTGCTCTTAGTGACCCCATGTGACAGAGTAGAACTGCCTCACAGGGTTTTCTCGGCTGTAATCATTACTGGAGCAGATTGCCAGGTCTTTTTCCCAAGGAGCCACTGGTGGTTTTGAACAGCCAGCCTTTCAGTTAATAGCTGAACCCTTAACCATGGTGCCACCAGGGCTTCTTAGCGGTGAGCACTAGCACCCTGTTAAAATATTTGTCCCCACTTTTTTGTTGTGTATAAAGGTAGAAGATGGTTTAATCTTTTTCTTAATGCAAATGGAAGACTCTGACATGTTTTCTGACTGTTGCTACTGTCACCAGTGATATTTTGACATCAAGGAAATGCATGCATTTAAAAGACATTGAAAACACAAATGATAACAACAATGGAAATCATCCTGGACTTGGTGGTATAGAAGAAATGTAGGTAGTAATGGTTTCAGAAAGAATTGCTAGTGTCCTGGACAATTTAGCATTCAGGCCAGTTCTGAGTTGACTCAATACAACCATCACTTTATTGATTTTTTGGGGGGGCGGGGTGGGGGGGAAAGTCATGCATTGGAATAGACATGCCCTCTCTCTGCAAAGTTTGTGTTTAGTTTTAAAAATAATTGGGGGTGGTGGTTTAGGGCAAGTCACAGCCTTGGTCCAAGACACAGAGATGACCTTACTCCCTGATTTCTCATCGAGGAGGACCAGAGACTCCAAGTGGAAGCAATGCCAATAGAGTTTGGCCCCTGGGGAGCAGAGCTGCCTTAAACCACACCACCCTTCAAGCCTTGGCTTCTTAGCTCTCTGCCTAAAAGTTGACTCTGCCATTATGCAATTAATAGGAAAATACCAAACAGAGCAATAAACTTTACAGCTTCACATTTTCAAATTAAATTATCTATTGATTAGTTGGGGCTATTATTAAACATCAGCACAATCAAGTCTGACAATGCCTTAAAAATATTCATCATGATGACTTTGATCAAATCGTAATCGGTGGATCTGCACTTGCACTTTATTTTACAAGTAAAGGAGGCAGGATGAGCAATAAATTTGAAGCCCAGGTAATTGGGGAAAAAAGTAATCTGTTTAATCAGTCCCAAGGGCTACATGATTCAGAGAACTGACATTTGCATATTTGGTTAAAGCCTTTTTGTCTGAAAAGATCATTTATATGCATTTAAGAAAATTTTCTATACCAGGCTTAGATTTAGCCTTTGCTTCTCTTATACTAAACTTTGTGTAGCGTTCAAACGTTAGTGGTTTTCTTCTTTTTTTTTTTTACTTTTCTACTGCTGCTCCATAAAGGATCCCTGGTGGTGCAATGGCTAAGCACTCGGCTGCTAACCAAAAGGTTGGCAATTAGAACCCACCCAGTGGCACCGCAGGAGAAAGACCTGGCAAGCTGCTTCTGTAAAGATTACAGCCTGAACAACCATCTGGGGCACTTCTACTGTGTCAGAATGGGTTCCTGTGAGTCAGAATTGACTCTAAGGCACCGAACAGCGCCCTCCTCCCCACTCCCACTCACCCCACCTCCACGTTCTCAGGACTAAAAACCACGCCCACAACTGACAGCAACAACTTTTTTTTTTTTCCAGTCGGAGCCCACTGACTCCACCCAAGCCATCGTCCCTTCAAGCTCTAACCAACCAGTTGCTGTTGAGTCAGCCCAGACTCTTGGTGACCGCACGTGTGTCAGAGTATAAGTGTGCTCCACAGGGGTTTCCATGGCTGAATTTTCAGAAGTAGATCACCAGGCATTTCTTCCGGGGAAACTCTGGGTGGACTCAAACCTCCAGCCTTTCAGTGGGCAGCCAAGCACTTTAACCCTTGGCAACACCCAGGGACTCTTCGTCAAGCTATACAAGTCTATAAGTGCTAAGAAACAATGTCGTGTAGAATTCAAGAGGAGAGCTTTGGACACTGATGTTCAAGTTGCCTCCACCACCTGCTAAGTGAGTTACTTGGAAAAGTAACTTAATTTTCCAGTGTTTCTTCCCCTGTAAAATGTGGATAACAAGAAATAAAAATTGCATATGGTTGCACTCACAGAGCCGTCTACAAAGAGCCTAATACATAGCAGGTGATCGACTGATTATCCTTCTACTGTCATGTGGAATACGATCTTCTAGTAGAAGGACTGAATTTTAATCCTCAGTAAACTGGAGATACACCAATGTTAAGTTTTGTACATTAAATTCTAGCGAGCCTTACTAATGCTCTTGTTGTTTTGTGCCGTCCAGTCGATTCCGACTCATAACCACCTTGTAGGACAGAGTAGAACTGCACATAGGGTTTCCTGGGCTGAATTTTTACGGGAGCAGATCGCCAGGTTTTTTCTCCCACCTAGCTGCTGGTGGATTTGAACCACCAACCATGGGTTTACAGCCCAGCGCTTAACCGTTGCACCACCAGGGCTCCGGACTAATGCACTGAGATGCTAAATATTTGTAAATAGTACTTAATCGAACAAAACGCCAGAGAATGCAGTTACAAGTCACTTGCCTATAAGAACCAAAGAAAAGGTTTGTATTGTTGGATTAGTTCATGGCTCACCAGTATGATCTCTTTACAAGATATACTCTGGCAATCACTTTGTTTAATGGTTGAAATCCTAGGCTACCAGGTTCGATAACCTTAAAAAAAATCTCTGAGGTGGAGGAGACACTAAAAGTCATCTCATCAAGCTTCACTCCTAGTGCCAAAACTTCATTAAACCACCTTATATTAAATATTTGGGTCCTTGTGATTTGCTGCAAAGTAGATTTTGTATGGAAAGATGCACAATGGCAAAGATACAGTCCCTGACCCTCAAGGAGCACATGGGCTAGTTAGGGAGATAGAAGTAAACAAGAAATTGCAGAATAAAATCACGTTACCAGGATCACAGGATGCCGAGGAGCCATAGAGAAGTTCATAGTCTTGACTGAGGAGGCAGCAAAGTGGGTCCAAAAAGGCTTTCTGAAAAAGCTGTCATCTAACCTCAAACCTGTAGGGCACGTAGGAGTTCTCTAAATGAAGGTAGAGGAAGAGACGAAAGAAAGTTCTCCAGTGGACCCGGATTTGCAAATAGAAAGGTATATATTGAGGGTCTCAAATATACCAAGACCATATTAAAAAAAACCAAACCCATTGCTGTTGAGTTCATTCCCACTCATAGTGACCCTATAGGACAGGGTAGAACTGCCCTATAGGGTTTCCAAGGAGCGATTGGTGGATTTGAACTGCCAACCTTTTAGTTAGCAGCCATAGCGCACTGTAGCTCTTAACCACTGCGCCACCAGGGCTCCAAGGCTGTATTATAAGGACTTAAATGTCAGATCACTCTCTCCTCCACCCTCAGAATGAGCTTCCCCGGGGCAGAAACTGTCATATTTATCGTTGTTAACCTAAGGCCTGAGCTCAACACTTATCACATGGAAAACGTTCAATAACTGTTAGCTGAAGAAATGAATTAATCAATAAATAGTTTATCACAATTGCCTCTTGTTAGTGAGAAGCAAAGACATTGGTGAAGCCATTGATCAGGATGGGGCCAGGGGTAGTGTCCTATAACACCTCACTAGTGATCACCCTCCTGGTGTAGATCGATCCATGTAACTAATACTCTTTGGTACAGCCATTTAACTAGCTAACTGTATCTTCATCTAGCCCCTAAACCTCTGTGTTAGTCATGAAGATTTCATGAGCACCAATGGCAGCTATATGGCTTCTGGTCTACCCCTCAGCCTGATTGACTTGGGATTCTACCAACAGAGAAAATGAGCTTAGTTTGGGGTAACTTTCTTGGTAAACAACAGTTGACCATTAGCCATTAATGACCATTTTCCTTCCTAAGGTCTCACCATTCATCCGTTTCATTATGTGTTCTGTCCACTGTAAAAGTAGCTGCTCTATTTTGAAATTACTTTTTTATTGCAATATCTACCTGTTTTAGTCTGATAGTACTATTTTCATTTTTAAAACAAATAAACATAAAGTTTTAAAATATCTATAAATTGAAATGTGTGGCAATAGTGAATTGTCTTTGCTACAATTTTTAAGGATCTTCTGAAATTCATCTATTTAAATTGTATATTTGAGTTCCTACTGTGTTCAGAAGGAGCCCTGGTGGCACAATGGTTAAGCGCTTGGGCACTAAAAGAAAGGCCAGCAGATCGAACCCACCAGCTGATCCGCGGGAGAAAAGACCCTACAATCTGCTCCCGTAAAGATTACGGCATAGGAACCCCTATGGGGCAGTTTCAGTCTGTCATAGGGGGTCACTGTGAGTCGGAATCGATTGAACAGCATACAAAAACAACACCTATGTTCAAGAACTTGCGCTGAGTAATTGGATATATTCCAAATATTAATGACACGTGAACACAGTTGTGTCTGTAAATTTCTTAACAGTGGCCATCAGGAAAACAAGGTTTCAGGATGTTAATGCTGTCGGGATGCTGTGAAGGATGATTAACTATACTTCGTTAGCCTTATTAATCCCTCATAGCGGGACTGGAAATGTCTGTGCGTTTCCTTGCCTCCCAGCCTTTGCATGTGGAGAGGGAAAGGCAAGGATTCCCTAATCAATCCATGCTCTGGGTGCCCTAGATGTTACCCACTTGAGCATCTTAATTCTTTATCTCATTTTTATGACAGTATCTAGAATATGAATTGTTGTCGTTTGAAGCCATCCAGTCAGTTCTGACTAATAGCGACCCTATACACAACAGAATGAAACACTGCCCGGTCCTGTGCCATCCTCACAATCGTTGTTATGCTTGAGCCCATTGTTGCAGCCACTGTGTCAGTCCGTCTCACTGAGGGTCTTCCTCTTTTTCACTGACCCTCTACTTTACCAAGCATGATGTCCTTCTCCCGGGACTGGTCCCTCCTGATAGCGTGTGCAAAGTACGTGAGACTAAGTCTCGCCATCCTGGCTTCTAAGGAACATTCTGGCTGTACTTCTTCCGAGACAGATTTGTTCATTCTTCTGGCATTCCGTGGTATGTTTAATATTCTTCACTCGCATCATAATTCACAGGCATCAATTCTTCTTGGGTCTTCCTTGTTCATCGTCCAGCTTTTGCATGCATGTGAGGCAACTGAAAATACCATGGCTTGGGTGAGGCACCCCTTAGTCCTCAGAGTGACGTCTTTGCTTTTCAACACTTTAAAGAGGTCTTTGGCAGCAAATTTACCCAATGTAATACATCACTTGACATTAGACAGAGCAAAGAGCAGTCAAGTACCTCTTGTTTCATCTTAACTCTGCATAGGCAAACCAATACCACAGTTTTGGAAATGGCCCAACCTAGAGGGAAAACCTAACCATACTTTATCTAAGCCCCGTATTTCCTAATATAAGTGGCAGCAGGAAACACCTGATTGCCCATTTCTTGGTTCTGTGTATTACTGGCAAGCAAGCCAGTTCAGCTTGGTGAGCACAACCCCAGTCTCCTCCCCATCTCTTTTTCTCCATCCATTTGTTTATTCTTACACTCTACAAATACTTATGCAGAAGCCACTCAGCCCTGGGGAAAGAACAGGAAATAGGTAGACATGGTCCCTGCCCCCATGCAGCTTACATTCTACTTGGAAGTAGAAGGAAAAAAAATGGAGTAAACAAATTAATTACAAATTATGAGTATTATGAATAAATAAATAGGATAATGTGTGTGCCCGCTCAAGAGGTCAGAACTAGCTTGCTGGGGACATGAAGTTAAGGCAGAGAGCTACCGGTGAGATGGAGATAGCTATGCACAGAGTCCAGGGCAGCGTGTTCTAGGCTGAGGAAAGAGCCAGTATAGAGACATTGATGCTGAGAAGGCTGTATGTTGAATGAGGTGCTGAAATAAATCCATGGTACTAAAGCGTGAATGGGAGCAGTCGGTGGTGGATCAGTGGCAGAATTTTCACCTTTCATGCAGGAGACCAGGGTTTAATTCCCAGCCAATGCACCTCATGCGCAGTCACTACCTATCTGTCAGTGGTGGCTTGTATGTTGCTGTGATGCTGAACAGGTTTCGGTGGGGCTTCCAGAGTAAGACAGACTAGGAAGAAAGGCCTGGTTTACTTTGAAAATCGACCCGTGAAAACCCAATGGATCTCAACAGTCTGATCCATAACCAGTCATGGGGATGGTGCGGAACTGAGCAATGTTTTGTTTTGCTGTGCATGGGATCACCATGAGTGAGGAGCCGACTTGAAGTCCGCTAATAACGACGAGACATGATTCGTGGGGAGGAGAGGCTGAATGTTGCAGAGACATGCACAGACCAGAACACAAAGCGTCCCGTAGAGCAAGAGTTTGGATTTCACTCCAGATATAATACAGACCTCAACTCAGCTTTGCACACAACAAAATTCACTCTGTTCGCTGCTGGAAATAAAAATTAGAGCTTGTACTGCTTGTCAGAAATCTATGTGTAACTATTCCTCATTATTGTGCAATTTGGGATGTGGGGGAAAAAAGGAAGAAATAGAGGCCTTTCAGTGCAACTAGCGTTTGATTTAGTTGTCCTGTCATTGAATTTGCTCTTGTGTATGCTCTTTATCTCTTTCTGACAGAGAAAGGGAAGAAATCTTCCTTCCTCATTTATTTTTTTAATGTTCAGAGAAAACACATACATACGCACACATTTTCCTAACTGAGCATTTGTGTGTTATTGTTACCGACGTTTTTCGCCATAACTCTCATCATCGTCTTGTAGACTGTGAGGCCATCCGTAGGTCACTTGCCTCTTTCTTCTCAATCCAGTCAAATGTCTTTCTTCAGTCTTTATTATTTTTTTTAAAGGAAAAGGCTCTAGAATGGCCCTTCCCAGAAGAACATCCTGCCCTGATGGAAATGTTCTACATCTTTGCTGTCCAATATGGTGGCCACTAACCACATGTGCTTATTGAACAGCTGAACTGGAGTTAGCATGACTGAGTTACTGAGTTCTGAATTTTATTTAATTGTGATTGCTTCAAATGTAAATGGCTAGTATGTGATTAGTAGCTACTACCTTGGACAGGGCAGCTCTAGAGCGTCTTTTGAATAGCATTTTGGTGTCTCACTGGAATTCACAAAATGGTAGCCACTGTGAAGGACTTTGGTAAATGATTTTGGTGAGCATAGATCAGTTCTCCTTATGGTGAGGACCTTCAGTTCAGAGAAAGACACTGTAGCAAACAACTATGTTGCTTACTTTCTTCTTACTTTCTCACAAAGTAACTGTTGTTTTCACCTGACCAGCATCCATTTCCTCTTCTTCTGCTTACATAATTCTATTTTCTTTAGGGACCAGCTCCTCCCTATTTTTTTCTTTCCATGGTTTCAGGGAGCTGACTCCATGCCTCCCTCAAGTTGGGCTTGTAATAGATCTATCTGACCAGTTGGCGTAACTCCATCTTGCCAGCCATGGCATTGGCTAGGAGATGAACATGTGACCCACATTCATCCAATGAGACTCAGTCCTGGAACTATGGTTGAAATTTCTGGGTGTTGAACATGTTGAGAAAAATAGTCAACCTGGAAGTTCTGGCTATTTCTCTCCCTCCCTGAGAATGTGGCCAATACTGAAGAATGGATGTAGAAGTAGGGCTGAGTCCAAAGCTGAAGTCTGCGGTTATCCTTGGAGTTTTCATTTCCATGAACCAACACATCCTTTCTATTTAAGCCAGTTTGAATTGATGTTTAATTTGGAAACAAACATAAGTCTTGATGAATCCTCCCCACTAATCATGTCTTGTCGTTATTAGCTGACTTCAAGTCAGCTCCTCACTCATGGTGATCCCATGCATCCCAAGCAATGCAGCATTTGTGAAAATAAATTTTGTAAATCTCATAGTACTGATGCCTAAGAAACTGTGGGAAAAAACTGGACGGTATTGGGAGTATGGATGGTGGAAATTAATATTGCAAGGGAGCTAATGGATTCTCCTCTTTAATTATTTAGTTGGACATGGAACCTGCTGACACAGGGTTGTTACTTTTGCCTCCAACACAGACTGAAAATTCTACAATCTCATTCTTGATCAAAATTAAGGGTGGGCTAAGATTTAGAGTCAGAATAAGATGGTCTTGGAATCCAAAATCAAAATGAGCAAAGTGAAGATGTTTTTCAAATAGCGTAGATGTTCTTCTGTATCTGCTCAGGTAGGGCCTGAGAGTTAAACTCTTTTGGGAAATGAAGCTAGTTATTATCAAATTATTCTCCAAACTCATCTCCTGTAAGTCTTAGGGGACAAATGAGCATTGAGGAAATGTGCGATTGTGAACTAATGTGTGTGTGTGCACACATCTGTCCTTGGGGCTCCCGGACTCATCTCCTAGACACTGGGTGTGTTTATGGGGTGGTGCCTTAGTCAGCTATGTACATGAGTGCGTTGGCTCGGTGATCATTGCTAAATTCAACCCCTGAGGCATGTCCAGTTATTTTGTCTTTAGTGTCCAATAAATACATGTGCTTCCCAAGCAGCCATCATCTATCTTTGGCACAGTTTTCAGGCTGGGAGTCAACTACCTGAAATGCTTCAAGTTGTGTCCCACATCTGCTCTGTAGTTCCAAATTAGCTGTGTGTGGAACTGTGACTGTATTTCCCATCACTTCTCTTGGGCTGAAACATACCTCAACCTAGCCAGCCATAATTCAAAGCCTTGGAGTAGGAGAGATCACCTGCTGGAGTGGTTCACTGTGGTACATAACAGTCTCTTCCCTGTCAAAAGCACCAAGTAAGTGGCTTAGTTCACCCATGTTCTTGGAACCCTCTCTATCCAGTGTTCCGCTGTTTTCAACCTTAACTTCAGAGGTAACTGCTCTTGACCAGGCTTGAGGGCAAGTGTCACAGGGCGTCTCTACACTCCCAGCCCCTCTCTGCTACAGGGCGAAGACTTCCTAAGATTGAGTCTATTTGTTGCTTCAAGAAGACAGTCTTTCCTAAGAAACATCTTTTCCAATTTAATTAAAAATGTTTCCTTCAGGATGTATACCAAACTGCTAGCCATAGATGCCCCTGGGGTCCTGAGTGGGATTTTAAAGAGTGGGGGGAAATCATGGCTTCCTTTTTACCCCATATACTTGGTTCTGTTTTTTCTTGTTTTTGTTTTGCTAAACAACAAGTCTTTCAAATTTTTAAAACAATAAAACATGTTATTAAGAAGCACTTCAAAGTTTTTTTTCTCCTAGGGTAGATGATTTCATATGTATACATGTATGTATACATGTATTTCAAAAGACAAATGTAACTGTTCAAAGAAAGATTAAACTTCAAACAGGGCATAGAGTAAAAGGGGAGCTCTGGTGGTGCAGTGGTTAAGTGCTTGGCTGCTAACCTAAAGGTTGGGTTCGAACCTACCAGCTGCTCCACCGGAGAAAGATGTGGTAGTGCTTCCATAAAAATCACAGCCTTGAAAACCCTATGGGTCAGTTCTACTCTGTCCTATAGGGTTGCTGTGAGTCGGAATCGACTCTATGGCAGTGGATTTGTTTTTTGCTTTTTTTGTTTGTTTGTTTGTTTTTGAGAGTAAAAAGGTAAAAGTCCCTGCCCAACCCACACAGACCTCTAAAAATACTTCTTTCCCCAGAGTAAACTACTCTAAATAGTTTACCAAAATATTGATAGTGTGTGTGAATGAGAGAAAAAGATATATATATATATGCAAACATGTTTTGTGTAAATATGAGCAATATACATATAAAATATTTTCTCTATTTTTTTCCATTTAGTAGTATGCCATGAATATTTTTCCCATGTTGTACATGTCACCCTGTAACAGTCTTTTTCAGCAC
>NW_004443960.1:6274497-6276071 GCF_000243295.1 Trichechus manatus latirostris
AGTGCTGTAGGCCAGGGTCAGCAAACTGTGGTCCATGGGCCAAATCCAGCCCACCTGCTTACCTGTTTTTGTAATAAAGTTTTATTAGAGCACCACAACAGCCAGTCATTTATGTATTGTATAGGGCTGCTTTTGTGCTACCATGGCAGAGTTGAATAATAGTATGTCTCTCCAAGGAAAATATTAGCCCAGGAGATAGAAAGGACTATATAAACCAGAGACTCCATCAACCTGAGACCAGAAGAACTAGATGGTGCCTGGCTGCCACCAATGACTGCCCTGACAGGAAACACAACACAGAGTCATGACTGAGCAGGAGAAAAGTGGGGTGCAGAAGTCAAATTCTAGTAAAAAGAAGAGACGTAATGGTCCGACTGAGACTGGAGGGACCCCGGAAGACATGGCCCCCAGACTCTGTTAGCCCAGAACTGAACTCACTCTTGAAGCCAACTCTTCAGACAAAGATTAGATTGGACTATGGGCCGTAAAATGATACTTGTGACCAGAGTGCTTCTTAGCTCAACCATGAGACTAAATGGGCAGCTCCTGTCCAGAGGTGAGATGAGAAGGCAGAAAGCGTCAGGAGCTGGTTGAATGGACACGGAAAATCGGGTGGAAGGGAGGAGTATGCTATCACATTATAGGGATAGCAACTAGGGTCACATAGCAATATGTGTATAAATTTTTATATGGGAAACTGACTTGAAACTTGAAACTGACTGTAAACTTTCACTTAAAGCACACACACAGAAAAATAGTATGTCTCTCCACCACCACCTACCCGTCTGTCAGCTTGTCCTACTGTGGTGGCTTGCATGTTGCTATGATGCTGGAAGCTGTGCCACTGGTATTTCAAATACCAGCAGGGTCACCTGTGATGGACAGCTTGCAGCAGAGCTTCCAAAGTAAAACAGGCTAGGAAAAAAGGCCTAATGATCTACTTCCAAAATTAGCCAATGAAAACCCTATGGATGTTCTCCAAGACTTTGACTTGCTTACTTTGGAGCATCGTCAGGAAAGATCAATCACTAGAGAAGGACGTCCTGTTTGGTAAAGTGGAGGGCCAGCAAAGGCGAGGGAAACGCTCAGTGAGATGCACTGCCGCAATGGTCACAACCATGGACTCAAACATACCAACGATCAGGAAGATGGCGCAGGCCTGGGCAGCATTTATACTTGGTGTCACCACAAGCTGGAGCAGATCGGACGGCAACTGACAACGTATTCCTCAAAGCCTGAACTGTTTTCTGTCTGGCCTGTCACAGAAAAAAAGTTCATCATTAGGGAAACTCACTATTCAAAGATGTTCTGTGTTGAATCAGTTTTAAACATGGGGAAAAGAATTGGTCCCTGATCAGAGGTGGCAGAACCTGTCTGGGAGGAGGATAGAGGCCAGACTGATGTCTCTACCAAGAGGGAGATGCAAATGAGCAAAGGAAGAGACTGAGCCATCAGAGCTCAATTCTTTCTCCTCATCTCCCAGTCAAAGAAGTTTCTCTTTCTCCAAAGGGAAGAGTGTGAGCATTGGAGAGAGCTTGATCATAATTAATAGGGCTGACATCTAGGACAGATAA
>NW_004443960.1:6287120-6292316 GCF_000243295.1 Trichechus manatus latirostris
CTCCACATGCCTTTCAGGACTTAAGGGTCCCCTAGTACTAAGCAAAGGAGCCCTGCTGGTGCAGTGGTTAAAAACGCTTGGCTGCTAACCAATAGGTCAGCAGTTCAAACCCACCAGCTGCTCTGCGGGAGAAAGATGTGGCAGTCTGCTTCTGTAAAAGATTTACAGCCTTGGAAACCCTATGGGGAAGTTCCACTCTGTCCTGCAGGGTCACTATGAGTTGGAATTGACTTGACAGCAGTGGGCTTGGGTTTTAGTACTGTCAGCACTAGGGCGCTAATCCTTTCTGCACAGATGCAATCAAATTACGAGTTAAATTTCATATTGTAACAAGCTACCACCTGGGACCTGAAGTGGCCTACATTCTATTTTTCCTCCTTGCATAGTGAAATGAACCGGGCATATGGCACATTTTAATTTCAGCAAATATTAATTTTTAATGGGAAATGTACCCCTGGCTTTGCATTGTTGCTGGTTTATCTCAACGACTGAAACTTATTTGTGTGTTTTTTTAAATTATTATAACTAGCTAACTTTATTTTAAAATTTTTTAATAATTTATTATTTGTTGTTGAAAATATACACAGGAGAACATACACCGATTCAACAGTTTCTACATGCATAATTCAGTGACATTGATTACATTCTTCAAGTTGTGCAGCCATTCTCACCCTCCTTTTCCATACTCTTTCTCCCTCATTAGCATAATCTCATTGCCCCTTAAGCTTCCTATCTAACTTCTAAGTTGCTGCTGTTCATTTTAATGTATTTATTTATTTTTATTGTGCTTTAGGTGAAAGTTTACAGCTCAAGTTAATTTCTCATTCAAAAATTTATATACATATTATTTTACGACATTGATTGCAATCCCCACAGTATGACAGCACGCTCCTCCTTTCTACCCCGTGTTCCCTGTGTCCATTGTCCACCTCTTGCCCCTTCCTGCCTTGTCGTCCATTTGATCCCGTATAGATAGTTCTTTAAAAGAGCACAATGCTCAAGGCAGACATTCTCTATTACTTAAGAAACTTATTTATATGTTTCTTGATACAATTGTAATTAAAGTGAAGAAACTAGGATGCTTCCCTGATTGATGGTACATTCATCTGGTGAAAGCTACCTGAGAGCAGAGACTCTGCATTCAGCATGTATAGCTCAGTAGTAGCATTTGGGCCTTCTGTGTGGGAGATCTAGATTTGATTCCTGGCCAGTACACCTCAAGCGCAGCCACCACCTATCTGTCATGGAGGCTGAACAGGCTTCAGTGGAGCATCCAGACTAAGATGGGCTAGGAAGAAGGCCTGAAGATGTGCTTTCAAAAATCAGCCAGTGAAAACCCTACGGATCACAATGGTCCAATCTGCACCCCATCATTGGGATGGCATAAAACAGGGCATTTCTTTCCATTGTACGTCAGGACCCCATGAGTCCAGGAGGACTTGAAAGCAGCTAACAATAGGAACAATAACCCCAATTTAGTCAAATGCCAAGCTTACCGTACGAAGTCCTCGGTGCTATATGCCAGGTATTTCCTTGTATCCTGTCACTCTGAAAAAATTGTAATATGAAGAGAACTGAAGATAAATATATGCCAAGGAAAGAGGAAATTCTAATGAATTTTATGACATTGATTTTTTTTTAAATAAATAGTAATGGATGAATACTTGAACATTTTAACAAATTATTCCCCTCCTATTTTTATTAAATTTTGCTTAAGTTCTCCTTATTTATGGGTCCCTGAGAAGGAGAACTGAGGAAAAAGAAATGAAAACAAAAAAGCATGAGCTATCAGTTTTCAACTACTCAGTAACTCAACTTATTTTTTAATGATTTTATTAGGAAGACTTCTGTATTCTATTTTGTAATTCACTTCCCTAAGGAAACTTCAGACCTTGCAGGTCTGTTTGCTATTCCTATCATATTAGGAGGGAAAAAAGGAATAATGGAAATTTCACACGTTATTCAGGTTTTTTTTAAAAACCCAGTTTCTTGGCCTGACAGTTTCTTAAATCTGTCAACCTTGATATTTTAATCTCATGCATTTTGATAGAGCTTGATATTCCTAACTGGTGGATTTGATAAATGTTTAAGCAGGAAGTGGACTCTGATGAGAAAACACAAGGGGTGGTTTGTATTTTGCACTTTGTAGTCAAGCCTTCAAGTTTCATTTTTACTTTCTGCGCTAAGAGTATTCCTCGGGGTACGAGGGCTGCCGAAAGCTGACTTCCATCCATATTAAAATGTCTTGGACTGAGCCTCCCAATGGTACTCCCATTTCAGCGCAGGTGGTAATACCTGTGCGTGAACAGCAGAATAGATACCAGTTTAAAACTCCTATAAATATACATTTCCACGCCATGTGTGAATGCGTAACGTAAAGAATAGAACTTGGCATTTCAACATACGTGGAATAACAAATAGATTGGAAGTGGGAGCTCTGTCGAGAGAAGATGTTCTGCAATCTCCGTGATCCATTAGACACTGACGGTTTCCTGAGAACTGAATTCCGAAGATCAAGCAAACAATAACATTCAGTCCCGCTAATAATTTTTTGTAGGCAACATAAAATATTAATTTAATCTCTGGAACATTTTGCAGTGTTTTATTATAGAACAGGACAAATGTGTACAAAAGTGGGGAGCAGTCAAATGGACCTCGTTTACCTGCCGCTCAGACTTAATAGTTATCAACTCCTGACCAACTTCTCTTACCTATAACAACAATTACCTTCAAGTTGACCCCAACTCATGGTGACCCTGAGTCATGGTGACCCCATGTGTGTCAGAGTAGAACTGTGCTCTTTAGGGTTTTCAATTGCTGATTTTTTTGGAAATAAATCTCCTGGCCTTTCTTCTGAGGTGTCTCTTGGTGAACTCAGACTTCCAACCTTTTGGTTAGCAGCTGAGTGCATTAACCTTTTGCACCACCAGGGGCTCTGTAACAAAAAAAAACAAAAACAAAAAAACAAACCCATTGCCGTTAAGTCAATTCCGACTCCTAGCGACCCTATAGGACAGGGTAGAACTGTCCCATAGGGTTTCCAAGGGGCACCTCGTGGATTTGAACTGCCGACCTTTTGGTTAGCAGCTGTAGCTCATAACCACTATGCCACCAGCGTTTCCAGGGACTCTGTATCCCCACTTATTTCTCAACATTCATGGGTTACTGTGAAACCAAGATCAGGCATCATAAATTTAATCTGTAATTATTTCAGTATGTGTCTCTAAAACAGAAGGTCCATTTTCTAAACATGATCATCCCCATCCCTACAATATTAACAATGATTCCTTAAGATGATTACATATCTGGTCAGTGTTAATTGTCCAGATTGTCTTACATATTTTTTAAGTTAATATACTTGAATTGAGACCCAAACAAGTTCTGTAGAATGGAATTGCTTGAGACATATAAATTTCTTTAATCTATGGTTTCCTCCTTCATGTCTTTCTCTCTTTCTTTTATATATATATATGTCTATATATACACACACACATATATGTATACACACATGCATGTATATATATATACACATATATATTCAGTTTAAGAAAATTTTAATACAAATAGAAGTGGAGACAATTGCTCAGAAGTTAGTTTAGCAGTTCAGGTGGGCTAGGGTTACTGTCTCCAAGCACTCTTTTGCAGTTGCTTGAAAAATAGCCCAAGCAGTATTTTTTAACAGCTTGGATGGGGGATTTTTCTTCTTCGGATAAACTATGACTGCCATTGACATTGATTTTTTGCACTTCTGAGTGAAGTAAATATGGGCATTGCACATAAAATAAAGTGCTCTTATGAAATATAGGACGTGACTTTAGAAAAGTGGTCATGGCCCCCTCAAAAGTATCCATTGTTAAGTTGATATTATATCTGATTCCTGAGTGAAGGGCCCCACCAGATCTGGTTTGTTCTTGAGAAAAATGACAAAGGAGACAATCTGGAGAAATCCCCTGCTACCTTCCTAACTCACATCAGAATTTATGCAAAACAAAACAGTGATCCAAAATACCAGCGAACATGTTAATGTTGTTATTGATGACTCTATTCCAACTCATATTGACCCCATGTGACAGAGTAGAACTACCCCATAGAGTTTTCTTGGCTCTAATTCTTACAGAAGTATATTGCCATGTCTTTCTCCCATGGAGCCTCTGGGTGGGTTCAAACCACCAACCTTTTGGTTAGCAGCTGGGGGTGCTTAACCATTGCACCACCAGGGCTCCTTTGGTGGACCATAAGCCACCTCATTTCTCAAACCATCCTTGTGACCCAGCAAATTATCCCAGTTGTCCTGGATACAGAGCTTTGAGGATGTGGGGTGATGGACAGGGAGGAGGTCAGTGTTTCCAGGGTGTGGACTGCTCCTTTGCAATATCCTAGGCCAGGCAGTCGGCACTGAGAACCACCTGAAACCCACAGTCATACTGCGAGTCTGTGCAACACCTCCCCATCCTAACTTCACCGAAGCCCACTCAATAGCGTTCTCTTTCACCACTTAAATAACAGCCTTCAAGATGTTGTTGTTGGGTGCCATTGAGGCCATTCCAACTCACAGTGACCCCATGTGACAGAGTAGAACTGCCCCATATGGTTTTCTTGGCTGTAATCCTTATGATGAAGGGACCATTCTTCCACTAAATGTGCTATTTTTATATTTGTTTCCAACCACAAAATAGCCATGAATGACGCATATTAAATGTTCATCATATGCCATGCTCCATGTGGCCACTTTATATCCACTGTCCACTTTAATACCATATGGATCCAAAGTTCTGTTCCTACTACTGTTCCCAATGAGGGTACAGAAGCTTATGCAGGAAGCAGTGATAACTTGCTTTGGGATACAGAACTATTAAGTGGCATATTGGGAGTCCGTTAGACTCCAAGACTGGTGCTCCCAACTGGGGCTCCTCTTAGCATTTGCAAAAGACACCGTGGGGGGTCTTGTGTGTGACTGCCCCAGCCAGCACTTACAAGCTCGGTCTCCACTTCCAAATGGCTACCTCTTGACCGTGCACCTGGGGAAACACACATCAGTGGTGTGGTCTGCCCTTCAGAAGACTCACTTGGGAAAAAAGGAATGCAGTGTCTGGAATGGGCTTGGTCTTTGGCATAAAATTGCCCGGTACTCCAAAATGAGTGGAGGGCAGGGTCCATGTGGACATTCTCCTGACCCTGTGGACTCCTCACACCACA
>NW_004443960.1:6292416-6293176 GCF_000243295.1 Trichechus manatus latirostris
GGTTCAAATCCACCCAGTGGCTGTGCAGAAAAAGACCTGATGATCAGCTTCCATAAAAATTATAGCCAAGAAAACCTTACAGGGCTGTTCTACTCTGTCATCATGTGGGGTCGCTATGAATCCGAATCGACAAGATGACACCCAACAACATGCTATCCCTCCTCCCCGAAATGATGATAGCATGTCCCACTGTGCCCTCCAGCATCATTCCCATATTACCTTTGAACCTGGTTGTTGTTGTCAGTTTCTGTCCAGCTGGCTGCAAGTCATGGCGACCCCGTGTACAACAGGACGAAACGTCAGCCGGTCCTGTGCTGTCTTCGCGATTGCTGGTAGGTTTGAGTCCAGTGTTGTGGCTGTCTTCTCAGTTCACCTCATAGAGGCTTTTCCTTGTTTCTGTTGGCCCTCTACTTTACCAAACTTGATGTCCTTTCCTAGGGATTGATCTTTCCTGATGATGTGACCAAAGTAAGCAAGACAAAGTTTCGACATCCTTGCTTCTAAGGAACGTTGCAGAATGCTCCTGAGAATTTACTCATGCAGGAATGCTCAGGCTGTAGAGCAAGTGGAAGGAACATTTTTCTTCGGGAGCAAAGCGGAACAAAAGAAAAGCCATGTGGCCCCTTTAAAGCCTGTGTTGTTGTCACCTGCCATTGAGCCAATTCTGACTCATGGTGTCCCCACGTGTACAGAGTAGAACTGCTCCGTAGGGTTTTCAAGGCTGTGACCTTTTGGAAGCAGATCACTGGGACTGTCCTCC
>NW_004443960.1:6293747-6295757 GCF_000243295.1 Trichechus manatus latirostris
AGAGAAAGGCTTAGGCATGTGTTTCTGTTCTAAGAAAGGCTTATTGACTCGTAGGGACCTTACATGAAAGTCAGATGACCACATAGTGCCCCTCACAAGTGACCTATCCAGCTACAAACCTCCCGCTTTGGGACCTAGGTTGGGAAGTCAGCAGCATTGCGGTTGGTTTGAAGTTTGAATGTTTGAAAAGAAAGCACCCCTAGTAAATATTCCTTCACTAAGATGCAGCGATTCCCTGGCCAGGTGGCGTGCTTTCCAAGAAACATTGATGAAACATTTATCAGGCGTGTGGAGTCATGAAGAGCACCAAACCAAAGCCATTCCCGTCAAGTGGATTCTGACTCTTAGCGACCCTGTAGGACGGAGAACCGCCCCGTAGGCTTTCCAAGGCTGTAATCTTTACGGAGCTGACTGTCTCATCTTTCTCGTGTGGAGCAGCTGGTGGGTTCGAACCGTTGACCTTTCGGTCAGCAGCCGAGCACTTTAATCACTGTGTTTCCATGGCTCCTTATGAACAGCACACATGGACAGAAATGAGCCAGATAGAGGAGGTGGCATTCTGTAAGGCCTTCCTGATCTTCCCATTCTAAGCAGCAGAATCTTCCCAGCAAAAGCCAGATTGGTCCCGCTATATTCAGACATTCATCAACAATGCAGCCTCAGAATACATTAAGGAGTTCTTTCCATTTGGGATTACATGCAGAAACAACAGAAAGATGAACGTGTCTGTAGGGACAACAATGCTTTGTGTTTTCCAAACCCATTTTGTTTTCCTCCTGGGCATGCAGGTAGACTATGTCTCGCAGACTCAAATAGGGATAAATTGTGGTCATATGGTTGTGTTTTGGCCAATCAAAAATGGATAGAAATCATGAATGCCAGTTCCAGATGTAGGCATAACCCTCCCCCCATGTGACCCTTCACGGTCTCTTTTGTCCACCCTGGGGGCCATGCTTACAGACGGCTATATGACAAGGTGAAAGAGCATGGGTCCCTAAATGATTGTGTGAGCATAGCTCCCTACCAGTCACCCCGGACTCACCTGCAGTTGAGCACCGAGCTTCTTTCGGATCAAGCCCCTAAGACCTGCAGTTATGTATTATAGGACTTTGTCTCCCCCGATAGGGTAACAGCTGGCCCAAGGCTATTACATTTGAATTATATTTCTATTATACTATATAATTAACAAAAACATAATTATGTATCATAAAGATAGATAGGTAGGTAGGTAGATGGGTAGGTGGGTAGGTGGGGAGGGAGGAAGGTTGGGAGGGAGGGAGATAGGTAGATAGAGAGAGAGAGAGATGTTGAGTCAGCTCTGACTTGTGGCAGCCTTAAGTACAACAAAACGAAAAGTTTCCCGGTCCTTTGTCATCCTCATGATCACTGGCATGCTAGAGTCCATCAGTGTGGCTTCTGTACCAAGCCATTTCATTTCATAGAGGGGCTCCTACACCCTCGTTGACCCTCTTCTTCACCAAACACGATGTGCTCCTTCTGTGATTGATCCCTCCTGATGACATGTATAAGCGAGCAAGTCAGACAGTCTTCCATTGTGATCCATAAGATTTTCATTGGCTCATTTTCAGAACTAGATCATCAGGGCTTTCTTCCTAGTCTTGCTTAGTTGTGAAGCTCTACTCAAACCTGTCCACCTTGGGTCACCCTGCTGGTATTTGAAATACTGGTGGCAAAGCTTCCAGCATTAAAGCAACCCATAAGCCACCACAGGACGACAAGCTGACAGATGGGTGGTTGACAGAGGATACTGAGAGGTTCTAATTTTAATATCCAATCCATCTTTACTAAAAAATTGGTGAAAATAAATCAGTGAGGTCTGCTGCATCAAATCTGTTCTGATTTGAATAGGATTTCTCTTTTCCTAAATTTTCCACCATCTGTAGAATATTTCCTTTGGGTTCCACGTCCGTCTGTGGGACACATATTTCTCTTGCAACTAATTTCCTTAAAATGTTAGTCTCTCTCTGAACATGTTCAAAGTTTTCTTTG
>NW_004443960.1:6296394-6297562 GCF_000243295.1 Trichechus manatus latirostris
TTCAAATTATGCTAAAGGAATGGTACCTTTATGGTTTATTGGTTCTTGTTTATCTACATAGAGTTTGGAGAAGGTAATGGGACATTCCATTTAGGCAGCTGCCATTGCCTCAGCTACCTAGAACTTGCTCTTATTTTTTTTAATGTATCAATTATGTATGGCTAGTTATTGATTATTCATTAAAATTTTTTTGTGTTTTCTTTTCCCTTCCCGACTTGACTAGCTGCATAAGGTATTGGGGTCCATTGCAAAATGAAAATGCAGTGCCCTTGTTCAAAGAGTATTAAGAATTTCAAGATGGTGGTTGTTGTTGGGTGCCACTGAGTTGATTTCAACTCATAGCAACCCCATGTGACAGAGAAGAACTGCCCCATAGGGTTTCTGAGGCTGCAGTCTTTACACAGCAGACTGCTACACTTTTCTCCTACAGAGTCCATCTTTCTCCTGCAGAGTGGCTGGTAGGTTCGAACTGCCGACCTTTCAGTTAGCATCCGAACACTTAACCACTGCACCACCAGGGCTCCTTTAAGATGGTGATAGCGGAGCATTAAGCCAAGTTGCGGCTCTGTGTTGCTCAGGTCAGACACCTATGACTCTGACCCTGGTTCAGTAGCTCAGTGTGTGTTAAATAACCTTGGTTCAGTAACTTCCTGTTAGACTGCCTGTCACCTGACAGGAAGGGTAGAGGGAGAAGAGGAGAAGAGAGGAGGGGAAGGGAAGGCAGAGGAGAGGGAGAACGTGTGTTTGAGACTTTGACTTAGGAGATTTGAATTCTATCTATCCCTAAATCTGTCTTGTGTTTATAGTGTGACTTTGAGCAAATTATTTTATCTCTCTGGAACTCTTTTTCCTTATGTGAAAAATGAAAGATTTTACCTTGAATAGTGTTCCACAAAGTATCACACATATTACTGGTGATATATGAATAAATTTTTAATAGTGGTGTTAATTGCATTGCAAAAAAAAAATTCTAGAACGTCAAAACTGTGTTTTTATGGATTTTTTTCTTATACATGGTTAAAATGAGTAATTAGATAACACAAACAAGGCTAGTTTTCAAAAGAAACTTTTAAAATGTTGCTATGATGATGAACAGATTTCAGCAGAGCTTCTGGACTAAGATGGACTAGGAAGAAAGGCCTGGCGATCTACTTCTGAAAGTTAGCCA
>NW_004443960.1:6299287-6302795 GCF_000243295.1 Trichechus manatus latirostris
CCCTTTCATCCAGTGAAAAATTGTTTACTCTTCACAATGACAAAATGGGAGCTTTACTCCCAACCTTGTGAGAGAAAGTCCCGATGATCTGCTGCCATAAAGACTTCATCCAAGAAAAAACTCTCTGGGGCAGGTCTACTCTGTAATGCATCGTGTTGCTATGAGTCAGACTCGACATGATGGCAACAAGGTTTGTCTTCCCAAACTAAAACGAAATTTGGAATCAAAGTGATTTGCTCTGTAGTAAGTAAAAACAATGAGTTGGCCATCTTTTCTCTAAATTGTTACACTATGTTTCCATGGTTTATTTTGGATTTATGTCAGCGTGTGATTTGGGTTGATTTCTGTTGTTTGTTTGTTTGCATTGTGTAGGAAGAGGTAGCCTATTATAGCGGAGGTCTTGTATACAGTTTAGGGGAATGATTTCAAAAAAAGGTTATAGAACATCTATCTCCCACTTGAGCAATAGTCCGGGGAAGCGATCCCGTATCAAAATGACAACAAGAGGGTGGTGATACAGCAGAAGTGTATGATTCAATAACTCCACCAGGTTGCTTTATTGGTTAGGTAATGAACCATGCTAGGGAATTCCAACCAAACATGAGTCAACACACTGCCAACTAACATTCAACATAACTGAGCTACATGTTTAGGAAGCTTGGGAAGAGGTGAGCTGTTAAATTGCTCCTAGATTGGAGACTGTCCCCAAGGTTCTTCTTCCCACCTCTACCTGGAGAGGGTGACCCGGGGTTTTTCAGAAAAGACACAGGACTCTTAAGTCTTCGCAAGTCTCTTAGTCTTGCTCCATGGATTTTTTTGTTGTTTTTTTTCTAGCATGAGGGCATTCAAACCAGGCTGATGTCAATACGAGGCGTTCGTACATACAAGAAATTGCTTTTCTTCACGATATACTTTCAATTTTTTTTTTTTCCAAAATTAGTGTTTAATTACCTGCTGCCTCGCTGATGCTCAGGTTTCTTTCAGAATTCAGACGGAGGGCTGGCAGAGAGATTTCTTCTGCGGTTTAATGTAATTATTCATAATGACTGCATACGGTCACTGTATAAGTCCCTGATTATTTTAAGTGATTGGTACGTGACAATTTGCATAGGCTGTTTAGCAGAACCCTCATTTTATTCGGTAACCTACCTGTAAATCATGGAATACTCTCCAGGCATCTAAAGCAGGTGGGAGAAACCAAACACCCCCCTCCCCATCCCCATCATTCATGGCTCCGATGTATGCCTTCCAGAATATGTAATGTAAATCATAACAGCAACTTGGATTCAGTGCTCTGCAAAGGAACGTGTGGGTGAGGTAGGGGAACGTGGTTTAATATTTTTCTTTCAGTGGCAGATGGTACACGATTTTATTTGTTGGACGTACTGCTGTCCAAGAGAACTGTCAAGGGCTATTTAACCCTCTCCTTTGAAAACAAGAGAGGGATGGAGGGCTTCTGGTCCAACCCATTCATTTTACAGACGAGCAAACTGAGACCCCCAAATATGGAGTACTTTCCCCTACACTGCTAGCTTTTAGACAGAGTCCAGGCTAAACACTGTCATCTCCTCACGGCCAGCCTAACTCTTTTTTCTTCATACTGCACCATTTCTCTTGAGAGATGACACCATATACGTCACCTTTAGAAAGTGGGGCTCCGTTTCTGGTTTTATTTTACCTGCCTTCCTTCTGCTCGGCTGCTAACCAACAGGTTGGCGGTTCTAGTCCACCAGCCACTCCATGGGAGAAAGATGTGGTGATCTGCTTCCATAAAGATTTACAGCCTTGGAAACCCCATGGGGGCAGTTCTACTTGTTCCTATAGGGTCACTATGAGTGGGAATTGATTTGACAGTAGTGGGTTTTTCCACCTCTGAAAGCCAACTGCCATCGATTAGCAGTAAGGGCCAGATATTTCATGGTGCCGATTCCAAGCTGGATATAGTTTGTGCCTTCTAGGTTACACATGGGAGAAGATGTGGCAGTCTGTAATCCGTGAAGATTACAGCCTTAGAAACCCTGTAGGGCAGTTCTGCTCTGTCCTACAGGGTCGCTATGAGTTGGTATAGACTCGACAGCAGTGGGGTAGGTTACACACTTGCATCCACATATTACCTAAATTTGTTGAACTTACAGAGTCACATTGGCAGAAGGGGCCTTTGAGTGCTCATATAATTCAGGATTTTCCCAACACCGACTGGAGGGCTGATGATGCACGATCACACCCTTCCACAGTCCACAACAAAGTAAGCACAAAAAAAAAAAAATCAGTGTGGGGAGTTTTGTCCTCAAGTTAAATTAATTCCCTTTTTGCCTTTAATCTTTATGAACTGATGGTGATGCAAGATGGCAGCTCTGGCCTTTTTTAATCCTCACTGGCAAAACTAGGAGTGATACACATGCGCCAACCTCTCCCCAGTTACCCACCCTTCCCCTTGTCTTCTTTCATGTTCTCATATGTTATTATTGTGTTTGCTGGTCCAGTGAAATCCAAAAATAGGAAACTGCTAGGATAAGGGGTTATGTTCCAGGAAACCGTGCTTTAAAAATGTCATCTTTACCCCAGTCATTTTCTGGACAAACCAAGAAATAGAAGGTTGAGCCCAACTGCTTGACATAAATAAACACCACCCACCCACCTCCACCAAATCAGCACTCACTCCTGCTCTTGGCCATTTCCCACTGTTGAGAAATAACTCTTTTCTTGCACAGTAGAAAACTGAATACATGTTGTCTATTAATTCACTACCTAATTGTTCATCTGTCTACTTCACTCTAATTCTATCTACCTCTATCATAGATTTTCCACAAAGGAACTCTGTCTTTAAAAATTATGCATTGTAATTCTTAAATGCATACTGATTTTACTGAGAGGCTACAGATTCTTATATGATGAACCTCCTCACCTGAACACACATTTGTGATCGTAAATGCTCCATGGAAATGTGCCTACATACACCTCCAAACTTCATATGCATCCCTTAGCCATAAATGCCAACGTTCTTTCATTGATAACTTTCGGGGAATCATAGGGAAAAGAAGATACGTCATAGAGCTACCATTTGTGCTGTCATTTGGTAAATGGACCTAGATCTCCATCTGCTCTCCCTGCAACCCCCCAATCTCAAGTTGGATTCTTTGGCTGGTTGGAGGGGTAAAGCAGGGCACTACATGGCAGGCGGACATGAGAAGCTATGTGCAACCTAAATAAACCTCAAGACTTGGACCACTAGTCTGAAAGACTTCCACCCTCTAGGACGCGACAGTGAAGGATGTAAATAAACACATTGGATCCATTCAAAAGTAGAAGACTGTGTCGTTCATTGTGTTACCACTTGCTATGGACTGAACTGTGTCCCCTAAAAATAGGTGTTATGGGTTTTCTTTGTTTTGTTAATGAGGCATTATTAGTGTAGGATATGTCTTGAGTCAATCTCTTTTGAGATATAAAAGGAGCAGATTAGGCAAACAGAGAAGGGGAACACAGATGCCATGCCACAGGAAACTTG
>NW_004443960.1:6303315-6313918 GCF_000243295.1 Trichechus manatus latirostris
TTTCCTCCAGCAAACGCTTCCTGTGTGCCTGGTTTCAAGTTCCCCTGGCGTGATGCAGCTACTGCACACATTATATTATTGTTGTCGTTGTTAGTTACCATTGAGTTGGCTCTAATTACAACCCCTTGTATGTTGTTGTTATGTTCTTGTTTTAGTTGGGTGCCGTGAAGTCAATTCTGACTTACAGCCTTCCTAAGAACAACAGAACCAAACACTGCCTGGTCCTGCACCACCCTCACAGTCGTTGCTGTGTTTGAGCCCGTTGTTGCAGCTACTGTGTCAATCCATTTGGTTGAGGGTCTTCCTCTTTTTTGCAGACCCTCTAGTTTACCAAGCATGATGTCCTTCTCCAGGGATTGGTCCCTCCTGATAACATGTCCAAAGTATGTGAGACAAAGTCTCGCCATCCTCACTTCTAAGGAGCAGTCTGGCTATCCTTCTCCAAGACACATTTGTTTGTTCTTTTGGCAGTATATTCAATATTCTTCACCACACCGTAATTCAAAGGCATCAATTCTTCTTCGGTCTTCCTTATTCATTGTCCAGGTTTCGCATGCATATGAGGTGATTGAAAATAACATGGCTTGGGTCAGGCACACCTTAGTCCTCAAAGTGACATCTTTGCTTTTTTAAAGAGGACTTTTGCAGCAGATTTGCCCAGTGCAACATGTCATTTGATTTCTTGACTGCTGCTTCCATGGGCATTGACTACGGATCCAAGTAAAACAAAATCCTTGACAGCGTCAGTATTTTCTGAGTTTATCATGATGTTGCTTATTGGTCCAGTTGTGAGAATTTTTGTTTTCTTTATGGTGAGTTGTAATCCATACTGAAGGGTGTAGTCTTTGACCTTTACCGGTAAGTGTTCCAAGTCCTCCTCGCTTTCAGCAAGCAAGGTTGTGTCATCTGCATATCACAGGTTGTTAATGAGTCTTCCTCCAATCCTCACGCCCCTTTCTTCCTCGTATAGTCCAGCTTCCTGCGCCATTTTCATGATTGTTCATGTGTCTGAGTCCATTGTTGCAGCCACCGTGTATTTTGAGTGCCTTCCAACCTAGGGGGCTCTTCTTCTGGCGCTATATTGTATACAATGTTCTGATCCACAGGGGTTGTCATTGGCTAATTTCTAGAAGTAGATCACCAAGCTTTTCATCCTTGTCCATTTTAGTCTGGAAGCTCCATTGAAATCTGTTTAGCAACACACAAGCCTCCACTGACAGACAGGTGGGGTAGCTGCACGGGAGGTGCGCTGGCCGGGAATCACACACGGGTCTCCAGCAGGAAAGGTGAGAATTGAACGGCTGAACCACCGATGCCTCGCCTGGTGCATACTAAGCACTTACTATATATCATGTCTCAGGGTCGTCATCAGTATCAATCACAGCAGGGCTTGTCTAAGCCTGTTCTTCTGGCCATGTGCATAAGAACCAGTGGGGATGTTTTCTGGAGACAAAGCTTCCTGGGTCCCTGTCTGTACTTCCTGAACTTCTGTGGGCTGTACCTAGGAATCTGCACTTTACTAAACTCCCTAAAAGGTTAAAAGTTTGAGAATGGATGAACCTGGGGGAAAGGGAGAACATTCTGAGACAAAGGCAGTGGAGGCTCTCACCAGGTGGTCCTGTTTAACAGACAAGGAGAGACAGAAAGCCGCTGTATTGCTTAATTCAGAGTGGCAGGGTGCTGAAACATTGCCTAATTTCGAAGCAGCAACAACTCTAGACCCCTGATGCTTAAATAGGAAACCCAGATAGCACCCCTAATTCTGACTGCAGCTCTGCTAACCAAGATAACAGCTGCCTCTGTTCCGAGACACATGGTATCTGTCCGTGGTTGACGAGTGCCTTTATTTCTGTGGCCAGAACAAATATGCTACTTTGGCTTCCGTTCTGCACTTTTAACTAATTAAATTGTACATGTGAACTGAAATATTTATATGTGCAAGGTAATGAAAATAATCCATGATAAATAAGCCAAATGGAGTAAAAGTAAAGTAGATTTAGTGGCCCCAGAGTTTATTGAACAGCTGTGATTAGATTTTGGTCCCTCGTATGCTTTGGGGACTGTAATTCAATCTGTGGTTTGAAAAGATGACTCTCCTTTTCTGTAAAGCTTTAGGGGGAAGAAAAAAGAACTGTTCTTCTTAATATCTCAAATTTCTCTTTAAATGGCCATTTGTTAAGTCCTGGGCGGGGAGAGCGGGCTTTTACTTAGCAAAAGAAGAATGAGCTCATTTCAATGCCATCCTTGCTGTGCGTTGGGGTGGGGACATGAGGCTGGGAGTGTGGCGATGGAGTAGGGTGACTGAGCATCCCAGTTTGCCTGGGACGCCATGGTTTTGGGGTCCCTGGGTAGTGCAAATGGTAAATGTGCTCAGCTGCTAACTGAAAGGTTGGAAGTTCGAGTCCACTAAAAGGTGCCTCAGAAGAAAGGCCTGGTTATCTATTGCTGAAAAATCAGCCATTGGAAATCCAGTGGTGCACAGTTCTACGCTGGCACACGTGGGGTCACCATGGGTAGGGATCGGCTCAACAGCAAGTGTTTGTTATCGGTCATGGTTTTAACGTTAAAAACTCAGTATTCCAGAAAACCCCTCTGTCCTGGGCAAACCAGGGTGTCCGGTCACCCTAAAAGTCAGGGAGAAGTACAGTTCTGTTCTTCATGAGATCATGTAAGGAAGTGCTTCTCATACTCTAGTAAAGAATTTCTCAAACACGAACGTGCATAGGCATTACCTGGGGGTCTTATTAAATGCAGATTCTGATTTAGTAGGTTTAGGGTGGAGCTAAGGAGCCCTAGTGGCACAACGGTTAAGCACTCAGCTGCTAACCTAAAGGTTGGCAGTTCGAATCCACCCAGTGGCTCTGTGGGAGAAAGGCCTGGCGATGTGGTCCCACGAAGACTACAGTCATGAAAACCCTATGGGACATTTCTGCTCTGTCACGTGGGGTGGTGTGAGTTGCAGTCAGCTCGAAGACACCTAACAGCAACAACAACAGGGTGGAGCTGGGAAGTAGTGGTGGTTCAGCGGAAGAATGCTCACTTCCCACGCAGGAGACCCAGGTTTGATTCCCAGCCAGTGCACCTCATGCACAGCCACAATCCATCTGTCATTGGAGGTTTGTGTGTTGCTAGGAAGCTGAAGAGGTTTCAGTGAAGCTTCCAGACTAAGACAGACTAGGAAGAAAGGCCTGGTGATCTACTTCTGAAAATTAGCCAATAAAAACTCTGTGGATCACATTGGTCCCATCCACAATTAATCATCAGGATGGTGCAAGACCAGGCAGCGTTTCATTCCATTGGGCGCATGGTCGCCATGAGTCCGTGGCAGCTGAGAGTCTGCATTTCTAACAAGTGTCAAGGTGATGCCTAAGCTGACAATCCATGCAGGAAACTTTAACAAGCTTCTAGAGGGGATGGTCATCACAGTCACATTGCAGGTTTGTTAAAGAACAAATTCAGAATAGCCTCCCTCTCTAATTCTTCCCAGTATTTCCTTTTCTCCCCTATAATGTTGCCTTTTGAACAAGCACCCTGGTTGGCCCATGGGCCATACGGCTTTAAGTAAAAAAGATTCTCTTTACCTTTTGGATAAAGTTCTCATTAAGGATTTCTGGAAATTAAAGGATGACAAAGTAGTGTTTTAAGCTAAAATCTCATGTGAGTGCTTCTGTATAAATGGAATACCGAACGGAGGGACTTTTCATTTTCTTATGGTTATTTTGCCATGAAGTAGGAAGTTATTTCATTTCTTGAAGTGGAAATCAGTCTTGCCCCGTTTCAGAATCTCTCAAGGGTGTCTGACAATGGTGTGGGCGATCAATAAATATTTGTGGAATAGATGACAAAGTGAGAGATTCGTCTAGAACACTGCTTCTCAAACTTTAAAGTGTGTGGATGTCACTTGGGAATCTTGTTAAAAATGCAGAGTCTGCCTCAGTAGGTCTGGGGATTCTCCTGACATTTGTTATTTTTGTTAGATGCTATCTAGTTGGCTGAGATTCCTGGCGACCCCATGTACAACAGAACAAAATGTTACGTGGTCCTATACCATCTTCATGATCATTGGTATGCTCAAGTCCATTGTTTCAGCCACTGTGTATTTTGAGCGGCTTCCACCCTAGGGGGCTCATCTTCCAGCACTGTATTGCATAGTATTCTGTTGTGCTCCATAGGTTTTTAGTGGTTGATTTTTGGAGGTAGATTGCCAGGCCTTTCTTACCAGTCTATGTTAGTCTGGAAGCTCCACCGAAACCTATCCACCATGGGTGACCCCGCTAGTATTCCAAATATCAGTGGCATAGCTCCCAGCATCATAGCAACATGCAAGCCTGATAGACAGGTGGTGGTGGCCTGACATTAGGCATTTCTAATATGTTCCTAGATGCTGCTGATGTCATAGACCACACTTTGCATAACAAGACAGATTAAAAAAAAATTGAAGCTGCATATTCATATGTATTTCCTCTTACTCTCGCATTACAGGGAAGTGTGATGGTAATTTTGACATTCAGAACATATACACAGGACCTAAAGCTGAGATAAAACCAAGTCTCTTTGTCATGGTCAGGCTCATGCATGGAAGATATAAATCTGTTCAGCTTTATACTAGCTCTTTTCTTTTGGGGACTTTCCGATCCAAGATAAATATGTAAAACAGACAAACGTATGGCCTAATAGGTAGTCCAGATATGAGATCACTGAGTCATTCTATGGTGATCCGGTAGAATTCTGTTGGTCATATACAAGTGAAAGTTGGTGCCCTTTATGTTTAGGATGCAGCCAAAGTAGACCCATAATTAGGGTGGAGGTGGGGGAGAGGGCCGTGAAACACGTGCCCATACTGAGGCAGCTAATTGAGCTGGAAAGAAAGTTGTGTGTATCCCACTGGACAATTTCATTGCTTGGATATTATTCAGTGTCTATTTCGAACATTTAATTTTAGAAGAATCGTGTTCTTCGATAGCTTTTTTTTTTCCTTTTCTTCATTCATTTATGCGAAACATTTCCCTCCTCTTGTTGCCAGGTAAATGTTATGAGGCTTTCCAAGGAGGTTGACTTAAGAGATTTTCAGAGCCTCAACTGGAAGAATTTTCTAAACTATCCTAAGTTACTTTTCTTCCGTTGTTGTTGTTGCTGGGTGCCGTTGAGTTGGTTTTTGACTCATAGCGACCCCAAACTACTTATAGACTAGAATTTCCCCAAAGGGTTTTCTAGACCGTAATCTTTCTTTCTTTTTTTTTTTTTTTTTAATTGTTGGGCTTTAAGTGCAAGTTTACAATTCAAGTTAGTCTCTCATACAAAGATTTATACATACATTGTTATGTGACCCTAGTTTCTCTCCCTATACTGTGACAGCACACTCCTCCCTTCCACCCCAGAGTTCCCATGTCCATTCAACCAGCTCCTGACCCTCTCTACCAACCTCCTGACCCTCTCTGTCTTCTCAGCTCACCTCTGGACAGGAGCTGCCCATTTAGTCTCGTGTATCTACTTGAGCTAAGAAGCACACTCTTCATGAGTATCGTTTTGTAGTCCCATAGTCCAGTCTAATCTTTGTCCGAAGAGTTGGCCTCGGGAATGGTTTTAGTTTTGGGCTCACAGAGAATCCAGGGGCCGTGTCTTCAGGGGTCCCTCCAGCCTCAATCAAACCGTTAAGTCTGGTCTTTTTACCAGAATTTGAGTTCTGCAGCCCACTTTTCCCCTGTTCCATCGGGGACTCTCTGTTGTGTTCCCTGTCAGGGTGTTCATTGTGGTAGCCAGGCACCTTCTAGTTCTTCTGGTCTCAGGCTGATGAAGTCTCTGGTTTATGTGGCCCTTTCTTAGACTGTAATCTTTGCAGGAGCCAATTACCAGGTCTTTCTCCTGCAGGTGGGCTTGAACCGCCAATCTTTAGGTTAGCAGTCCATTGCTTAACCAATGCCCCACCAGGGCTCCTAAAAAATATGGGATCATGCAAAAAATAGTTGAGTTTTCCTTAGTGCTAAGTATTTAAGGGAAACGTATAGCTTCTTAGGTCGACAGAAAGTTTCGTTTCCTCCTTTTCTAAGCTATTATATAAGTGTTCTAGTTGATTTATATAAAGCGTTTTCTAAACCATTATAAAAGTGCCCTAGTTGATATACTACTAGGAAAAAAGACTTATTTTTTCTCATTGTACTTCAGTAAATCATAGTGTCTGTGTGTGTGTGTGTGTAATCTAGTATGTTCAGTCTCCCCATCACCCAACCCACACAAACACCCTCTGAACTAGATCTTGATTTTTGTAATTGCTGGACATTTCAGATACCAGGTGATAGAAATTAGTCAAAAATGTTCACCTTTCCCTCGTCGCCAACTTAAATTTTCTGGAGGTTCTAGATCTCAGAATGGAGATGATTTCCTTAGAGTGTGGAAGCAGAAAACTACAACAGAAGCGCTGCTCTGGCCTTGGAGATGACAATCTGTAGGCACAATCAGGAAACACTTTCAGTCCAGCAAAGTGAAAAAGTGACAGTGGTGTTGTGACATTTAAAAAAAAAACAAAACTTTTTTTTACTGTTTTAGGTGCTGTAATTGTGGATCCCTGGTGCAGTCTATTTATAATTTCTGTTAACCCTGATGTTATGGATTGAAATGTGTCCCCTCAAAATGTGTGTCAGCTTGGCTAGTCCATGATCCCCAGTATTGTGTGATTGTCCACCATTTTGTCATCTGATGTTATTTTCCCATGTGTTGTAAATCCTACCTCTATGGTGTTAATGAGGTGAGATTAGTGGCAATTATGTTAATGAGGCAGGACTCAATCTACAAGATTAGGCTGTGTTTTAAGCCAACTCCTTTTGAGATATAAAAGAGAGAAGTGAGCAGAGAGACAGGGGGACCTCATACCACCAAGAAACAAGAGTAGGAGAATAGTGCATCCTTTGGACCTGGAGTCCCTGGGCTGAGAAGCTCCTAGTCCAGGGGAAGATTGATAATGTGGACCTTCCTCCAGAGCCGACAGAGAGAAAAAGCCTTCCCCTGGAGCTGGCACCCTGAATTCGGACTTCTAGCCTCCTAGACTGTGAGAGAATAAAATGTCTTTGTTAAAGATATCCACTTGTGGTATTTCTGTTATAACAGCACTAGATGACTAAGGCACCTCATTCGGAAAACAAAGAAAAAAACGTTTTTCTAAACTGTTTATGGGAATATAATTATCTAAGGGACAAAAACATGGTTCGTAAACCAGTGAGGCTTTATCTAAAGACTCATTCTGCATTACTTGTTTCCCCAGTGCAATTATGTAGATATGTTACCAGATGTGAGCTAGAGACCTTGGACCAGCCTTGCTTAAGAATAATTCTCAGAATCTACTAGTTCCCATAAGAAGGAGATTCCATTATAAAATTGTACCAGGAGGTACACAGGCTGCATTTGGAATTTTTCCTAAAGAATCCCCAATACGATGTAAAACTATGCTGTAAGATGCAAAGTATTACTAAAATGTAAATTATTACCATTATTGTAGACCTGGGATATTAGAATCCAAAATTGTCTAGCACCTTTATGTTATACATGAAGGTAAACTTTACATTCTAAATTTACATTCCAAGAGTCGTGCTTTGCTGATATAAGCTCCATAAAGGGAGGTAAAATGCTGTCTTTATCTAATATCCCTACTATTCTAGGTACTGGGTATACAGCAGTGGACCAGAGAGACTAAAGCCCCTTCCTTAATAGAGGTTAAATTCTTGTAGGATCCCTAAAACCAAAACCAAACCTGTTGCCATTGAGTTGATTCCGACTCATAGCGACCTAAAGAACAGAGTAGAACTGCCCCATAGGGTTTCCAAGGAGCGGCTGGTGGATTAGAACTGCCAACCTTCTGGTTAGCAGCTGTAGCTGTTAATCACTATGCCACCAGTGTCTCTAGTAGGATCCCTAGTACCTCATCCATCCCTGACACATTGCAGGTAAACAGTAACTGTTGATTGAAGATTGGCGCCCTCAAATGGAATTGACAAGGTCAACAACTCTAGACATACAACTAATCTTCCCACTGTATACAAGGAATTTCAAATTGGACCTTAAATATTGTACGTGGCTGCTTTGGGCGTTGAGGAAGATGGACTGGATGAGTAAGATTAGGTTTCACAATGGGTTCGTTCATTGCGGTGTCAGTAATGAGAATGAACTATTCATTGCAGATGTTAACTTCCCGAAGAGTAAGAGGGCTGACATTGCAGATGGAGGGACCGAGCATGGCAGTGTTAATTCAAGGAGAGCCCTAGAATAGGAGGAGGGGTGGAGGTCTGCTTCCTCTTCTATTGCCAAGCCTATGTGTTGGCCTCTCTGACTTCTTATGGGTAAAGTGTCAGAACTGGATTTGATGTCCTTCCTTCATAATCCGTTTCATCCCTAAAAAGTCCATCTACCCCAAAGAGCAAGGCTTCACTGTAACCTGAAAACCAACAACCAGACCCAGTAACTTGTTGCCTCCGTTCTGAGTCACATTCAAAGAAACAGAGATCATCAGACAATTAAGAGCAAAGCAAACTGTCCCTGGTATCTTGAAGGTTGTTTACAAAGAGGGAAGTGGATTTATATATGTATACATATATATATGGGGAGAGAGAGAGAGAGAGAGAGAGAAATCACTTGCCTTCTAGTCAACCCTGACTCAAGGCAACTGCATGTATGTCAGAGTAGAACTGTGCTCCACAGAGTTTTCAGTGGCTGATTTTTCAGAAGTAGATCACCAAGCCTTTTTACCTAAGAGCCTCTGGGTGGATTCGAACTTCCAACATTGAATAGTTTGTGCCATCTAGGGCACTGCCCATTAATGTATAGGATATCTTTCAGATTCTCTCCCCCCAGCTTGTCCATCCTTAATATCCTCCACAGTCTTTACTTCTCCCTTTAAATACATTTTTTTCCTCCACCCTTATCTCCGAAGTCTCCAACACCCCAGTCCTGGAGGTTCTTTTCCCTTCTCTTCCTCATTGCCCCGAGCTTCTATTTTATCTTTTTTTCCTGCCAGTAAACCTTAACTCTTTGCAACACAACTCCCTTGCCTTCTCTTTTCCAGTTTTATCTTTTTTACCCATCACCCTAGTTCTAAGCCACAAAAACTCCAGAAACCAAGCTGAAAAAGATAAGTTACCTTCGGTGAGCTAGGGAGAGGAAAAGCTGTAAATATTCAGATACTAGTAATATTCCTCTACTGCAACCATGTAAAGTATCATCCAGTAGGCTGGAGAAGCATATTGTTCACAAAGATGACCTATCCAAGAACCAGCAGGAATATTTAGATGATTTAAAATAGAATTATCTAGAATAGAAATTACTGTAGAACAGTCACAGGCAACAATATAAGAGAATAATTAGCAAAGTAGTTAATTGGATGCTGTCCTATAGCTAGTATTTGTTTGCAAGATGATCAGGCAGTAGTTTGTTTTGCTTTATTTATTTATTTATTTTCCGGAAAGTCATTATACACTTTTATACTAGCCTGGTGATGTTAAATACACAGTTTAACATCATCCAGAAAACAACATTGTTTTGAGAGGTAAAAGGGAATGGGAAACTGTCCTATGATAGGGAAGAGCCATAGAAATTATAATGTTCTAAGAAAATGCATTTACATTCTTTCCAAATTCATATATTTCCTTTAGCTAGTAATCGTTAAGTAATTTCTAAAAGAATCTCTGCTGCGTCTGTTCTGATAAATAAATGAAACCATTTATATGTGTTCACCATCTTAGGTGGATAATCTTCAGGGGAAAAAAAAAGGCCTATCCCTTCCTTACAAATTTCCCGACCAAGAGTTTGTGTGTCATATTCATTATTCATATATAATACCAAATTTGCTTTATCATATGCAACAAAATGGTGACATTTCTATTGAGATTATATGATTTTATTTACATTACCAGTGGAACATCTTTCTAAAATTACGACTGTGGTGTTGTCTTTATATCCATATCCATATCCATATCCATATTGTCGTTGGTAGGTACCATCTAGTTGGTTCTGACTCGTCGCGACCCTGTGTATGACAGAATGAAACACTGCCTTTTCCTGCGCTATCCTCACAATCCTTGCGGTTGGGCCCATTGTTGCAGCTGCTGTATCCATCCATGTCATTGAAGGTCTTCCTCTTTTTCGTTGACCCTCTACTTTACCAAGCATGAGGTCCTTCTCCAGGATTGGTCCCTCTTGATAACATGTCCAAAGTGCATGAGACCAAGTCTCAACATCGTCACTTCTAAGGAGCATTCTGGCTATACTTCTTCCAAGACAGACCAAACTGAAGGCTGTAGTCTTTGATCTTCATCAGTAAGTGTTTCAAGTCTTTACGTTCAGCAAGCAAGGTTGTGTCATCTGCATATTGCAGGTTGTTAACGAGGCTTCCTCCAATTCTCATGCCACGTTCTTCTTTATGTAGTCCAGTGTCTGGTATTATTTGCTCCTACCAGAATAAGTATGGTCAAATGATACAACCCTGGTGCACACCTTTCCAATTTTATTTTTTTTTATTTTTTTTATTTTTTTTTTAATATTTTATTGTACTTCAGGTGAAGGCTTACAGAACAGATAGTTTCTCATGTAACAGTAACACACGTGCTGTTTTATGACATTG
>NW_004443960.1:6315997-6318185 GCF_000243295.1 Trichechus manatus latirostris
ATTTGATGGACTTTGGGCCCTTGTCGAAGATCAGGTGACCGTAGGTGGATGGATTTACATCTGGGTTCTCAATTCTGTTCCATCGGTCAATGTATCTGTCGTTGTACCAGTACACCTTTCCAATTTTAAACCACGTAGTATACCCTTATTCTGTTTGAACAACTGCCTCTTGGTCCATAAACCAAAACCAAACCAAACCGGTTGCCATTGAGTTGATTCTGTCTCATGGCAACCCTGCTGGACAGAGTAGAACTGCCCCGGAAGGTTTCCAAATGAGCGGCTGATGGATTCAAACTGCCGATCTTTTGTTTAGCAGCTGAGCACGTAACCATTACGCCACCAGGGAACCCTTTGTCCGTACCCATACCCATATCCAGATCCCAGGTTTTTCTCACTCTAAAACCCATTCTCTTTCCCTTCTATGTTGAGGAGCAGTGACTCAGCCCAGAAGGCAGAGTCAAGTAAGTTTCCACCAGTCCAAGACTTTATTCTATTGTACATAAAGCCTTATACCAGAAGTGGCATACACCTTGCCATAGAATTGCTAACCCATCAGAAGTCCTCGGGAACACAGCACAGAGCAAACTGAAACCTGAGTTTAGATGAGTCTTTGTAGAGCTGTAGAAAAGAAGTTTTGCAGTGTCTCTGAACTGGTCATTGTCAGTGACAGAGTCATTTACGAGATAGGGGCAATCATAGAAAGCAGTGGCTTTTAAAAAACACTTTAGCTGCCAAAAACCTCATTCCAATTCTCTGGAAGAGTGCCGTCGTACCAAGTGTAATTCACTGGCCCAGTGCCTTTCTGGAAGTTGTGAAATTGGAGAGAGTTGCTTTTGTCCAAATGAATAAACACCACCAAGATGAGTCGGCTGGCTTGTTGTGGGTTGAGCTTGATATGAGCAGACATCTAGGGGCGTGCTGGAAGAACGGAGGGCGTCACGAAAGGGAGGGCTGATTGGAGACCTGCAGTGCTGCCCTTTCCTACGCTTAGGAAGCCGGGAAGACCCTGAGGCCCGAGGTGGGGGCAGCCCCACTCTCGCTGCTGGGGGTGAGCTTTGCCTCTTCAAAGGCTAGCTGCAAAACAAACACTGAACATTATTTCTGCTTTTGCCTTTTTTCTTAAAAGCAAACATCCTCTTCGGATTTTTCTTGGTTATGGAAAACAGGTATTTATGTAGGTCTTTCTTAAAAGCCAAGTGGCATAAAGCAAACTTTGGAAGAGCGGGGGGATACCTGTATACCTAGACATGGAATTGCTGGATCATATGGTAATTCTATGTTTCACTTTTTTTGGAACCACAAAACTTCTCCATAGCAGCTGCACGGTTTTGTATTCCCACCGGCAATGCACAAGTATTCAAAAGTATCTTCTCCACAGAAGATAATTATTTTTGACCCACCGTGTTCTTCCTTTACATTTTTTGTGTTTTATATCCTTTGTCATCCTTGGCTGTTTTGACGACATATTCCACACATAACGATCAAATGGTATTTAAAGCTACCATTTATTGAACGCTTATGTGTTATACACAGTGTCTTGCAAGAGTGTTTTGCAATGCCATGTAATTATTTAGAGAGCCCTGCAATGATTCCTATCAATTTCCAGTATACACAGCAAAACTCAGACATGTTAAGTACCCTGCCGAGCATTACACAGCTAGACAATAGTAGCACTGGGATTCACTGTCTTATCTGCCTCCCTGTGGTGGTGACCCCTTTGCTGTAAGTCTGCACTCATGGACTCCACTCCTGCAGCTGTTTCAGACTTGACGTCTTTTGACATCTAACCATGATAACCTTGATCTTTGGTGTTTTCCTCTCTCACCCAATATTGGATTTTGGTACCTGACTCTTTTTGTCCCGTAATTTGAAAATTGCTCTAGTCCGTATTGTATTGTCTGGACTATTTGAGTGGGTGATGGTTCTTGGTGGACTCACCATCTAAATGGCCACATAGGGCAGTAGGGTGCATAGAATTGAGAAATGTTCACCGAACTGAGAGTGTGCATGCACACCACACACACATACACACAGTTGCTTTGGAGTGATTCCATCTCATGGTGACCCCATGTATTGCAGAGTAGAGCTGTGATCCATAGAGTTTCCAATGGCTGTGACCTTCTGGAAATAGATCACCAGCCCTTTTTTCCGAGGTACCTCTGGGTGGACTTGAACCTCCAACCTTTCA
>NW_004443960.1:6319262-6320385 GCF_000243295.1 Trichechus manatus latirostris
GGGGCAGTGCTACTCTGTTACATGGGGTTGCTATGAGTCGGAATAGACTCTGACTTGATGGCACTTAACAACAACAAAATTACTCAATACCTAGACACTTAGTTCAGTGCTTTATCTATATTATTCTGATTTCATGTTTAGAATCACCGTAGGAGTTTAAGACCACTGTTATTTCCATTTTACAGATCAGGAAACTGAGCATCAGAGGTAGTAGCTATTTTATCAAGCTTGGCTTATAGATGATAGAACCAGCGTTTGGCTCTAGGATGGCCAAGGTCCAAATCCTGTGTTCTTTCTCCCTCACTCTGACATACGTGTCCTCTCCACCCACCTCAGGTCGTATGTCTGGGATGTCGTATTTCCCTCCTTCCTTAGATCCATCACTCTTTTTTCCTCCGTTGCTTCTGAGTTTTCCTGTTCTTGATGTTTTAGAGTCAGTAGATGACATTCTTATTCCTTTTTCATTCGCTTGTCTGTTTGTTCGTTCATTCAATCATTCATTAATTCATTCTGTTGTTTACCATTCAGTCAATGTTTTGAGCAACTAAGTGCCAGGCACTGTTCTAGTTGCTGCAGATGCAAAGATGGATAATAGGAGATTCCTGCCTTAGGGACCGAAACAGGTCATCAGACAGCTAGAAAGCTCTGTGCTGTGGGCTGGGGTTGAGGGAATCATGGGATACTACAGGAAGGAGCATACTGAAGGAACAGCTAACACATCCAGGGCAAGGAGGAGAGTCTTGGAGGAGGGGCACCTGGTCTGCACCTTGAAGAATAAGTAGGTGTTGGCCACTCGATTGAAAGTGTGGCTATAGTGTAGGGTTTTCTGTTATCTGGACTCTCAGATCACTGTCTGTGTTTTGCTTTGTAAAGTAACAGAATGGTCGAGGGCAGTATGAAGTGAGTACATAGTTGTCTTACCAAGGCAACAACTCAAGATGTTGCATTGCTTTAAATGCAAGATGGTCATTTGTAGTGAATTCTAGATTTCATTTTTTAATTTTGTTTCCATAGTAAGTAAATCTCTTTTAATAATCGCCATAATAAATAATAATGAAAGGCTCTGAATTAAAGTTGTCCTGTTTTGTCAGCCCTGTGCTAAGAAGAGAAAACTGATTGGTTT
>NW_004443960.1:6322760-6324433 GCF_000243295.1 Trichechus manatus latirostris
CGATTAGTAACATCTTGCATCCCTTTGATACATTTGTTACAATGGTGAGCCGATATCGATACATTGTTGTTAACTAAAGCCCACGTTTACACCAGGGTTCACTCTGTATGTCCTACTACATTCCTCTGGGTTTTGACAAATGCATAATGTCATGTGTCCAACATTATAATATCCTACAGGATACTTTCACTGCCCTAAAAATGTCCTGTGTGCCATCTATTCACCCCTGCCCCCACCCCCTTGAGTCCCTGGCAACCACTGTCTATAATTTTGTCTGCCTTTTTTTTTTTTTTAATCTTCTTTTCTCTCCCTGTTTGCTACAAGCCTACAAGCCTAGGAACTCAGGCAAGAGAGGACTAACCCTAGGACCACGTGGTTTATTTTTCTCAGGCACATTTCTCTTTTAATAACTATCATACTGACTCTGAATTTATTACACTACCAGAATGACTTTATGTGGAATCTCATGAATTTAAACATTAATGTAAGATAAATTAGTTTTAAATTGAATTCCTTGAATGCAATTGAATGTGTTTCCGTATGATGAATAAGGAATTTTCCAAATAAAATCTAAATCTCTGATGTTCCGTTTCTGAGCGGGTTGAAGAAAGATGTGGGGATATTTGATAAGGTTAAAATATGATTGCACTGCAGTAGATTAGCCATGCTATAAACGAACTTTTTAGTTTGGAGAGAACGCCGTTTGGGAGCAGAGTTTAGTGGATAAAATGTGAAGATTTCTGTGTATGTGTCTACTAAGTCTCCTAGTTATAGCCCATTCAACACCAATTATTATAAGATCGAATAGCCTTCTACAGAGGACACTGCTTTTTACATTTTTAAAAATAAATTAACCAATTCCCTTGTTACAGGTTAATAACAAAAACAAAAACCCTCGCCTCTGCTTGAATCCCTTTTTTCTCTGAAAGCTCTTCTCTTCAGTATGATCTCCCAAGGGTTCAAAGTGCTGTCTTCCAAACAAGGCCAAAAGCAAGTGGTCACAGGTGAGGAGAGTAAATCCATTAGAGAAGAAATAGGAAAGTGTGTTCTGTACCTTAGCAGAAGCCTGAATTATCACTGATGAGAAGTGCTTGTAGGAAGAGCTGGAGAAAAGTTTGGCTCAGTTGACGGAGGCCTCAGTCTGGTGATAGCTGGTGGCATCCTGAGTATTATTTACCACACAGCAGGGCCATTTTTTCCAAACTTGGATGTGACCATTTCCCTCCCTTACTCTCTGGTGCTTTCAAGATAAAGCTGAAACCTGTCTCTTAGCCTCTGAGGCTCCGAGTGTCCTGCTGCCAGCCCCGTCTCCACCACTGCCACCTCCCTCCCTGTCCTTCACCATGTAGAGCTCTCTTCTGATCTACAAGATGACGTCTTCCCTCCCACCCAAGGGTGTTTGCAGAAGCAGATCCGCCTTGGATCTTCCACCACCTTCTCCATCATCACTTGGTTCATGCTTTCATTCTCTCTTTCTTTTTTTTGCCAATTCAACTTTTATTGTTGTTCTTTGGTGCCATTGAGTTGATTCCAAATCATAGCAACCCCATGTGACAGAGTAGAACTGCCCCATAGGGTCTTCTTGGCTGTAAACTCTAACAGAAGTAGATAGCTAGCTCTTTCTCCCACAGAGCCACTAATTGGGTTTGAACCTCCAACATTTAGGTTAGCAG
>NW_004443960.1:6326181-6327246 GCF_000243295.1 Trichechus manatus latirostris
TGAATCTACCAGGCACTCCTTGGGAACTCTATGGGGCAGTTCTACTCTGTCCTATAGGGTCGCTATGAGTCGGAATCGACTTGACGGCAAAAGGTTTGGTTTCATATATATACATGAAAACCTTTGTGGTGTAGTAATTAAGAGCTACAGCTGCTAACCAGAAGGTCTGCAGTTTTAATCCACCAGGCGCTTTATTTGTGTTTATAAATATATAAATAAATTCAATACATTTGGTCCACCCGTATAGTGGAACGGTATTTAACCATTATAAAGAATAAGGTTAATCTATGGGTAGTAGTGTAGAAAGATGTTAGTAATATTTGTTAAATGAATACAAATATTTGCATAATCATATGAATAGTATAAATGCATTTTCCTAAAGCGTAGATAGACACAAATGTCTAAGAAGAGAGAACTCTCGCCTTCCATGAGGGAGACCCGGGATCGATTCGCAGTCAGATGCACCTCATGTGCAGCCACCGCCCATCTGTCAGTGGAGGCTTGTGTGTTGCTACGATGCTTAACAAGCTTCTCGACTAAGACAGACTAAGAGAAAAAGCCTGGTGATCTACTTCCAGACCAGCCAGTGTAAACCCTGTGCATTACAATGGTCCGATCTACAACCAATCGTGAAGATGGTGCAGGACTGGGCAGCATGTCATTCCATTGTGCATGGGGGTCATCGTGAATCGGGGGTCCAGTACATGGCAGCTAGTAACAACCAACAATGTATACACCAGGGAAAGCCTAAAATGATTATTAGTGGTTAGTTCTTGAAATTAAAGAAGTAATAATAGATTGATGAAGAAAATGTCACAGGAACCCAGGAGGAAAACCTTAGAAAAATAATCAGGATCAAACCATCCTTTTTATCTGTGGTTCCTAACCAAGGCGATTTTCCCCCTGGGGATGCTTGGCAATATCTGGGGACATTTTTTGTTTGTCACCTTGGGAGGGAGACTGCTACTGGCATTGAGTGGGTAGAGGCCAGGGATGCTGTCAAACAGGACCAAGAGTGATTTGATCCAAAAGTGAACAGTGCTGAGGCTGAGAAAGCCTGGCGTA
>NW_004443960.1:6328193-6329491 GCF_000243295.1 Trichechus manatus latirostris
CCCTCTAGCCAAATGCATCTTATCTACTTTTTATTATCCTAATATGTTACCAATCTCAAATACAAGAGATTTCCTGTTTTGATCATTGTATCTACAGCTGGGTGGCTGTTGAATATAACTCAGTAATTCGTGGAAATTATTTTTCACCAAGTCTCAGGGTTATGGGGAGTGTCCTCAAATGGAATAGCATTAAGGATTCCTTAATGCAAAGATGATACCTCGGAATCCAGCTCCATTATTCATAACTTGTTCCCCCTTCGTCCATCTCCTGGGTTTGAGAAGAACTGATTCTTTGGGCAATGTTTACATTCCATCTCTACATCTTTGGGAAGAAGGGACAGTGAGGAGAACAAGACCCAGAATGTGGGGAATTTTTACAACTCACCCCAGCTGTGAATGCTGAGAGCACATCCTTTATGCATCAGGGGACTAGGAAGAGCAAAGCCTTCTTTCTGAAAGGGGAGCTCGAGCTCTCTAAAAGGGAGTGGAATAAAATTGTGGCTGTAGAAACGAGAAGATGTCGCTAATGGGAATATGCTGAATGGCGTCACTAATTAAATAAGGCACTTTGGAATAATTGACAGCCAGCACTTAAGAATATAATTGCATATTAATCAACCATTTGCAGACAAAACTTTATGCTATTTATTATGTGAGGGTACAACTTTTTTCTTCCGATGTTTTCAAAGCCAGGGATTCAACTTTGTTCCTAAATTCATCTCCAAAAGTGAACGTACTGTATCTGTGTGTGAGATACCCAAGTGAATAAATAAGTAGGAGTTTCTGAGAGGAGCAACACAGTGGGGTTTATCTTGAAAAGAGCAATTGCAGACATATGTCATGTGTCATTACTGGAGAGTTGGCGACAGTGTTATTCATTATGTGGTTTCAGAGTGCTCTAAATTAGAGAAATGGATTATTGCGAGTGGATGATTTCCCCAGATTGCTACTTAATAGTGACTAAAGGGTCCGTATTACTCATATTTGCAATGAAGATGGTGCCAGAACCCAGCAGTGATTGACTGAAATGAAATGTAAGACCTATTGGGTATTATCTTGAGATGCTGCCTAATTGTATGCCTCTTGCTTAGTAGAAATGTCCCAGGGCCTGGGAAGTTGGAGAGCTTGCCGCAGTTGCAGATGGAAGTGAAGATTTCCAAGTTATTTACCTCTTTGCTTCGTTTCTTCCCACTTCTTTCCTGCCTTGTATGCATGCTGTAGTAATTGCTTTACCTACTAAAAATAAGTTTTCTATTTGTCCTTTTCCATTATTGAGAAGTTTCTGTCTTTACAGCTTT
>NW_004443960.1:6329961-6335931 GCF_000243295.1 Trichechus manatus latirostris
GGTTCTAGCAGAAGGCTTTCTTTGTCCACGCTGGTGGAAAATCCTTGTCTTAGCCTCTGCATCATCCTTCCTGGTGTTCTTTGGAGATCTCCACATAACATCTAACCTTACCCCATTTGTGCTTGCTTCCCTGTGCCTGATCTGCTCTTTTTATAGCCTAAAAGCGAGTAGGTTTAAGACAAACTCTATACTAATATGACCTCATTAGCATAACAAAGAAAACCCTATTCCCAATAGGATTACATCCACAGGTATAGGGGTTAGGATTCCAACGCATATTTTTGAGGGACACAGTTTAATATAACACTCACTATGTTTCAGCCACTTTGGCCTCCTTGCTTTATTTGAATAAACCAAGCCCTTTCTAACTCAGGGCCTTTGCACACACTCCTCTTTCTGCAAAGTTCTGCCCATGGTTGTCTCCTACTCATCCTTCTCAATGTGGTTTCACTGTCACATTCCTGGAGAGCCATTCCCTGGCCGTGTATCGTAGAACAGCACCCTGTTCGGTTATCCCACCGCCCCGACCAGTTGCTGTCAAGTTGACTCCCACTCATGGTGACCCCATGAGTCAGAGCAGAACTATGCTCCATGGGATTTTCAATGCCTGATTTTTTGAAAGCAGATCACCAGGCCTTACTTTTGAGGCAACTGAGGCACCTCTGGTTGGACTCCACTCTCCAACCTTTTGGTTAGCAGCCAAGCACGTTAACCATTTGCAATTCCCCACTAGTCAACCTATTTCCTTCACTACATTTCTAAATATGCCAATACCTCATTTATTTACTCGTGTGTTGCCTGCCTCCTTCTAGAAGATTGGTGTCATAAGAGCAGGATTTTTGTCTTGCTTGTGTTGTCCCACCGCCCCTGGGGACTGAGAAGGTGCCCAGTAAACACTCGTTGTTGGTGGACATAGTTGCCAGTTGTGATAATCACGATGAAAGAAAAACATCAGATGCCATGGACATCATAACGGAAAGACTTAGTTTAGAATGAGGGTTCAGGGAAGACCTCCACGAAGCACTGATCTTTAAGTTTAAAGTTATACGAGAATAAGATAGGAAGAGAGTGGTGGGAGGAGAGGTCTGGACAGAGGAAACTATGGGCACAGCTGGAGAAGGGAAAGAGCTTGGAAAGTTCAGTGAATTGACAGAAGACCAATGTGCCTGGAGCCCAGTGAGGGAGGAGAGAGAGTTGTGTGAAGAGGAGGCTAGAGAATTCCCCCTTGGAAGCCGTGAGAGAGTTTAGACTGTATCATAAGTACAACGGGAAACCACTGGAGGAACATAAAGGGTGGGGGAGACACAACCCAGTAAATATTATAATTAGATCCCTTTGGCTCTTATGAGAAGACTTGATGAGCAAGGAAATAGAAAGGTGCCTAGGAGTCTCTGGGCAGCTCAAACAGTTAAGCACTCTGCCACTAACCAAAAGGTTGGCAGTTTGAATGCATCCAGTGGTGCCTCAGAAGAAAGGCCTGGTGATCTCCTTCCAATAAATCAGCCAATGAAAACCCTATGAAAAAGAAAAAAATAAAACGTTTATAGAGCACCTTTCTACTCTGACACACATGGGGTCATCATGAGTTGGGTTGACTGGACAACAACTGGTTTGGTATTTTTTTGTTTATTTTTGTTTTGGTAGAACAAAACCCGACTTAGGCACCCACTGAGTGATCATTTGTTGAATAAATGTGTTAATGAACAAGGGAGATCAGTGAGAAGGGAATTTGTTCTTGAAAGAAACCCTGTTTAATTTCGAAGTTTTTTGTTTGTTTGGGGTTGTGAGGCAAGGGGAGACAGAATGTTGTCACTCATGCTTCTAAACAATATCTAGTCAGGCGTCTTCTTTCATGCCCTGTCACTGCTAGCAAGATACAGTTGTACATCCCTTAGGTAGCCCTGGCTCCCAGAGTCATTCCTAAAGGTTTTCTCTGTCACTGTAGCTTTGTTAACATTCATTTTGTTCAGTTAATTTCAAGAACCCAAATGCTCATGTAAAGATGAGTCCCTTTGGGTCCATTAATGAGCACCAGAAATGTAGTCTACAGTGACAGAGCTTTGTCTTTACCTTTCGGAGTTGCAAAGCCCAAAGATAACCCTTACGTTGATGTGGACTCTTCTGCATTTCATTTCCACACCATCAGGATAGGAAATGAGGTAAGGGATAGTTTCAGTTAGAGCATACCAACTTCTGTAACACATATAATTCCAAATCTTAGTGGCTTAAATTACACAATTCAAGTTTATATCTTCTTCCCTGGAGTGCAAAAATGGGTGTTCCTGCTCCACAAAGTGATATGGGGACCCAGGTTTCTTCCATCTGTGGCTCTGCCATCACGGCTGCCAATGACATGGCGGGCCACAGGTGAGAGGCTTTATTTATGGGCTAAGCCGGATAGCAGACTCCACTGGCTGGAGGCGGTCACCTGGCCACAATTAACCACAAGGGAGTCTGGGAAATGTTGTCTAGCTCTCTCCCTGGAGGAAGAAGAAACTTGTTGGTAGACATCTAACCAAACTGACTTTGAACATTCTCCACAGAAGTGCGAGACAACCACAGATTTTTTCCTACAATTTAAAATATTTACCATCTAAACTAGTTTATTCATTAAAACATTACTGAATATTTTAGGCATTTTTTCCTTATTCTTGCTGGAAAAAAGTAGCTGTTCCACAGTTTGACCTTTCCAGTCTGCTTCATTTAATCTGTTTTACAAACAATGGAATAGTTGAGGATTTTCAGCTCTGCAGCTGAATTAAGCTACAGAAAGAAAGCTGCCTTTGAAGTCAGGGACTGAAATACACAGTAATAGAAGCAACCTGCAACTCCATAGGGTTTTGACCTTATTTTGTCACGTCTCCCAACAAACTCCTGACTTGTTCAGGGATTCTGCTTCGCTGTCTTCAATGACATCTTGACTTCTGCAACACTTCAAACCTTCTTTCTACCTGAATTTGCCTTCGGGTGTGATCCAAATTATACCTCAAAACTGGAACCATCTGTGCCTGGGGAAATCAGATATCTTTCAAAACTAGCTCAAGTGTTACCCCTTCCAGGAAGCTCTTCCAGACTTCTCTCACTCCTCTCCTAGATATAAGGGATTGTTTTTTTCCTGTGTATCTTGATTTATCCTGCATAGCCTTCTATGATAACTCCTGTGCTACTTTAATAGAGGAGCAATGGTGGTTCAGTGGTAGAATTCTCACCCTTTGTGTAGGAGACCTGGGATTGTTTCTCAGCCAGCGTACCTCATGTACAGCCGCCATCGGTCTGCCATTGGAGACGTGTATTGCTGTCATACTGAACAGGTTCCAGTGGAGTTTCCAGACTAAGAAGGACTAGGAGGAAAAGCCTAAAGATCTACTTCTGAAAATCAGCCAGTGAAAACCCTATGGATCACAAAGGTCTGATTCTCAAGTGATCCCGGGGCTGATGAAGGACTAGGCAGTGTTTTCTTCTGTTGTGCATGGTTCACTATGAGTTAAGGGCCTACTGGACAGCAGTGAACGACAACAGGTTGTTCTAATACAGTTCTGCTTACTTTCTTATTAAAATTTAATACTAGTTCATTGCAGAGAAAGTCAAAATTACAGATAAAAAAAAAAAAAAGCAAATACAAATTAGGTGTAATTTCACTATCGGAGCACTTATTGCTAGACCACACTGTCTGTCACTAGACCGAGGGCATGTTGAAGGCAGGGACTATGTCTCATGCTTTCTCATTGAATCTCATTGACATGCATGACATACATGAGACCCTCCATAGTAATAGAAGGATAGAAAGATGGCTAGACGGATGGCTAGATGACCCATCTTGCTATCCACAGATGAGCATACTGACTGACAATCTTTTTTAGAGTAAGCCTGGGGCAAAGTGAGAAAGGACTTATAAATGAAACATATTGGTCAGCTTCTGCTAAAGAAGTGCTGAGATTACAATTATGTAGTTTGCAAAGAGTTCAAATTTCTTCAGGGAAGTTGCCTTCCTGAGTTTAAATAAGTGTAAAAGTCAGGATAGACTACTCCAGATAACATCCCAACTATCAATCTCAGGGTTTCAACCCTTGAAAGTGTCTTTCTTTGTCTGACAGCTGTGCTGCTGGTCTATTCCACCAGGTGTCTCAGGATCCAGGCAGCTTCCATTTTGGAGCTACACCACCAGGGCTGAACCTACAGGAGAGGAGAGCGCCAGAGGGCTGCTCTTGGGCTTTCTGAATTCGGAGTGACTTCTGCTCAGCCCACTAGCCAACCATAGTCATCGGGCCTCACCTAACTGCAACAGTCTTTTGAGTGACCAGAAAAGATAGGAGAACTAGATGTGGCAGTGTCTACCAAATAACAATATCTCATGTGGTACTGATTAATCAGAAGACAGTATTATAAAAATGGCGACCCGTGCACAATGGGATTGGACTGTTGTGATCCGTAGGGTTTTCATTGGTTGATTTTTCAAAAGTAGATGGTCTGGCCTTTCTCCCTAGACTTGTCTTAGTCTGGAAGCTCCACTGAAACCTGTTCAGCATCCTAACAACATATAAGCCTCCACTGACAGAAGAGGGGTGGTTATGCACGAGGCACATTGGCTGCAAATCAAGCCCAGGTCTCCCGTGAGTTGGAGGCCAGCTTGACAGAGGCCAAGAATGACAGCAATATAATAGAAGTGGTTAAGAATGTGAACATGGGACTCCGACTGCCCGGGTCTGAATCTTTCCTGAGAACTGTTTGTGTAACCGTTTGGGCAAGTTGCTTATCTAACTTGCCAGGTTGAAAAATGGAGATAATAGTAGTTTTAATTACATAACATGCTGAGCACTGTATCTAGGGATTGTGTGAGCTCATGACATATTCTTGCTGTTATTAGTTGTCCTAGAGTCGGCCCCGACTCATAGCAACCTTGTATATAACAGAACAAAACGTCCCCTGGTTCTGTGCCATCTTCATGATCATTGGTATGTTTGAGTCCACTCTTGTGCCTATTGTGTCAATCCATTTCATGGAGGGTTTCCCTTGTTTTCGCTGATCCTCCGTTTACCAAACATGATGTCCTTTTCCAGCGATTGGTCTTTCCTGATGACATGTCCAAAGTAAGTGAAATGAAGTCTCACCATCCTGGTTTCTAAGGAACATTCTGGCTGTACTTCACTGACAACCACCACTGGTCTGTCGGTTTGTTGTACTGTGGTGGCTTGCATGTTGCTGTGATGCTGGAAGCTCTGCCACCGGTATTTCAAATGCCAGCAGGGTCACCCATGGTGAACAAGTTTCAGTGGAGCTTCCAGACTAAGACAGACTAGTAAGAAAGGCCTAACAATCTATTTCCAAAAATCAGCCAATGCAAACCTTAAGAATAAGAAATATTGTCTTTCAATGTCCATTAATGCTTCTAATAATCACCATTATTAAATCCAATAGAGGTTATTATTATTACTATTATTATTATTAAATTTGTTTCACACGCTCTGGCACCCTCAACTAGGGATAGACATAGGTAGAGCCTTTGAAAGGGTATACCAGAGGGCTCCACTCGCAATTTTTACAGATGTTTCCATCACTCTGAGTGAATTTGTACTGAGAATTCCCAGGCCCTTAAAGTGTTCGTTACTGAATCCCATGCAAGACTGTGCACTCTATTTTTTTAAGGAAAAAAAAACAAAACAGAGAGGGGTGTATCCATCATTTTCAACACAGCTGTCGCAGTCTGAAAATGATTGTACCACGTACCACCATTAACCCCATTGACTCTGTCACAGCAGAAAGGCTGATGTGGTGTTCTCAGCTGTGTCTCCGCAGAAACATTGACAGACTCAATAAACGCCCTGAAGTTTAACATGCATCTGCTGTCTGCCGAACAGCTCTGGGCACAAATAGCTTTCTTTTATTATGGACGGAAAGGCCAAGTGAAATTTTAATCAGACAGACAAGGAGAGTATCGGAGAACACTGAAATGCCAGCCTGCTGGTATTTCCA
>NW_004443960.1:6336375-6337650 GCF_000243295.1 Trichechus manatus latirostris
CCAACTTAAAAATTAAAACATTTACCAATACTGCTGCAATGACCTATTTGCTCCTTGGAGAGTTCGGTTTTCATAAAAACAATCAAGCAGAATTTTGTCAGTGCAAAGTACATAAAAGTATCATAAAGCATTGGAAACGCTGGAGCGAAAAGCAATCTTCCTTTCTTTGAAATAAAGCTTGGTCAAACTATGGAGTCATACGGTGTGAGGAGCTATAGTGCCATCTCTGACACTGATTTCTGTGTTTGTTCATTCATTCATTCATTGTGTTTCCTGCATTAATGCATTATTTTGTTCATTCCTCCATTCCTTCGGTAAATATTAAGTATAATCACAGACTTCTTTAAAATATAATTGATAACGATTGTTTTAATGTTTAATTATAACTTTCTGACCAGGATATTGAGGTTCTGTTGAGAATTCCTTATGGGATCGGGAGAGGATATTAGATTTTATTTGCATACTTATGGTTTTCGGAAGCCACAATACATTTTCTTTTAGAGTGTGACACAGCTGTTCGTGTGGAATACCCTCACTCACACTAGAAGAGCCAAAAGGCCATGCAAGGTGTTTTGATTGATACCCAGTTTTCCAGGTTTTCTTTCTTTTGTCTGCTTTAAGGGAACACCCGCATGGAGACTGAGTGGAACTGTACAGTCAGTAATCCCAGAGTTCTTGGTGATTTTCTTGACTGGCTAACCGCAGGCTAATGAGGCAGGTCTTACCAGGGGCCTCTCCTGCAAAGTGTCCACCCACATTCCCAGAGCTAATTTTACTATCGCAAACTCTTGTGGATGCTTTTGGGTACTGCTGATTCTTGACTGGGAAGAAGTGCCGTGGCCCTTTTGGGGAAAAAAGGTTGGGGGGACATCAAGGCATAGAACCTTCCAGAAAGGAGATGGCATCCCACGTGGACCTCCCTGCAAAAATGCAACTCCTGTGTTCTCTTCTAAAACCAAGGAACGTCATTATCATCATTTGAATGTTTTATAAGTAGATTTTTTTAGCTTGAAAAATTATGACTAAATGTTAGCTACTTGTATGATCTCAGCTAGGAAATGTCTAAGACATGATATAGTGCTGACAGTGGATTGTTTTCTTTAAAGAAATAAAATCATATCTTTCTACATTTTTTTTTCCTGATCATAGAACCAACACTTACCCATCATTGAAATAACAAATACTTCTTGCCTGTATAGAGAAAACTATTTCCTCACTAATCCCACCTCTCTGAGATTGTTCGCTGCTTGGGTCAACTTTGCCCATCTTGTTCTA
>NW_004443960.1:6342484-6346260 GCF_000243295.1 Trichechus manatus latirostris
GTCTCTGGTTGACAGATCAATAGGCCTCGTGACCCCAATTCTGTGTCATTAGCAAATATGGAGACCTAGTGGGTCATGGCTCACTTGGTCAAGGAATGGTAGTCCCCAAACAGCAAGCTATGTTGCCTGAAAACCAGTTCTTTTCCAGTCATGTCCATCGACAACAGGAGACGAGACTGCTTCGTGTTCCATGAGCAGAAAATTGGGTCATAATCAGGGAGAGAAAAATAAGACCCCACCAGATGGAATAGACACTGGGTAACACATCAGAAGGGAGAACAATCAAGCAAGTTGTCCCTAGAGCAGCAGCAATGCAAGAATGGAATTATGATGTGGAAATGTTTGAAGACCTTTGCCCCTATGAATCATGTATAGGGAAAACAGTGGAGCATCTACAGATGTCAAATAACCAATAAAATTTCATGAATGGTAATACTCACTGAGATCCCGGAGAATAAGGCTGACCTTACAACATGATCCACTAACAAAATTAGGTCATTTGTCTTTGAGAGGAGACGGCCACTTCCTTATTTTTTATTTATTCATTTGTAAGCAGCTGCTTTAATAAGCCTGCATAATCCTGGTTGGCATGCTCATAAGTTCCAGTAAAGCCGGGCAGAAAATTATAGATGGAAAGGCTGCCTCCTTATTACCCCAGAAAAAAGGCAATGATCAGCTAGCATTTCCACAGGATGCAGTTCTACCATGTCTACGGGGCAGAGCAATTTCCTTTTTCTGGGTCCTGACAATGCACATCACTGACACGTGGACTTATTTATTTCTCCTACATTCGGGAATTATCAGCAAATGTCTTAGTTCCATTGTTTCAGCCTCTGGTGCGTTTCTGTCTGAATCAGAGAAGAGGAACTTGGGAGGGTCTCAGGAACTCCTCAGCACAGCTGTCTAAACTTTCCTGAATCTGCAAGTTCAGAGGAAACGAGCCTGGACGATGATGTCTACAACTCAACATGAAGGCAGCCCCTGGGTGGCTCAAATGGTTAAGCTCTTGACTAGTAGCCCTAAGGTTGGCGGTTCAAACCCACCCAGCGGTACCTTGGAAGACAAGCCTGGCGACCTGTTTCCAGAAGCTCGCAAGCCTTGAAAACCCTATGAAGCAGTTCCACTCTGACACACACGGGGTCACCATGAGTTGCAGTCAACTCTACAGCAGCTAACAACGACAACCTAAACATGGCTCGAAAGCAGAGCAGCCAAGTTGCCAAAAAAGTGTGCATGGGGCGAAGAAGAGCTCCCAGGGTATGAAATTCTCTGGTCTGGTCTTCGGCATCCTACCAATTTAACATTCAAATCTGACAACAGATTTAAATGTCAGTCCCTTCTGCCAGATTGTAAGAGCTTTCACTTGAGAGACCATGTCTTAATTATCTTTGCATACCTCCTCTCTGCCATCTTCCTGCTGTCACGGAAAGAACAAGGCTCTGGGGTCAGCAAGACGAGAATTCTATAAATGAACCACCAATGCCCTCGACCATTAAAGATTAGAAGGAGAAATGGCAGGAGAAGGCAGTGTCACCTGCAGGCACCCCTTCCATCTGGAAAACAAAAGCTTCCTCAGAGACCCCTAGCAAACTTCCAGGAAGACATGGGCAAGATCCTCGATCTGTTGTCATGCCAAGGTCTCTGGCCAGGCCTGTGAGCACCACTGTATAAATACTGGGCTCACAGGCAAAGGGACAGTGGTGCCCCCATCCGTGGGGCATTCTAGGAAGGGTATCCTGGACCAGACACAGGTGGATGGACCAGGTGCTTCTGCTCCAGGGGAGAAACTCCACTCCCCTTTTGCACTCCTTTTCTGTTGAGTGAGTGTATTAGTTTAGTATGGCTGCTGTAACAAATTACTACAAACTTGATGGCTTGAAACAACAGGGATTTATTCTGTCACAGTTCTGGAGGCCAGAACTCCTAAATCAACATTCCTGAGCTGCAATCCAGGTGTCAGTGGGGCTGTGCTTTGGAGGTTCTGGGGGAGAATCCATTCCTTGCCTCTTCCAGCGCCGGGTGGCTGCAGACATTCCTTGACTCATGGCCACATGACTCCAGCTGCTGCCTCTGTGGTCACATTGTTCCCTCCTCTTCTGTGTGTGTCAGTCTCCCTCTGCCTCCCTGCACCACCCCCATGATCTTTGGTCTGCTCGAGTCCATTGTTGCGGCCACTGTGTATTCTGAGTGCCTTCCAACCTACAGACCCATCTTCTAGCACTGTAGCAGACAATGCTCTGTTGTGATCTGTAGGGTTTTCACTGGCTGACTTTTGGAAGTAGATTGCCAGGCCTTTCTTCCTAGTCTGTCTTAATCTGGCAGCAGTGCTGGAACCTGTCCACCATGGGTGACCCAACCTGAGTGAGAATATGACAGTGGTGGATGCCTCCAGGATATGGGTTGTGAGCAGTTGAGGGTGATGGTGAATGTGTGCCAGCTCCTTGTATTATAGGAGGGACTTGGAAGGAATGAATTTGCACAGCCAGAAGCAGAAGCTGTCAGCTGCTCTGAGGCTGATATGTGAACCTGGGCAGTTTACCATCCTTGTTGGATTTGTTTACCGGGACACAGCATCATTGGAGTAAGGCGTCTTGCTGTGCATGAAGAGGAGTTGTCCCCTGACCTCATTTGAAGAGACCACCACGGGGTGATTTCCTCCCCAACAGATGACTGACGTTACAATGTGCCATCAAATGATCAGTATGGTAAATGGTTAATACGGCTCGGGCCCCGATCCATATGATTGATACAAATAATTAGCTCTTCCTGGGCAGTGGCCTGCATGTCTAGGTAACTTTTATTTTTTCAGACAGTCATCTCTGTAATGAGCTATTAGTCTGCAGGCCAGAAAGAAAAAAAAGGGAGAAAGAAGGAAAGACCTCAGGCACTGAAGTCTTTGTTCCTTCCAGCCATCCTCATTTATTTGAAGCCAAAAGTGATAAAGTTTCCTTTTCCATAACTCCATTGCCCTGGATTGTAAAAACAACTCAAAATACGAGGGTCTGATTCTTCCTTGTTTCGGTAATGGTTTCTGGGGTTTAGACAGAGCATGTATTTTAATCTTCATCCTCTTCATCTTCACTTAGTCCCATTAACACAAGGAAGGACATATACCATGAACACCATTTTCCAGTTAGACAATATAAGGAAAGATGGACAATCACTGTGATTAATATGCTTGTATTAGAAAGCAGTCTTCGCAAATGACAGGACCTGTGTATAGGAAATGGGGTTAATTATTGAAAGATTTAACTAGAATATCTTACATAAATAAGGGAATATCTGGGTAGCCAAACTGTTGCAATTTCATGGCCATATCCAGAACGCTAAGACCTCTAGGAATAGGCAATTCAGTGAAGTTAGGATTTTCTCCCTCCTTTTCCTGACTGGAACCCTGGTGGCGCAGTGGTTAAGAGCTCGGGTGCTAACCAAAAGTTCGGCAGTTTGAATCCACCAGCTGCTCCTTGGAAACCCTATGGGGCAGTTCTACTCTGTCCTGCAGGGTCGCTGTGAGCAGAACTGGCGTGACGGCAACGGGTTGGGTTTGGTTTCCTGACTAGTTTACCTGTTTCACCTGGCCGCTGACATCACCTGAACCTCACATCCCACCAGGGAAGACTGACTTTTTTTCCCTGTACTGGTTCATCTATGACGGGGAAGACTTTGCTCACTGAGATGAGAATGGGATACCAGCCCCTGAATTTATCGATGGTGACCAATCTGTGGTTTTTAAAAGCCATTCTAGTTCTTGCTGATTCGGGACTCTGGTCATGTCT
>NW_004443960.1:6346920-6366177 GCF_000243295.1 Trichechus manatus latirostris
TTCTGACTTACCATTTAGCAACCTGTCAAGTCCTGAGCTAATGAGCCTATCCGAAGGAATTCGATGCATTTGTTTTGTTTTATTTTTAAGCGTCAAGACGAACCTAGTTTTTCTTAGGTCAGAGGAAGTTAAGAGGGAGATTCTCAACCAATGTATGGGAAAGAAGAGTTTTCTCCTCCATTCACACGTTTGTCCCAAGCATGGGCTTGCTTAAAGTACTTCATGTCCTTTGGTCTAATAAGCCAGCAATTGGAGTATCCCAATTATAATTGTAATTTAATATTTGAAGGAGGGAATGACTGCCTCATAAGAGACCTCATCAGAGGGGTGGTAATTAGCATTTTGAGTTCAGATTTTCAACCCAAGTACAGGAAAAATGAGAACAGTTGCATGATTGCTTAATTTTGTTTTTGCTTTTTTTGTTGTTGTTCGTTCTTTTTTTAATGGTGGACTTGTAGTGGCTCAATACTATCTGTCTGGAAAGGACATAGTCATGGCCATTTGGTTCCTGCATGCAAGTGAGAGACACATTTCTTGAAGTTGCATTCTTACAGCAACCACGCTCATTATATTTTGAATGGTCTGGTTACAGCTTAATTATCATAGTTAAGTTTTCCAAGGATGATTTTATTCATGTAAGATTGAGAAGACATCAAAGACTAGGAACAATAATTGAATGGGATGACATATCAAATAAGGGGGTTCAACCTGACTTTTTAAAAATAGATCATTTATTTTATTTTTGTTGTTGTTGTTGAGAATATACACAGCAGAACATACACCAAGTCAACAGTTTCTACATATAGATTCAGTGACATTGATTACATTCTTCAAGTTATGCAACCATTTTAAACCCTTCTTTGCTGAGGTGTTCCTCCCCCATTAACATAAACTCACTGCCCCCTAAATTTCCTATCTAATCTTCCGAGTTGACATTGTGAGTTTGATCCTTAAAAGAGCACAATGCTCAAGGCAGACATTCTTTACTAGTTAAGCTAAACTATTGTTTGTTTTTAAGAGAACTTCAAGGGATATTTTTGGTTAAAGGTTTAAGGTTTAAAGATTATCTCGGGGCAAAAGTTTCCAGGGGTCATCCAGCCTCCACAGCTCCAGAAAGTCTGGATTCCATGATAATTTGAAACTTTGTTCTAATTTCTTCTCAACTTGACGTTTTAATTGAATGATGTACACCCAAAACACGTCTGTATTCTATTCTGAGTTGAAATGCTTGGGGACCTGAAAAGTCAGAGCAGTGGTAGGAGAAAAATCCTCAGTTCAGCAAGTAAAATTCAGACTCTTGGCTATTTTTGACACAAAGATGTAACTGCAGTATTATGTATTCTATAACTACTGTAGTTCCAAAAGGAAGATTTTTCCTCTTTGTCAGTAAAATGTAGGTGAAAACACATTGACATAATGTAGTTGAATTGACCAAGTCACAATGCATCTAGTTATGTATTGGGGTCAGGGATGAGGCTGGGAGCGGGAAATAAATGATGCTCCCTTGGCAAAATCGTTGAGCACTCGGCTGCTAACTGAAAGGTTGGCAGTTTGAACCCACCCAGTGGCTCCACAGGAAAAAGACCTGGCGACGTGCTCCCGTAAAGATTACAGCCATGAAAACCCTATGGAGCAGTTCCACTCTGTCACATGGCATACCTATAAGTCAGAATCGACTTGACGGCACCCAGCAAACCCTTGACAGCACCAGTGCTCGTGACTTCTTCTAAAAATGTGGTAGAAATGCAAATTAATTCCTCCATCTAGTGAGAACATGGCATTTATTCTTCACAAAAAGGCCACCTCTTGAGTATCATTTCTCCTCATTTCCAATTGATCATATCTGTCGTCTCTTTACAGTCAAGGGGATTCTATCCATAATCCCCTACTCCACTCCTAAAAGAGATGAGAAAACTTTTCTTTTCTGATCCTTTCTCAGCTGCTAACTGAAAGGTTGGCGATTCGATCCACCCAGCTGCTCAGCAGGAGAAAGACCTGGTGATCTACTCCTGTAAAGATCATAGCCAAAAAACAAAAACAGAAATGAAAAAAACCCCCGTGGGGCAGTTCTATTACTTTGTCTCACGGGGCTGCTGTGAGTCGGAAGTGATGCAACAGCACCCGGCAGCAGCATCCCATTCTGAGGATCTCAAATCATTTCTTTTTACTTGTTGGTTGTCTGTCAACCAGAAAACTTGATAGTCATAAGAACGACTCTTGCCCTTGCTCAAGTATCTGAACCTAATGCCAGTGAACTAAGAAATTTCCCCCCTGGGAGAAGACTCTTTGTTGGTGCTGTGGTAAAAATCTGAGTTGAGATGAGCCACACTTTGTAGGGAATGTTTCTGGGGTCTCCTACCGTGGAGGAAAAAAAAGGTCTCTCTGTGTTGACACCTAACCTCCACAGAATTGCCATTTGCTAGTCACTAAGTGTTGTGACCATTTAGTTCCGCTTTTTTCAGTAACTACAATATCAGCAAAATGAAAAAATGTTTTCTAGCCCTGATCTTCGACAATAGCCGACATGTTAATATAAAATTATTTTAATCCCTCAAAAGGCACAAGTGGTCTTTCTTTTATCTGCCACTGTTGTTTCTTTATAGATTCACAGTTTTGAGTATTCAGAGCTGGCTTTTCCTTTCAGTTAGAGGAATGCAATCGAGAGAAGTGTTATTGATGAGGGCTGATTAAGCAAATTAATGAATTGAGACAGCTGAATAGGAAGTGAGACGAATTTGAGGAGTGGAATTGGTTTTTGCTCATTGACTGTAAAGAATAGGAGTCAAAACCACAAGGGTTCCCGATGGAACAAACTGCATTGCCAAGCTAAGGGAAGAAAAGGTATTTGAAATTGTGTATATATATATTTCTTTCTTGTCCAAAGCAGAATCGTGTGCCAGCTATTCACTGCTTTCTTTGCAGATATTTTCCTTGCCTCATTTTCAGAGTCATCTGCAATATCTCAAATGGAGTCATCCAACAGATACGTATTGAAAGTCCTTTGTGTTCAGACACTACATCAGGCACTTGTGCTGCTGGTAGAAATATATTACTTAATACACCTGGTTACTGAATGTTCTTAATTCTATGAGGCCCCTTTGAAAATCGAGTCCAGTGTCCTTTGCTGGGGATGCTAAACATTCATCTTTGGAAAGCATTTGTTATGTCACACTCTTCAAATTGGCAAAGTTAAAAATTCAGGCTCTACCATGGTGGAACAACGGTTAAGCGCTCGGCTGCTAACTGAAAGGTTGGTGGTTCAAACCCACCAGTGGCTCCATAGGAGAAGACCCAGAGGTCTGCTTCTGTCCAGATTACAGCCTAGAAAACCCTATGGGGCAGTTTGACTCTGTCACGTAGGGTTGCTATGAGTCAAAATTCATGCAATGGCACCCAGCAACAACAACTGTCGCCATGTGTTGGCAAGGATATGGGAGAACAGGCACCCCAACAAGCTGTTGGTGGTAGTATAAATTGATGAGACTGCTTTGGAGAGCATTTTAGCTACATCAGGAAAAATCAAAGATGCCTATACCACTATACAGCGCGGTTCACTGCAGTGCTATTCATGACCGTCCAAAGGCAGAAACGACCCAAGAGTCCATCAACAGCTGAATGGATCAACAGAATGCAGTCCACGCATACAATGCAATACTCTTAAGCCATAAAAAGGGCTGGAGTTCTTATACATACGACAACACGGATGAACCTTGAAAACAAGCTGAGTGAAAAAAGTCAGTTACAAAAGGACAGATAGTGTATGATCCCGCTATATAAAATACCTAGAATAAACAGATGCATAGAGACGCTAGGCTATTAGTCCTTACAAACAGGGAGTTCATGCTGACGGGGTACTGAGTTTCTGTTTGGGGTGATGACAAAATTTTGGAAATAGGTAGTGGTGATCGTTGCACAACATTGTGAATGTAATTAGTGTCACTGAGTTGTACATTTAAAAAATGGTTAAAGTGGCAAATTTTATATTATATATATTTTTTCCACATTAAAATTTTAAAATAAACGATGCAAATATCCTTTGACTCAGCCACTTCCCCCCCAAGTCCATGCACAAAGAGACACATAAGAATATGCATTTTAGCATTATTGAAAGAAGAAGTTGGGAGAGCAAAAAAACAAGCTAACATTAATTGCCCATGAATTGGAAAATTGAATGTAAACTGTAGTGCAGTGTGTCTGTGGAATGCGGTGCTGCAGTTAGAGGGAATACATTAGATCTCCAGGTGTCAACACGGCTAAATCTCAGAACCGTAATGTTGAACACAACAACAAAAAGAAGAAATTTGTAGAAGGAGATATACAGTGTGGTATATTTTATGTACAGTTTAAGAACCTAGGAATATACAATATATTCTCGCTCCGCAGGAGAAAGATGTGGCAGTCTGCTTCCGTAAAGATTACAGCCTTGGAAACCCTATGGGGCGGTTCTACTCTGTCCTACAGGGTCGCCATGAGTCAAAATTGACTTGACAGCGATGGTTTATATATATATGGCAAAATAAGAGAGAGATGTAGGGAAGGATGCATACGAAGTCAGTTCTCTGGTCTTCAGAAAGGTTTTGTGCAAAGATACTGCCCATTTCAAGTGCAATCCCTTGGCAAGATTGTTTGGGGCAGATGAGGAAAGGAACTCAGTGCTCTAAGCCTACAAGACAAAAGCTGGACTAGTCGAACGGTTCCCTAATGTCTTTGATCAATGCAAACTGCTAATTGAAAGGCACGACTCTCTTTTCCAAAAGGAATGATTTTCTCCTCCACTCAGTTACTAGGATAATTGCTCCAACTCTCAGTGTTCCTTTAACTGGGCAGATCCACTGCTAGCATCTAAAGCTCTCATTTCATATTAAACCACTAAGTTGTTCCAGTTAATAACCCCTCTGTTGGGTCTTCCTCTTGCAATATTACCGACTTGGCCTGTGCCTTCCTCTATTTTACAGTGTGCGTGGTGAGGTTAAATTTGTTTTGGAAGGCACTGAAGTCTTCCAGATTTACAGCTGCTTGAAAACCACATTGATAATAAATATTTGGCACAAGTTTTTTTTTTTTTTTCTTTTTTTTTACAGTCGTACACTCTCCCTCTTTCTGCCCATTGTCCTTTTTTTTGGTCTAGCCTGCACTTTCTCCCTGCCCAGAAATGCCATTAACATTAACAAGTGTTCTCCTTGGCACACGCAGGGGGTCTGCAGAGGGAACGGGCTTGGAATGTGGAATAGGGAGTCTTGACTCAGACAAGAGCTCCGATGCAGATTGTGCGTCTGGCAAACTCAATCAGCTCCGGTCAATACTGACGGGAAAAGCAGGGCAAAACTGATTTTGATGAGAACATGTCATTGAACTGTAGGTGAGGCTTGGGAAGGAGGTGCGCAATGAAAAGAGCCATTTCATTTCGCTTTTGTGTTCATCAAGGGCTTGCTGTGGGTGCCAGGTATCATGTTAGGACTCAGGGGCATAAAGTTAAATGGAGACTGGCCCCTATTCTAGAAGAAGCCCCTAGCTGACACAAACAGTTAAGCCCTGGGATACTAACCGAAAGGTTGGTGGTTCGAACCCACCTAGCGGTGCCTCGGAAGACAAATGTGTGATCTGCTTCAGGAAGGACACAGCCTTGAAAACCCTAAGGAGCAGCTCTACTCTGCACACATGGGGTCGCCACGAGTTGGAATCAACTCCATGGCCACTGGTTTGGTCCCTACTCTAGAGATCCTGTAGTGCTTAAAAATCCCCTGGACATATTGTAAAGACTTGGGTTCCCGGGTCACCCCCAGAGATTGTGACTCTGTAGGTCTGGGGTGGGGGACGTTGAGCGTTCCCGTTTAACAGGCTCACAGGTAATGCTGATTCTGCAGGTCCCTGGAAGCACTCTTTGAAGAGCAAAGCCCTGGAGTAGATTTTGATGAAATGGAGGATGAGAGTCAAATAATAAAGCTGTTTCATTCAATGCTATGGGGAAATGCAATGGCAGAGTTATTAGCAATATTACAGAAACACAGGAGAGGGAACAAACAACTCGGCCTCGCAAAGACCTGCAGGAAAGAAGCAATATTTGGCCGGGATATCAAAGAATGAAGAGATTTCTAGGCAGAAAGGGAGTTAGCATTGCAGGCAGAGAAAATAGCGTGTATAAAGATAAAGCCCTGTGCCTACGCCGGATGCACATGGGAAACAGGAAGTGGTTTAGTATGAACAGAACTGGGGTAGAAGAGGGAGGGTCACAGACGGTCTTAAAAATTAGTCTGTGGCCTGTTTTTGAAAGGGTCTGTACTATCCTACAAAGGGGCCCAGGGGCAATGATGGTTCGGTGGTAGAATTCTCCCCGTCCATGCTGGAGACCTATATTCAATTTATAGCCAATGGATCTCGTGCACAGCACCACCTGGCTGTCCGTGGAGACATGTTGCTGTGTCCACTTGCGTGTTGCTGTGATGCCAGACAGGTTTCAGCAGAGCTTTCAGACTAAGATGGTCTAGGAAGAAAGGCCTGGTGATCGACTTCTGAAAATCAGCCAGTGAAAACTCTGTGGACCACGGCAGTCTGATCCACAGCCACTCATGGGGATGACATAGGCGGCCTTTTGCTCCATTGAGCGTGAGGTCGCCATGAGTCGGAGGCTGACTCAGTGACAGCTATCAACAACTGAAGGCTTTGGTACATCATTCTGTATTGGAGAACAACGGAAGAATCTTTTTTGAAGATTCTTTGTAGGAGGTGGATGAAATGAAACTGATTAGCAGGGGATAAGTTTCCAGGTGAGAAAAGACAAGGGCTTGCCTGAATTTGTTCTTGACATAGAGAAGGACATGCCACAAAATATTTCAACTTAGAGGCAAGTCCCTCAGGTGGGAGACGAAACATCTCTGGATGCAGCTTAGAGAAAATGGCCAAGAGCAAATGGTCAAGGTGAGTTTGTGGAGATGACACCTGGGGAAACAAGAGAGTGAGGACTCACTCACCATCAGTAGAATCTGCCGAAACATCAAAGCTCACTACTGAAATTCAGAACAGAAAAGACCTATAAAGGAAGAAACTAAGCAAGCTTTGCCTTCTTTGTTGCTGTTGTTAGCTGCCATCTGGTCGCTTCTGACTCATGACGACTCCATGTGTACGGAGTAGAACTGCTCCCTAGGGTTTTCATGGCTGTGACCTCTTGGAAGCAGATCACCAGGCCAGTCTTCCAAGATGCTTGTGGTTGTATTCGAGCTGCCAGCCTTTCAGCTAGTAATCGAGAGCTTAACCATTTGCACCACTCAGAGATGTTCTGTTGTTGTTAGATGCCGTCAAGTCAGTTCTGACTTATAGTGCCCCTGTGTACAACAGAATGCAACACTGCCCTGTCCTTCGCCATCCTCAGCATTGTTGCTATGTTTGGGCCCATTGTTGCAGCTGCTGTGTCAATCCATCTTGTTGAGGGTCTTCCTCTTTTTCGCTGACCCTCTACTTTACCAAGCATGATGTCCTTCTCCAGGGACCGGTCCCTCCTGATCACATGCCCAAAGTACGTGAGATGAAGTCTTACCATCCTCACTTCTAAGGAGCATTCTGGCCGTACTTCTTTCAAGACAGATTTGTGCATTCTTCTGGCAGTCCATGGGATATTCAATATTCTTCGCCAACACCGTAATTCAAAGGTGTCAGTTCTTTAGTTTTCCTTATTCATTGTCCAGGTTTCACATGCATATGAGGTGATTGAAAATACCATGGCTTAGGTCAGGTGCACCTCAGTCTTCAAGGTGACATCTTTGCTTTTCAACACTTTAAAGAGGGCTTTTGCAGCAGATTTGCCCAATTCAATATGTCATTTGATTTGTTCACTGCCTCTTCTGTGGGCATTGATTGTGGATGCTAGTAAAATGAAATCCTTGACAGTCTCAATATTTTCTCTGTTTATCGTAACATTGCTTATTGGTTCAGTCATGAGGATTTTTGTTTTCCTTATGTTGAGGTATAATCCACACTGAACACTGTAGTCTTTGATCTTCATCAATAAGAGCTTCAAATCCTCTTTGTTTTCATCAAGCAAGGTTGTGTCATCTGCATATCACAAGTTGTTAATGAGTCTTCCTCTAATCCTGATGTCTTGTTCTTGTTCAAATAGTCCAGCTTCTTGGATTATTTGCTCAGCATACAGATCGAAAGTATGGTGAAAGGATACAACCCTGACACACACCTTTCCTGATTTTAAAACACCAGGAATCCCCTTGTTCTACTAGAATGACTGCCTCTTGGTCTATGAACAGGTTCCTCGTGAGCACAGTTAAGTGTCCTAGAGTTCCCATTCTTTGCAATGTTATCCGTGATTTGTTCTGATCTACACAGTCGAATGCCTTTGCATTGTCAATAAAACACGGATAAACATCTTTCTGGTATTTTCTGCTTTCGGCCAGGATCCATCTGACATTAGCAATGATATCTCTTGTTCCATGTCCTCTTCTGAATCCAGTTTGAATTTCTGGCAGATCCCTGTTGATACACTGCTGCAACCGTTTTTGAAAGATCTTCAGCAAAATTTTACTTGTGTGCGATGTTAATGATATTGTTCGATAATTTCCACATTCTGTTGGATCATCTTTCTTTGGAATGGGCACAAATATGAATCTCTTCCAGTTGGTCAGCCAGGTAGCTGTCTTCCAAATTTCTTGGCATAGATGAGTGAGCACCTCCAGTGCTGCCTCTGTTTGTTGAAACACCTCAATTGGTATTCCGTCGGTTCCTGGAGCTTTGTTTTTTGCCAATGCCTTCAGTGCAGCTTGACTTCTTCCTTCAATATCATCGATTGTTCATCATATGCTGCCTCCTATTAATTCATTATGTGGTTTATACCAGTAGAACACCCAGCAGGGATTGTGTTTAAGTACCTATTACTATCATTTCCTGTTCATGTAGACAAATAGCCTCCCTATATAAATGTCAACAAAAATCCTCACAACTGGATGGATAAGAAACATCATGATAAATGGAGAAAATATTGAAGTTGCAAAAGATTTCATTTTACTTGGATCCGTGATCAATGCCCATGGAAGCAGCAGTCAAGAAATCAAGCCACGTGCTACACGGGGCAAATCTGCTGCAAAAGACCTCTTTAAAGTGTTGAAAAGCAAAGGTGTCACTTAGAGGACTAAGGTGTGCCTGACCCAAGCCATGATATTTTCAATTGCTTCATATGCATACCAACGCTGGACAATGAATAAGAATTGATGCCGTTGAATTACGGTGTTGGCAAAGAATAGTGAATAGACCATGGACTGCCAGAAGAATGAACAAGTCTGTCTTGGAGGAAGTACAGGCAGAGTGCTTCTTAGAAGCAAGGATGGCAAGGCTTCATCTCACGTACTTTGGACATGTTATAAGGAGGGACCAGACCGTGGAGAGAGACATCATGCTCGGTAAGGTAGATGGTTGGCGAAAAAGAGGAAGACTCTCAATGAAATGGATTGACACAGTGGTTGCAACAATGGGCTCAAACATAGCAACGATTGTGAGGATGGTGAAGGACCGGGCAGTGTTTCCTTCTGTTGTACCTAGGGTTGTGTTAGTCGGAACCAACTGGACAACACCTAATAACAGCAACAACAACGTATAAATGTCATTAAAGATGATGCCTTTTCTTGGATGCTCTCTTTAATCTTTGTCAGATGAAGATTAGGTAGGAGGCAGAGAATGGCAATAAAATACTAAAATTGGTTTTTAAAACAGATAAAACTAAAAACCAGTTATCATCCAGCCAATTCTGACTCATGGCAACCCCGTGTGTGTCCAGGCAGAACTGTGCATACTCCATAGAATTTTCGATGGCAGATTTTTCGGAAGTAGGTCACTAGAACTTGCTTCCAAGGCATCTCGGGGTGGACTCAAATCTCCAACTTTTCGGTTAGCAGCCAAGCACCTTAAGGGTTTGTGACACTCAGGCACTCCTTTAAAACTGATACTAGTGTACAGGTTGAATGTTAGCACTTCTCTTTACCAAGTCAAATGAAACCCTAAGGTGGGAATGAGCCCTGTGGTCCAGTCTCAGGAGAGTGTGTGATGAAAGAAACCAAGTCTTGTTGTCAAAATGAACTTCCAGATCGTTCACTGGCGTAGTGAATATTTATTAACAATTCACCTGTGCATTCCTATTCGGCTCCTTCACCCCCAGACTTCTTTATTCTTCCCTCTCTTGCAAAATCCTCATGAATCTTTCCTCCAGAATGGTTTGTAATCTTTCTTACCCTCCTCATTTCATCCAGATTCTACCTTGTAAAGCCTTTAATTAGCCTGCCTGGGCAAGGCAGATCCCACTTTAGAGAGGGTAGAAATAAAACTCACAAAACAGAAATCTCATAAAACAGGCAGATGGAGCGGTCATTTCAGGGAAATTAGCTTAATAATTCTTGTCCCATCACATAAATAATTCATCATTTTATTATTCTTTTATCACCAGATAGCTATACTTTTCCCCCAAAATGTAACTCTTCCACTTTGACACACATTGAATAATAAGAAATTAGATATTACATTTCACTCTTTAGTCATCCAATCCAGGGATCTGAAGACAAGAGAAATGCCAAAATACTAATAATAGATCCAAAAAGATAAAATATGGGGGGGGGCATAGTTTCACATTAACATTCAGGCATTTGAAAAAAGCACCAACGTTTCATTTTAAAAATGCCATTGCCATGCCCAAAACTTTAGGAAGGGCATAATCTCAGATTAAAGAAAAACTCTAATTAAAACTTTAGCTTTACTTTTAAAATCCCCTTTTCCTGTCTTCTTATCATGCACTAAAATATCCCTCATCACAGGCTGTTTGGGTCAAAGGAACAGCATTTGGGAATCATTGATCTAATTCATGCATTTTATTTAGTTCATAATTGAAAATTCCAAATTGGCTTTAAAAACCTTTGGACAGTACATGAAATCCTGAAGAAGTTGCTTCCTTGCATTCTTTGCTCTCCCTAACCTGTTTTTTTTTAAATTTAGTTTTCCTGTGAGGTGTTTTTGAAAACATTTAAATAAAGACATTCACAACTTGTGTCTTCTTGTTGGAAGCAAATTCCTATTTTTCTAGTGTCATGAAAATTGATATTCGTTAAAACAAGAGGATCATTTTTGGTTATCCTTTGGTGATAAACTCAAAACATGAGATCCAAGTGTTAATCCTTTTCCTCAGTTCTGGTTTCAACTTTTTTTTTGGTGGGGAGGTCACTTCCAAATAGTTATAATTAGTTAAAAATATATGTTCATTGTAGAAAACATGAAAAATATAGAAAAACACAAAAAGAAAAGTCACATCTAATTTTTTTCACTGTTTATATTTGGTGTACATCATTTAGGCTCATAAACTTGAACAGACATACCTTTTCTAACATTCATTCAATGTGTAGTTATTGATTTGCCACTGTGTTCCAGGAATTATGTTAGATGGCAGAGATACAATTTGGATTACTCTGTAGATAATATTTTGTATCTAGTTTTTTAAATGTTTCATTCACTGGGCTGTTATGGACTATGATATTTATTATTCTTCCTCATGAAGTGTAAGAACAGCACTTGTTGTTGGGTGCTGTCCAGTCAATTCCAACTCATAGCAACCCCATGTGACCAAGTAGAACTGACCCATAGGATTTTCTAGGCTGTAATCTCTACAGGAAAAGGAGCCCTGGTGGTGCGGTGGTTATGTGCTCCACCGCTAACGGAAAGGTTGGCAGTTCAAACCCACTAGCTGCTCTTTGGAAGAAAAATGTGGCAGTTTGCTTGCTTTGAGATTTCAGCCTCGAAACCCTATGGCATAGTTCTACTCTGTTCTATAGGGTCGCTATGAGTCAGAATCAACTCCATGGCGATGGGTGTGTATGTATGTAATCTTTATGGGAGCAGTTCACCAGGTCTTCCTCACAGTGGAGCCTCTGGGTGCGTTGGAACCGCCAACCTTTCGGTTGGCAGCCAAGTGCTTAACTGTTGTGCCACCAGGGCCCCTTAAGGACAGCATAAACCCATTGCATCGAGTCCCTTCCGACTCATAGGAAAGCGACTCTATAGGAAAGTGTAGAACTGCCCCCAAAGAGTTTCCAAGGCTGTGATCTTTACAGAAGCACACTGCGACATCTTTCTCCTGCAGAGCAGCTGGTGGGTTCAAACCTCCCACTTTTCAGTTAACCCAGGGCCTAACCCCTGCACCACCAGGGCTCCTTAAGGATAGCATACCAGTTGCCATCAAGTTGATTCTGACTCATAGCAACCTTATAGGACAGAGTAGAGCTGCTCCGCTCCGTAGGATTCCCAAGGAGCGGCCGGTGATTGGAACTGCCAATCTTTTGGTTAACAGCTGCGCTGTCAACCACTGCACCACCAGGGCTATAGGGACAGCATAGCATTCCCTAACCCCTTTACTTAATAAGATCATTCTGACTTCTTTTTCCTCTTATTTACTATTTGATCACTTTTTACAAATAGATTGGTTTTTTGATGCATTTTTATGTTTTTGTAAGTGGTGTGGATTACAATTGTGCACTGAAAAGTTTCAGGTACAATTAAGCTCCTCATTCTTATGCACAGTCCTATTAATAACATGGTCTCTTGCCTTCGAAAGCAACTTAGTGCTAGCATGTTACATGAAAAGCTAAACCATTTTGTTCTCTTCCAGTAGAGTCTAAATCAAGTATGCAGTCAGGGAAAAGAGAGGGAGAAATACTGGCTAGCACCGGCGCTTTAGATAAATGTGGAAAGAGAAGGATTACAATAGAAGACAGAGGCAATCTTTTTGTATCAGATAATTCCCCTCTCCTTTTCTTTCCCTTGCTCTTTTCCTACATGATATGCATTTTTCTTTATATTAAAAATGGCTTTGTTTGCCGTATCTCTGGAGGTTCTTTATCACTTCATTCTGTTCTCATTATTTTTTAATGTTCATGAAATGTAAACTACTTTCCTACCACTTGGGGTTTTGTGGTTGGAAATGATGGACTTTAAGCTATGGTGAAAGAAACAATACGAAAGTATATCCATTCTTGTTATAGAACAGTGGAAAGCTATAAATGGAGATGAGAAGTTGGGAAAAGGAAAAAAAAAAAAAAAGGATCCAACCCCAAAATCCATCATCTCTGGGTCTGCTTGCCTTTCACCTGCATCTTTGGGTTAAGCTACAATGTATAATGCAAGAAGAGCCTTTTAGAAAGGGCTTTGTTAAAAGGCTGGGGAGTTCTGAGACTGTGACCTTTGTGCGCTTTCTTCTTGCCACACAAAGCATCAGGATGAGAAAACAGGACCTTAAGTATCATTGGCTTCATGAAAATATCTAAAGGTCATTGTTTTTAAACTTACAAAAAAAATACTTAAAAACTGCTAGTTAGAATCTGTATTAGCTGGTCTTAAAAAGAAAAAAATTCAATGACTTCTTCTCACGAGAAGTTTGTATTTAATGACTGCATTCTGACCAGCAGGAACATGTCCAAAGGGGATTTCCTAGAAAACAGTCAGGTTTTAGCTTACAAGCCTAACTGCAGATGTTTTGTGAATTTTCATCCTGGTCTTGCAAAGAAAGTCACTAAGCTACATTGGGCTAACCTCACTGAGAGTTTTCTTTCTGATGAGCATGGGTGAGATAGTTCCTTCTGGAACGTCACTGCCTCTTGATGATTTTTTTTTTTAATTTTATTGTGCTTTAGGTAAAAGTTTACAGATCAAGTTAGTTTCTCATTCAAAAATTCACAGACATACTGTTTTGTGAAATTGGTTGCAGTCCCCACAATGTGACAGCACTCTCCCCTTTTCCACCCCGGGTTCCTCATGTCCATTCATCCAATTCCTGTCCCTTCCTGACTTCTTGTCTTGTATTTGGGCAGAAGTTGCCCATTTGGTCTCCTATATTTGATTGAACTAAGAAGCGCGTTCCTCACGTATGTTATTGTTTGTTTTATAGATCTGTCTAATCTTTGTCTGAAAAGTAAGCTTTGGGAGTGGTTTCATTTCTGAGTTAGCAGAGTGTCCGGGGGCCATAGTCTCAGGGGTTCCTCTAGTCTCTGTCAGACCAGTAAGTCTGGTCTTTTTTTGTGAATTTGAATTTTGTTCTACATTTTTCTCCCATTCTGTCCAGGACTCTCTTGTTGTGATCCCTGTCAGAGTGGTCGGTGGTGGTAGCCAGACACCATCTAGTTCTTCTGGGCTCAGGCTGGTGGAGGCTGTGGTTCATGGGGTCCGCTAGTCCTTTGGGCTGATATTTTCCTGTGTGTTTGGTTTTCTACATTATCCTTTGCTCTGGACGGGATGAGACCAATAGATGTATGTTAGATGGCTGCTTGCAAACTTTTAAGACCCAAGATGCTACTCACCAGAGTAGGATGTAGAACATTTTCCTTATGAACCATATTATGCTAATTGACCTAGATGTGCCCTGAGACTATGGTCCCCAGCCCTCAGCCCTAGCGGCTTAGTCCCTCAAGGTGTTTGGATATGTCTAGGAAGCTTCTATGACTTTGCCTTGGTCAAGTTGTGCAGACTTGCTCAATATTGTCACCAAAGTTGACACTTGTCTACTATCTAGTTAGTGATTTCCTCTCTCCACCTCTCCCTACCCTCGTAACCATTGAAGAATTTTTTTTCTGTGCATCAGCCTTTTCTTGAGTTCTTATAATAGCAGTCTCATACAATATTTGTCCTTTTTGTGATTGACTTATTTCACTCAGCATAATGCCCTCCAGATTCATCCATGTTGTGAGATATTTTGTGGATTCATCATTGTCTGATGATGATTTTGTACAAGGAGTCACCTCTCTTGGGGCTGCGGTTCTCTTTAGTAACCTACATAATCCGGAACTTTTTGCCTGCTAGAATGTTTCCCATTTCTTGGGAGCTAATGAGGATTGCGAGTCCCAGGATGGCACAAATGTTCAATGAACTTGGCTGCTAATTGAGAGGTTAAAGGTTTGAGTCCACCCAGAGACACCTTGGAAGAAAGACCTAGTGATCTACTTCCAAAAAATCCGCCATTAAATATCCAGTGGCGCACAGGTCTACTCTGACACACATGGGGGTCACCATGAGTTGGAATAGTCTTGAGGTCAGCTGGTTTGGTGGAATGAAGATTAGGGAGAAGAAGGGGATGAAGGGAAAGAGAGTCAATATGTATTTATCAAGTACTATGTGGCAATTAGGATTCCTGGTGGCACAATGGTTAAGAACTTGGTTGCTAACCAAAAGTTTGGTGGTTCAAACCCATGCGGCTACTCTGTGGGAGAAAGACCTGGCAATCTGCTCCAGTAAAGATTACAGCCTAGAAAATGTCTGGGGAAGTTCTACTCTGTCACATGGGGCAACTATGAGTCAAAATCGACTTTACTTCACCTAACGACAACAACAATGTGTCAATTATTCAGGGTGAAAAATACCTCCACATTTGCCCGGGAAAGGCCCTGTTTATACCTTTGTCCTGATAAAATTTTTATATACCCCTTTTACTCACAGGTGTCCCAGTTTGGGTGGTAACTTACATGGTCGTTCTATATGAGCCCTCTTAAAGAAGAGAGTAATAAAATGCAGAGGTTAAAACCTCAGAGTCTTGTATCAGACAAACAAACCTGCAACTGAATTCTGCTTCCCTGACTTTCTACTTTTGAGACATTTAGCAAGTTACTTAAGACCACTATACCTCCCTTAACTTATGTGATAAACGGGGATAATAGTAATGCCTTCCTCATATGGGTGCTGAGAAGATTAAATCAGATAATATGCGTAAAATTCTTATCAAAGTAGCTGATAAGCAGTAAGTACTCAATTGACATTAAATCCAAAAACCAAACCTGTTGCCCTTGAGTCGATTTTAACTCACAGCAACCCTGTATTTGACATTTGCAAATATTAATTTATACTGTCCTGTTCTCTTTTATTCTATTCTATTCTACATGCTGTGTTGTTGTTGTGTGCCAGCAAGTCGATTCCAACTCATAGCAACTCTATAGGACAGAGTAGAACTTCTCTGTAGGGTTTCCTAGGCTGAAATCTTTATAGGAGCAGATTGCTAGGTCTTTTCTCCCAAGGAGCCGCTGGTGGGTTTGAGTGGCTGACCTTATGGCTAGTAGCCAAGGGCTTAATAATTGTGCCAGCAGGGCCCATTCCACTAAGTTTAGGGGTTTATTATAGAAGCATAACCTGGCCCATACTAGCTGATGCAGCTTGCCTCCCAATTGCTCTCCATCTCTTCTGCGTCCCTTGAGCCTGCGCCTCTACTTCCTTTCACGTCTCATCATCACCAACTTTCCCTGAGCACCTGCTGTGTTCCTGGCACTGTGCAAAGTGCTTTGTGTCAATTTATTTGTAAGAACCCTATAGATAAAGAGTCTTTATATCTGTCATTTGCCAGATGAAAAAAACAAATTCAGGGGATCTCTGGTCAAAGATCACATAGTTAGTAGAAGGCAGGGAAAAAAAGTCAAATGGGATCCAAAGTTATTAACCACTGTGCTATTTTTTCATTTTTCCTTTTGTTTTAAGGAGGACTGTACTTTGTCTCTTTTGAGTATGTTTTTCGTTGCATACTCTGGATTTATGAACCCTTGTCCTTACTTGTCTTAAACTCTATTGGGCCATAGAAGAAAAGGAGATCGACGTGGGGTTCTGTGCTCAGGAAGATAGCAGAAGAAAGAAATGGAGAAGAAGAAAATGTAATTATTAAAATATAATAACTTTACCTTAATTCTGATTTATCAGGGTTAGGATTTTTATCCTTCTCAAAACAAATTCTAGAATGTACGTTGATCAAATTTACAAAGCCATATGCATCTTTAGAGACCCATATTGAGTTACTAGAAGTGGATAAAATCCTAAACACCATTAGCTTTGGGGTGAATTCCAAACAACTTAATTCTGGTGTTTGTGTGGTTTTTTTGTTTGATTTTTTTTTTAAACTGTTGTTGATTTTGTTTTGTTTTGGTTTGGTTTTGATTGTTGCTGTTGACACGTGACTTAGGAGACCCTGTAAGTCCCGGAGTAAAATTGCTCTATAGGGTTTTCTTGGCCTGTGAGCTTTACAGAAGGAGATCTACACACTGTTTCTTCTGCAGTGCCGCTGGGTGGGTTGGTACCACCAACCTTTTGGTCACCAGCCAAGCACAAACCGTTTACACTACCCAGGGACTTTCACGGTGGGTTTTGAAGTCACAGGAGCCATCTGCTGCCACAGGAATGGGGCGGGGGGAGGGTGTCTGTTCAGAATAGGGATGTTTCCCCATCACTGAAAACAATCCAAAACACGCTAGTCTTTGAGCACATCAGATACTTCTATCATCTCAATATACAGAAGACGGCTCACTAATATCAAGACCTACAAAATGAGGGACAAAGTAAAACTCAACGTTTTAATGCCATGGGATTTATTTATCTTTCTCTGAGTTCACCCTACAAGTATGAAAATTATTAAATTGATGATTTACTCATCTCCTTTCTTTTGGGATGGTGATGATGATGGGATGATGATGATGGTGATGATGCTGGGATGATGGTGATGATGATGATGATTATTTTCGTATTGAGCTCTTGGACTGCTATGTTTTCTGCTCTCATAGGCTGCGAAGAAGGGAGTTCAGTGTTTGGCCAGAAAGCATTGTTCTTCCCAGAATTGTACAGACAAAGAGCAAAGAGAGTTAGCAGCCTGGCGTGGGGCAGTGAAGGAGAGAGTATAGCATTCCCTTTAGTTTGCTTGCAAAGATCAGTGCCTTCTCCCTTGTCAGCACTGCTGAGATTTAGCACTACTGGGAAACTGAAATCTGATATTCCAAGACACTCCCATTGGACTTTTAGGTATCTCTTTTGCATTTTGATTGTTTCAGCTAGTCATATTTCACTTCTGATACCTATAAATATCTAAGGTTTTAGTTGATACACGTCCAGCTAGCTTTACAATGAGGATTTAAGAGCTTTGTGATATTATTTGCCATGAATAATTGCTAGTGGAGCATATTGGATCACCTTGTATAATTTTTGCAGGCTGGTTTTAATTTCAGGTCTGACTGTTATATTGTAGCTTTGCAAAGCAATAACAAAAAATCATAATTTAGATTAGGAGAAGCAAAACAAATGATGATGGGAATATTACCATAACCATAATTTTACAGCACAGTTTAATTATTTGGTTCAGTAATGTTCAATAATTATTTAAACACCAAATCCCTCCCCATCCCAGCCCTTCAACAAACTAAACAACTGTTTCAGTACCAGCAACTAATTTATAAGGCAATTTCAGAATCTCATGACTTCTTGTCTCTCTGAGATTTACAGTTGCTAATGAAAGGCCCTAACTTAGAGAAGCATGAATTAAAACTCATTTATAAAGAGAGTAAAAATCCAGGATTTTTTTCCCCTAGTTTTATTTCTATCCAGAAGGGTACATATTCTTGCTGATTTGGATGTAAGTGGATGAAGCCCAGTATCCAGCACATAACAGGCACTCATTAAACATTGAAAAAAATAAATGAATGAAGTCACATGTACATATAAAGTAGGCAGAATCCTGTGGGTGGAGCAGTTGACTCTTTATAGTTTTACTTATATTTTTTAGCCCAAGCTCTGAGGTTTAAATGAACCAAGGAAATTTTTATTCTATGTGTCTGAAATTCAGTCTTGACTCTCACCGCACCTTCATTCCCCACATCTAATCATCCAGTCCAATAGAGTGTATCCTCCTAAACATTTCTTGAATCTTTTCAGTGTTCTCCATTCTCTTGTTCCCCTTCTGTCCGAAGCCACTCTAACCTCTTGCCTGGAGTGCTACAATCACTTCCTAACGGGCATTCCTCCCTCCAGTCTTCTCGTTTTGTGTAATTTTGTTGTATTTTTGGTGGAAGTTTACAGCACAATTTAGTTTTTCATTCAAAAATTAGTGCAGCACAACTTGTACAAGGAAAGGTCATGGAAGCTCCGTAGACACATCCAAACTCCGAGGGACTGAATTTCTGGGCGGAGGGCTGTGGGGACCATGGTCTCGGGGAACATCTAGCTCAATTGCCATAACACAGTTTATAAAGACAATGTTCTACATTCTACCTTGGCCTGAAAGTGACTGGAGAAACCCCGAGAGTATGTCACCCAGCACCCTTTTAGCTCAGTGGTGAAGTCACTTCTGAGGTTCACCGTTGAGCCGGGGATTGGACAGCCCCATAAAACAAAACGGGACTAATGAGGCACAGCAGTCCAGGGACAAGGACTAGAAGGCAGAAGGGGACAGGAAAGCAGGTGATAGGGAACCTGAGGTTGAGTAAGGAGAGTGTTGGC
>NW_004443960.1:6366277-6367597 GCF_000243295.1 Trichechus manatus latirostris
GCTTGTACATCATTAATTATGGTTTGTATTGTGTTTATGCCATGTGTTAGGGCTCCTAGCATTGTCCCTATTTTTTCTTCCATGATCTTTATCGTTTTCGATTTTATATTTAAGTCTTTGATCCATTTTGAGTTAGTTTTTGTGCATGGTGTGAGGTATGGGTCTTATTTCAGTTTTCTGCAGATAGATTTCCAGTTATGCTAGCACCATTTGTTAAAGAGACCGTCTTTTCCCCAGTTAATGGACTTTGGGCATTTGTCAAATATCAGCTGCTCAGAGGTGGATGAATTTACATCTGGATTCTCAATTCTATACCATTCTTCTATGTATCTGTTGTTGTACCTGTACCAGGCTGTTTTGACTACCGTGGCGGTATAATAGGTTCTAAAATCAGGTAGTGTGAGGCCTCCCACTTTGTCCTTCTTCTTTAGTAATGCTTTACTTATCTGGAGGCTCTTCCCTTTCCATATGAAGTTGGTGATTTATTTTTCCATCTCATTAAAAAATGTCATGGGAATTTGAATCTGGATTGCTCTGTATCTGTCGATTGCTTTGGGTAGAATAGGCGTTTTCACAATGTTGAGTCTTCCTAGCCATGAGCATGGTATGTGTTTCCACTTACGTAGGTTTCTTTTGGTTTCTTGCAGTAGTGTCTTGTAGTTTTCTTTGTACAGGTCTTTTACATCTCTGGTTAGATTTATTCCTAAGTATTTTTCTTGCAGTACTGTCTTGTAGTTTTCTTTGTATAGGTCTTTTATGTCCCTGGTTAGATTTATTCCTAAGTATTTTATCTTCCTGGGGGCTATTGTAAATGGTATTGATTTGGTGATTTCCTCTTCAAAGTTCTCTGTATTGGTGTAGAGGAATCCAACTGATTTTTGTATGTTTATCTAGTATCCTGATACTTTGCTCAAATCTTCTATTAGTTCCAGTAGTTTTCATGTGGATTCTTTGGGATTTTCTGTGTATAAGATCATATCATCTGCAGATAGAGATACTTTGACTTCTTCCTTACCAATTTGGATGCCCTTTATTTCTTTTTCTAGCCTAATTGCTCTGGTTAGGACCTCCAGCACAATGTTGAATAAGAGTGGTGATAAAGGGCATCCTTGTCTAGTTCCTGTTCTCAAAGGGAATGCCTTCAAACTCTGTCCATTTAGGATGATGTTGGCTGTTGGCTTTGTATAAATGCCATTAATTATGTTGAGGAACTTCCTTTCTATTCCTATTTTGCTGAGAATTTTTATCATGAGTGGGTGTTAGACTTTGTCAAATGCCTTTTCTGCATCGATTGATAAGATCGTGTGGTTCTTGTCTTTT
>NW_004443960.1:6367697-6370909 GCF_000243295.1 Trichechus manatus latirostris
GTTAACCATTGTCATAGGGCAACATGTGTACTAACTGTTTAATGAGAAACTATTTTGTTCTGTAAACCTTCATCTAAAGTGAGAATAGCAGCAAAACTGGAAGAACGTAATTGATGTCACTGAATTGTGCACGTAGAAATTTTTGAAATGGTGTATCTTTGACTATGTGTATTTTCACCAAAAAAAAAAGGTCAAGAAGGGAGAGCGTTGACATGTCATGGGGTTGTTAACCAATGTCATAGAATAATATGTGCACTGACTGTTTAATGAGAAACTATTTGTTCTCTAAACCTTCACCTGAAGTACAATAAAAAAAGTTAAAAAAATAAAATAAAATAAAAAATTAGTGCAAATTAGGTTTTCATTCAAAAATTAATAAGCAGATTGGTTTATAACATTGGTTACAGTCCCTCAGCGTATCAGCACTCTCCCTCTTTCCCCTTCCAACCTGGATTTTCTGTGTCCCTTTGTCCAGTTTTCCTCCCTTCCTGCCTTCCGGTCTTTGGTTTTGGGTAGGTGTTGCCACTTGGTCTCATATACTTGATTGAACGAAGAAGCACATTCCTTACCTGTGGTATTGTCTTGTAGACCTGTCTAATGGTTGGCTGAAAAGTGGGCTTTGGGAGTGGCTTCAGTTCTGAATTAGCAGGGTGTCCAGGGGCCATAGTCCCAGGGGCTCCCCTAGTCTCTGTCAGACCAGTAAGTTGTCTTTTTTTGTGAATTTGAATTTTGTCCTGTATTTTTCTCCCACTCTGTCCAGGACCCTCCATTGTGATCCTTACCAGAGCAGTTGGTGGTGGTAGCCGAGCACCATCTAGTTCTTCTGGGCTCAAGCTGGTGGAGGCTGTGGTTCATGTGGTCCATTAGTCCTTTGGACTAATATTTTCCTTGTGTCTTTGGTTTCCCTCCCTCCAGTCTTGTCCCAACCAATCTATTCCCAACACACCGGCCAGAGTGATGCTTTCTAAACCTTGAAGCTGATCACAGTTCTCTTACTGAAATCCCTACTCTAGCTTCCACCAATCTTAGGATAAAATCTAAAAATTCCAAGAGTAGCCCTCAAGATATGGCCCTGCTTAGTCTCATGTGTCCTCAACTTCCATCCCATGTTATTTTCTCACACATCCATGCTCTTTGTGTGTGCATGTGTGAGTGTGTGCTCGCGCATGGTGGTCTCTGAAACCACTTCGTATAGCTAACGTCCACGCCTCCTTGCGATCTTGGACATCACGTCTTCTGTGAAGCCGTCTCAGGTGAAATACCCCTTTGTGTTTCTAGAGCATCACTGGGTTCCCATCATAGCATCTGTTTAGTCTTATTACAGTCACTTAATTTCCCCACCGGATGGAAAACTCCACAAAGCAAGGGACTGTGCTTAGTCATCATTTTATCCACAGTGCCTTGCATGTGACTAGCACATAGTAGGCACTTAATAAATAATTGCTGGGTAAATGAATAAATCATTTTATATTCAGAAAAATAGCTTTAGGTAGCTTTGCTTCCCTCCAGCTTATTTCCTTTTTTTTTTTTTTGATTGTGGTTTAAGTGAAAGCTTACAGTTCAAGTCAGTTTCTCATACAAAAATGTATACACACACTGCTATGTGCCCCTAGCTGCTCTCCCTGTGTGACAGCACATTCCTCCTTTCCACCCTGAATTTCCCATGTTCATTCAACCAGCTCCTGTCCCTTTTTGCCTTCTCATCTTGCCTCTGGACGGGAGCTGCCCATTTAGTCTTGTGTATCTACTTGAGCTAAGAAATACTCTCTTCACGAGTATCCTTTTATGTCCCATAGTCCAGTCTAATATTTGTGTGAAGAATTGGCTTCAGGAATGGTTTCAGTTCTGGGCTAGCAAAGAGTCCAGGGGCCATGTCTTTCGGGGTCCCTCCAGTCTCAGTCAGACCACTAAGTCTGGTTTTTTTTAGCTAGACTTTGAGTTCTGCACCCTACTTTTCTCCTGCTCCGTCAGGGACTCTCTGTCGTGTCCCATGTCAGGGCGGTCATTGGTGGCAGTCAGGCACCATCTAGTTCTTCTGGTCTCAGGCTGATGGAGTCTCAGGTTTATGCGGCCCTTTCTGTCTCTTGGGATAATATTTTCCTTGTGTTTTTGGTGTTCTTCATTCTTCTTTGCTCCAGGTGGGTTGGGACCAATTGATGTATCATAGATGGCCACTTGCTAGCTTTTAAGACCCCAGATGCCACTCACCAAAGTAGGATGCAAAATATTTTCTTAATAAACTTTGTTATGCCAGTTGACCTAGATGTCCCCTGAAACCATGGTCCCCAGACCCCCACCCCTGCTACTCTGTCTCTCAAAGCGTTTGGTTGTGTTCAGGAAACTTCTTAGCTTTTGGTTTAATCCAGTTGTGCTGACTTGTCCTGTATTGTGTGTTGTCCTTCCCTTCACCTAAGATAATTCTTATCTACTATCTAGTTAGTGAATACCCCTCTCCCTCCCTCCCCACCCTCATAATCATCAAAGAATGTTTTCTTCCGTGTTTAAACCATTTCTTGAGTTCTTATAATGGTGGTCTCATACAATACGCATCCTTTTGCGACTGACTAATTTTACTCAGCGTAACACCTTCCGGATTCAGCCATGTTATGAGATGTTTCATGGATTTATCGTTGTTCTTTATCATTGTGTAGTATTCCATCATGGGAATATACCCTAATTTGTTTATCCATTCATCTGTTGATGGGCACCTAGGTTGTTTCCATCTTTTTGCTTTCATGAACTGTGCTGCGATGAACATGAGTGTGCATGTATCTATTCGTGTGATGTCCCTTATTTCTCTAGGATATATTCCAAAGAGTGGTATTGCTGGATCGTATGCTACTTCTATTTCTGGCTTTTTAAGGAAGCGCCAAATTGATTTCCAAAGTGGTTGTACCCTTTTACATTCCCACCAGCAGTGTGTAAGTGTTCTAATCTCTCCACAACCTCTCCAACATTTATTATTTTGTGTTTTTTGGATTAATGCTAGCCTTGTTGGGGTGAGATGGTATCTGATTGTAGTTTTGATTTGTATTTCTCTAATGGCTAATGATCGTGAGCATTTCCTCCTGTATCTGGTAGCCACCTAAATGTCTTCTTTGGTGAAGTGCCTGTTCATATTCTTTGCCCACTTTTTAACTGGGTTATTTATCTTTTTGTTGTTGAGGTTTTGCAGTATCTTGTGGATTTTAGAGATTAGACACTGATTGGAT
>NW_004443960.1:6371009-6403261 GCF_000243295.1 Trichechus manatus latirostris
TATGTTGTTGAATTCTATTGGCTAGAATTTTGTTGAGGATTTTTGCATCTATGTTCATGAAGGATATTGGTCTGTAATTTTCTTTTTTTGTGGTGCCATTACCTGGTTTTGGTATCAGGGTTATGCTGGCTTCGTAGAATGAGTTTGGTAGTATTCCATCCTTTTCTATGCGCTGAAATACCTTTAGTAGTAGTGGTGTTAACTCTTCTCTGAAAGTTTGGTGGAATTCTCCAGTGAAACCATCAGGGCCAGGACTTTTTGTTGTTGTTGTTGGGAGTTTTTGTATTACCTTTTCAATCTCTTCTTTTGTTATGGGTTTGTTTATTTGTTCTACATCTGTTTATGTTAGTTTAGGTAGGTACTGTGTTTCTAGAAATTTGTCCATTTCCTCTAGGTTTTCAATTTCATTAGAGTACGATTTTTCAAAGTATTCTGTTATGATCCTTTTAATTTGAGTTGGTTCTGTTGTGATATCACCCATCTCATTTCTTATTTGGGTCATTTGCTTCCTCTCCTGTTTTCCTTTTGTCAGTTTGGCCAGTGGTTTATCGATTTTGTTGATCTTTTCAAAGAACCAGCTTTTCGTCATGTTAACTCTTTCAATTATTTTTCTAATATCTATTTCATTTAATTCTTCTCTAATTTTTATTATTTGCTTTCTTCTGATGCCTGAGGGCTTCTTTTGCTGCTCTCTTTCTCTTTGTTCAAGTTGTAGGGTTAATGTTTTCTTTTTGGCCCTTTTTTCTTTTTGGATGTGTGCATATATTGCTATAAACTGACCTATGAGCACAGCTTTTGCTGTGCCCCAAAAGTTCTGGTAGGATGTGTTTTCATTCTCATTTGATTCTGTGAATTTATTTATTCCATCCTCAATTTCTTCTATAACCCAGTAGTTTTTGAGCAAGGTGTTGTTCAGTTTTGTTATTTCCTTTTTTTCATAGTAATATTTTTACCTGTGACTGCAGCTTCTTCACCTATTAGCTTCCAAGGTTTTACAAATCATTCCCTAAAACTCAATATAGATAACAGCTGAAGTAGAACATTTCATAAGGGTTCTAGGTTACCTGAATTTCCTAGAATTTTCTTGTTTGGAAGGCGTTTCCATTTTCAATCAAATCCTTCTTCAAGAAGAGAAAAGAGCATTCATGAGAACACTAAAATCCTCAGTTAATAAGCAAGTAATTTGAATATTTATGCAACAGTGGGACTTACAGTAGAATGATTGTATGGCATCACTGATAGCAAAATGAGAACCCAGTTTAACCTGGGACTAGAGCTGTGTCTCAAAACCATACCTTAGCCCTTTGTCTTTAAGGAATAAAATCTCAAAAAAAAAAAAAAAAATCAAGAAAGAGTTGAATTGATTTCTTCACCCAAAATTGTTAAGTTCTGTTTGGGTCCTTGAATGAGTTAACAGAATATGATGATTTAAAAACTCCATGTACCATAAAAGTAATGGTATGTAGAAAGAAAACCATACTTCTCAGTAACCTCAGTGACACTCAGCTCTGTTTGACTTCTCTAGCTGCAAGTGGTTTTGAATATAACATCACCGATTTTTAGAGATTTCATCAAGATAATTAGATATACTGGAGCATGTTTTATATTCTCAGCATTTCAGAGGCTATACAAAGCCACCCAAACTTCTGAAGTATGTACCTGGCATTACTTCCTTGTGGAACTTTTAGCTTCTATGTGTTACAAAATAAAATCTATAGCAAGTCTCCCTCCTGAAGCGTGAAGAAGGAATAAACTACTATAAGTGGGGATTTTTACCTCCTTTTTCATTTATGTAAAGAAATGTATGAAATGTATGTTTAATGTATACATCAGTCATCAGTGTCCCAAAGCATAACTCTTTTAACACCTTGAGCTTCCTTGTATTGGAGCGGGGAGGGAATGGGTGCAAAATCATTAGAACATGATTATGCTTTAATTTAGGTCTTTTATTTATGTAAGCAGAATGCAATTAAACAGGAAGTGCTCTCTATGACTGCATATTTCAAATAGGCTTTCAATTGATCATGATTTTATGTGTATCTTCTTCAGTTGCATAAGGCTTCCTCAAGGCTATGACAGTGAATTATAGCTATGGTCTTGTAACTATTTTTCAGTTAAAAAAAAAAACACAACTTTGCTGCATATCCTATCAAGTTAAGCACATTAAACAGCTAGTTATTATTGGGAGTTTGTGAGATTTTACACAAGCTATAAGAGTCTCTCCATTCCTAGGTTTGGGTGGGAAAAGTGTTGGATATTATGGCATCATCACCACCATCATTAGCATCATCACCATCATCGTCATCATGAAAACAGAATACATGCATTATTTTGTTAACTCTTTATAACAACTTTATGATTGTCAGTATCCACGTTATGCAGATGAGGCAACCGAGTCTTTGAAAAGTTCAGTAGCTTGTGAAATGTCACACAGTTAGGAAGTGTAGGAGCTGAGAAGGGGAACCATGAAGCCTGGTTTCACAGTCCATGCTCCTAATCATAAAGATGGCTTCCAGTTGGCCAGCTAAGAGGGAGGAGCCGTGAATGGGAGCAAGATGTGCTCAGGGAATTGAAAGAGCATGAAGGCTCAAAATTCAGGTTTCAATCTCCACTGGTTAGCAGTGTGACCCTGGGTAAGACATTTATGAACATCTAATCATATCATTATCAAAATGTTTGCACACGTAATGGACCTCTTTGTAGTTATTATTTTGTTGATGATGATGGTGATGATGATGTTATTGTTACTGTTATTCAGGAATCCTCAGTATCTCAGATAACTTTTTGGTTATCTAAGTGACACAATTCACTGTGGGAGGGGTGGACAAGGTCCTCAGATACAAGTTTATATTTTGGTCTGTCCTTCAGACCCAGAACTCTGCCATCTGCCATCCAATAAGAGCTACGTCCCTCAAATTGGGAGTGGTCTCAGATGCCATCTGCACGGATGGCTACTCACTATGACCCACAGCACAACGGAGAGCCCCAGACTCCTGTGAGTCACCATTTTATTAACTGTGGTGTCCAGCAACTCATTGTAGTGGGAAGGGCTGTGAATTACATTTATGGCCAAGGTAAGGCTGTGGTTAAGAAAAGTAGTAGCCATGTTAAGGCCTTGCTACTTTTTCAAGAGAATGTGAGAATCAGTTTCCTCTTCTGGATGAAAATAACATACACTCTTTGTCGTTAGGTGACGTCGAGTTGATTTTTGACTCATAGCGACCCCATGGGACAGAGTACAACTGCCCCATAGGGTTTTCTTAGCTGTAATCTTTACAGAAGCAGATTGCCAGGCCTCTGTCCTGCAGAGCCGCTGGGTGGGTTTGAATCACAAGACTTTCTGTTAGCAGCTAAGCACTTAACCATTTTCACCAGCAGGGCTCCTAACTTAAATATAGGAGTAGCAGTATTTCCTTGATGACTGTTTACTCCCCTTCCCTGATACCCTCAAAGACCCACCAATACAACCCATCTTAGATTTCTCACATCCAGTCTTCCTTGGTAATGGTCATGGATTTACCTACTTAGGCAAATGACTTGTTGGCCTTTCTGCCATCAAAGGGTGGAGGAAGCTTTATATTCTTAGCACTGCAAAGGGAAATGATAGTAACTCTATTCCGTCCCCTAAATGAGGTTATATCCTGTGCAAAGTTAATCAACGGAAATAAAGTCGCCCTTCAGAAATTCAGTTATAACAAAAATAACCATATTCTTCTTGATCATCATTTTTCATCTTCTATACATAGTATGGCACCTAACACATAGTAGGCCCTTAATAAACATATGTTGACTAAATAAATAAATCACTCCTATCCAAATCAATAGCCTGGGGAAGGCATGGGTTGTATGATGCATTACACTAGAATAAAAGAACTACTTTTTTTTTTTAATTTTCTTTGCCAGATCATCTTTCAAAATAAAGGTCTCTTCCTTAATCCTGGCTGGTACCAAGGAAGTCACTGGAATGCCATCTGATCAAGAAAGAGTCCATACTCCCTGCATACTAATTGATGCTTTTTTCCCTTATTTATGTGTGCATTATGTCAACTATGAAACAACTCTATCTCCTAAAACTGACCAAAAAAATGGATGTCAGACCTCAATAACGCAAGCTGGACTGGAATTCGTCATAGCTCAAATGCAAAAGTACCTCCAACCAACCAAGTACTGGGCACACTATTCGAACCATTTTTTCAAGTTTCTGAAATATTTATGGGAGAATAATTTGTAGAATAATGAATAAAGCTTTCCAGTGGAGCAACAAATGCACACTGTATTTCTGCTATCATTTCTTATTAAATATTCATATGCATACTTTGTGTTTGCTTCCTAACTGGCCATTTACTGATGTTCAACAAGCACAGACAGTCCAGTCAAGAAAAAAAAACCAAAAATGAACAAACAAGAACATCCCAGCATCGATGAGCAAAAGCAAACAAACACAAGGTAGCTAGATCTTTCTGTGCTTGTTACAGTAAAGAAGAAAAAAAAGCACTTAACATTTTTAATACAGTCCATATTTCATAAATTCCACATGTTGACATGTCCTAGAGGAAGATGGATGAGTTGACTGGGAGGGATGCTTCTATCTAGTTTTACGTGTGCATCTGGCAGAGCTAATCTTTACTTCCCTTTAGCAGAACACAAAAATGTAATCCTCTAATAAGTGGCATAACTGCATCATCCTCCAATATGGACTGCGTTATTAAATCACAGAGACAGACAAAACCAGAGGAGTGGGGAAACTTGACTTCCACTTGATTTCAGACCATAAAATGCCTACCAGAAAGAGATGAGAGCAACAGCTCTCGGTGCTTACAATTTGGGGCAACTTCTGAATTCACTGCTGCAGTGTCTTGTCTGCTTGCAGTTATACCCTTGCCTACAAGTATATGCTGCTTTTGGGTTTACAAAACATTCTACAAGGTCACAGTAATATAGTCAGAGCAGGGATTGTTGTCCCTGTTCTACAATAAGAAAATAGAGTTTCAAAGAAGTTACCAGAATAGTGAGAATTATTCTCATAGGATTTTAAACTGTAAAAATCACTTTCATTATGCGTTCCTGGGTGGTGCTAATGGCTGAGCCCTCGCGTATTAACTGAAAGGTTAGCGGTTCGAATCCACCCAGAGGCACCTCGGAAGAAAGACCTGGTGATCTACTTCCAAAAGGTCACAGCCATTGAAAGCCCTAAAAAAGAAAAAGAAAAATGGCTTTCACATATACAATCACATTTGGTTTTGTAATTAGGAGAATAAGTCTCCTAACATTCTTCTTCCAACCTCGCAAGATACCCCCTCACAGAGAATAAGAAGGGGTTCCTGGAGACTAAACACTTAAACAGACTTTTGCAAATGGTGGATTTAAAACTTCTACAGAGCCTTGTCTTTGCAAAGAACAATCTGGAGCTGAGTTGGGGCGTAAGGGTTGCATAGAGTTGGGTTGCTCTGCATAAGCTTAGGAGAAGAATGTGGGAGTGTATTTGCTTTTGAGAGGGAGAGGGTTAGCAGACAGATGACAGTAGGAGGAATAGCAGAGGCAGAATGTTTAACTGCATGAGGGAGTGTGTAAAAGTACTTCTAAAAGCATAATACCTAATGTTGGCAATGGTTGTTTTGCTGCAAAGTAAACCCCTCAACTTCCGCGTACAAAGTAGCGTGCAGCAACCATTAGGGCCGATCACCAGCTAGTCTGCTTCTCCTCCCTGCTGGACATGTCTCGCCTCCCTTGGTTGAGTGGGATCATATGATTAGTTCTGTCCAGTGAGCTACTAATGAAAGTGACAAGCGTTGGAACATTCCATTGCTGATGCAAAACCTTCTAGAAGTCTCTTTTCTAGCATGGTGGCTGGAAACACTTGACATGATGGCATTTCCATCATTCTGGGTCCCTGAGGGAGCCTTGGTGGTGCAGTAGTTAAGAGCTACAGCTGCTAACCAAAAAGTTGGCAGTTTGAATCCACCAGCCGCTCATTGGAAACCCTATGGAGAAGTTCTACTCTGTCCTATAGGGTTGCTGTGAGTCACAAATCGACTCAACAGCAGCGTTTATTGTTTGTTTGTGTCCCTGAGAGACTTTGAGGAGCAAGCCTCCCTCGTCCTACCCCACCAAATGCGTGATCGACGTGTGATGAGCAAGAGACAAGCTTTTGTTATTTCTAAGCTCTTGAGATATTGGAGATGTTTGTTACTACAGCATTACTTGGCTTATCCTGACTGATACAGTCTGCCACACACACAGCGGCCATAGATGAACATTTTGTTTGTGTATTTGGTGTCAAGGAAAGGAGCTGATTTCCATGCTGGATTCAATTTTAATTCAAATATAACAACAAGAGGCAGAGCAAGGAACAAAAATGCAGTGAGGGCAATAAACGGAAACCAATATGCCCATGAGAGTGTAAGACTCCTGAGAATCTGCAGAAATCTTAAGGAAGGATTTAGACTTTTCACAAGATGTAGACTGGGTGTCTGAACAAATCTCTTCTGGCTCTTAAGGGGCAGGGGACACAAACAGATACTGCTGACAATTCTCCCAATGCATTCTTCACATTAGAGAAAGAAGAGCAGCTTTCCCCCCCTGTATTACAGATGAGGGAACTAAAATTCAGATAAATAAAATGACTTGTGTAAGGTCTTGCAATTACTGATAGGTAAAGCTCAAATTACCCCCAACCCACCTTTAATCACTGTAACACAGTGGCGGCAGGGATGAGCATGTGACTCAGGCTCAGCCAATTGGAGTGTGCTGTCCCCTTGGTCTTGATGATTGGTCCGCCATGGGCATGTGATCTCCACTGGGACAGGTAGAGAACTTTCCTGCTTTCCTGGGCTACTCACATGGGAGATGTAAGTGGGGAACCTTGCTAGTTTTGTTAAACAGCTTCATAAATGTGAACTGTAAGAGGGCAGAAGCTATTGTTGTTTTTCCTAGACTGTCTAAAATGGAGGTAATGGGAATGAGCTCCAATAAAGCCAGCAATGATGAAAGCTAGATGAAAAGAAAGGATCCTGAACTACATGATGTTCCAGGGTCAGTTACTGTTACTAATATTTTTTAATGAATGAATGATGAGTCAATGCCTAAATGTCTACGGAGTTGCTGGGGACCAGAGTGTATACATTTTATGTGGTTGGCACTCAGAAGCTACTCTAAGTGGTAGAACTATTGCCTTCCATGCTAAAAACCTGACGTCACTTCCCAGCCAGTGCATCCCATTGGCAGCCACCACCCGTGTGTCATTGGAGGCTTGTGTGTTGTTATGATACTGGGCAGGTTTCAGCAGAGCCTCCAGACTAAGACGGGCTGGGAAGAAAGGCCAGAAACAACCCTATGGATCGCAATGGTCCAATCCACAACCAATCATGGCGATCGTGCAGAACCAAGCAGTGTTTCATTCCATGGTGCATGGAGTCGTCATGAATTAGGGGCTGACTTTACAGCAGCTAACAACAGCAACACCAAACTCTTGAGCAGAGCAATGAAAAGATGTAAGTGCCACATTAGCAGACCTGATCCAGTAAGAGTTTTCAGGATGAGTAAAGCAGTGAGAACCTAGAACAGGGTTGAAAAATACATAGCACTCACCCATCCTCTCCTTCCATGCCTGTGGCAGACATTGCTAATCAGTCACAGAGTGTTGCACACTGAGCCTGGGCTGGCCTCACCATGCTTCTCAATGCAGTGCTACAGGCAGTGACTACAGAAGGACTGAAGCTAGCACACAGCATGAAACTCACCTGCTATTCTGAGCTCAGAGGCCAAGGGGACAGCTTGGAGTCTGAGCATTAATCAGATGTAAAGTTCTCAAGACTGGGCTAGCAGAGAAAGCTCTAGAAGGAACAAATACCTAACACTTGGGAGGACTTACCACATGCCAGGCATGATGTTGTGCCTCCATCATTCACCTGACACTCAAGCAACCTCTATGGTGAGTGCTTTTATTATCCCCATTTTACAGAATACAAAACTGAGGCTCCAAGAGCTTAGGAAACTTACCAAAGGCCCCATGGCAGGGATTACTGGTGGGGCGACGATTCATATCCAGGCCCCTGACTGGTTCCTTGACATACAGTATAAAAAGGAGAGAAGTTGTTTACGTATTGGACATAAGGGAGAAAACCAGAATCATCCACGTTTCTGGACTTGGTTGCTGGAAAAATGGTGGTGTCAATCGTCCTGCTTAATTTTTCGGTGGCTCCCTATTCCCCGCAGGATAAGATGTAAATTATTTAGCAGGAAAATCGAGGCTGCTCATGATCCTAGATGGCTCGTCAATTCTGTCTCCAGTGACTGTCTTCTTGGTTCCAGCAAAACTAAACCATTTGCAGTTCCTGTTACAGGGAGACAAAGGGAGAAGGGACTTGGAGGATATAAAGGACTGTGAGGGAAAATAGTGTGAGCATGGGAGTCTGTCTCTTCCTTGTGTTGGATGCCTGGTTAGTGCAGAGTTCTTGCCTTTCATGTGGGAGACCCAGGTTCAATTCCTGACCAGTGCACCTCATGCAGAGCCAGGCTTGCATGTGGCTATGATGCTGAACAGGTTTCTGCAGAACTCCCAGACTAAGACAGACTAGGAAGAAAGGCCCGGTGATCTACTTTCAATAAGTCAATCAGTGAAAACCCTATGGATCACAGTGATCCAATCCCTTTGTGCACGAGGTCTCCATGAGTTGAAGCCAGCTTGATGGCTGCTAACGACAATAACCTTTACCAGTGGTGTGACCTCAGCTAAATCACTTATTCTCTCTGTTTCTCCTTTTGCCTAAATTGTAGAATAGAAGCAATGACAGTGCCCTTCCCTGCACCCACAGGGGTATTTGGGAGGATTAAAGGAGATAATGAATGTAGAGAGCTCAGTAGACTATCACGTGGCAAGTGCTCATGGGCTGTACCCATAGTAACTATGGAGTTTTGGGTGTTTGGAGTCCAGCCATGTAGACATGCCCCCAGAGAGCTAGATACACAAGACTGGGGTACGGGCTGCATTCTAGAGGCACTCATTCTCCATGTCCCTTACTCTTTTTCAGAGGCCTTATCCCACCCCCCATGTACAACAAGCCCCCTCTTCCTGCTTCCTGCCATCCGTCACATCCTACCAAGAGTTAAGCAGCTTTCCCACTTGTTTTAGCCATCCATAAGTGTACGTTTCTAAAGGTGGGAATCTGGGGCCTTAGGCCGCTCTGCAGAAATGACCCATACATCTCCTGGCATCGCTGTATTCATAGATGGCTTCTCAGAGAAACTATTATTAATGATGTAATTAATATGAATGGCGACAATATCTATCAAGTGGGTCATTAAGGCAGAGGTGGGGATGTAGCCATTTATATAAAAGGTATGTTTTATGTTCCGAACCCAAGCAATAGGAAGTGCTTAGCTTAGAAAGCATGGCTTGCTACATTTTGGATTTTATTTATTTGTTTTATTTTTGGTTTTTTGATTGTTGTAGAACCTCTTGTTTCTTGCTTCGTTCTACACTGTTGGAGCCCCCTGGGTATCTGAATGAGTTAATAAGGTGGATTTGCAATAGAAGCATATAAGCAACTTAATCACAGCCTTTAAAAAGGTACAAATTTCAGAGCCCATCCAGTGTAATGAATGCATTGGTTCGCAGACATGGGCGAAGATGCATTTGATTTTGCTCGTTTCAGCCATCTCTTTCCCTTAGACACCCATCTGCAGGAAAGTTTGCTTACAATTTGTTGTGGAAAAGGATCTTCCTAAAGCAAATAGCATATGTAACTGCTCAGCTTACCTTTAGGGGAAAATATTGAAGTAACACCCTCAAGCTGTTCGTTCTCCTCTGTGTTCAGAACTCCCAGCTAGGTCTCTATCTTTGTAGTAAGTATTGAAACCCTGCCTCCCACAGTCAGGCTGTTCAAATGTGAGATAAAATAGTTTCTTGCAATGACGGAGAGACCAAAAGTTTTCTACAGTTCTTCCTAGTTATAAGCTGAAAAGGCGTGTCTGAATGAAGAGGTATTTTTCCTTTTTTGCTTCTTTTCTTTTCATTATGATGAAAACATCATCCAACCCAACAACATCCACATTCACCACTCAATGACATTGATCACATTTTTCGTATTGTGCCACTGTTCTTGCTATCCTTTTCCAGAGTATTCTACCACCGTTAGCATAAACTCAGCGCCCCCTAAGCAAACACTCTCCCTTCCCCCTCCCTCCCACCCTTGGTAATCGCTAATAATCTTTGGTTTCTATATATTTGGCTATTTCATTAAGTGAGATCGTATAGTATTCATCCATTTGCAACTGACTTGTTTCGCTCGGCAAACTGTTTCCACGCTTAATCCATGTTGTGGCATGCAGTTGTCTTTTACTTGCTTTTCTTATCCTTTTTTTAAATTAAAAAAAAAATTAGGAAGAAGTGTTCTTCTTTGTAGTAGTGAAAATGTTAAATGTTTTTTAATAAAAGCTTAGTCTGAAGTTAGAGGGGAACATCTTTACCCTAAGTAGAGATGATATTGCCACTTGCTGCATTCCCCAGCACTGAACAGATGGGGGAAGAGTGAAAATCGGAGAGGTGCATGCAGGGAGGGGGTATTTTTTATGCCTGTGACAAGCAGGTCCTCTTTGGAGGGGGGCTGAGAAGCGTCAGTGCAGCTGTGAGGTGTGCTGTGGTGTCTGGCAGCTGTGTCGTGCAAGCACCTGTAACGAAGTGCAGGGCGAGAGAGGAGTCGGGTACTGCTCGGCCTGAAACTGCAGCAGACAGAAGCTGGCTCCCAGGCTCCATCTGCCTGCAGGGCACAATTGTTGGCCAGCTGACCATCAGCCTTGCTCGAGATACCAGAAGCCCAGAGGCAGCGAGGCAAGGAGTGAGAGACTAGCTTTCCAAGCTCCTGGTACCTTAAGCCAGCTGCAGAGCTAAGCCTTGATTACCAAGGCTGGGCGTCGGACGAGTTGTTCCAAACTCAACTGTTAACAGATGCTCTGGCCTCAGTCACTGCAAGTGACCCCATGTCTACAGAGGGGGTGAAGACAGACGGGTCTGCCTCCAAGTATCAGAACTCCAATCTCAGTGACATCTGCAAAGCGTCAAGGACCTGCTATACGCCAGGCACTCAATCTACTATGTGTTTTGTGTTTTATGTACATTTTCTCCAAACTTCTTGTTAGCTGCAGTTGAGTTGACTGACCCATGGCAACCCCATGTAACAGAATGAAATGTTGCCCAGTCTTGTACCATCTTCGCAATCGTCAGTATGCTTGCGTCCACTAGTTTGCAGCTGCTGTGTATTTGGAGTGCCTTCCAACCTGTGGGGCTCATCTTGCAGCAATATATCACACAATATACTACTGTGACTCATAAGATTTTCACTGGCTAATTTTCAGAAGTAGATGGCCAGGCCTTTCTTCCTGGTCTGTTTTAGCCTGGCAGCTCAGCAGAAGCCTGTCCAGCGTGGCTGATCCTGCTGGTATTTGACATACTGGTGGTATAACTTCCAGCATCACAGCAACATGCAAGCCACCAAAGTACGACCAACTGACAATCAGGAGGTGAAAATAGGTTTTATTACCCCTAATTTACAGAGATTTAAAAAAATAAAAGCACACACACACAATTGAAGTGCAGATATGTTAAGTACTAAATGGTGAAGCTGGGATTCCATCCTAGGCTTGTCTTATTCTAAACTTTTGTCTCTTTCAAATGTAATAATGATTTCTATTTATTTTTTAATAAGCAGAAAAATGTATGTAATATGGAAACTTACGTACCATGTGATACAGAAGCAGATGAAGCCAGGACTACTTTGACTGAAGCAGGAGAGGAGAGCATGGATTTCCTCATTTGTGGATTCCCAGGTGACCACGGAGGTGTCACCCAGAGAACACCAGCAGAGGCTCTCCGGTATGCTCCCCAGACCAGCAGATCAGCATCAACTGGGAACTTCTTAGAAATACAGGTTCCCAGGTCCTACCTCGGACAATCTGAATTAGAATCTCTGGGCATGGAGCCCAAGAATCTGTGTTTCACAAGCCCTCCTGGTGGCCCTGAGGCATGACCAAGCTAGAGAACCCCTGACCTAGAGTTTCCACTACAGGTTTTGAAAACAGCCCTGCTCTGTCCTGCCTTCTGATCCATAGGATTCCTAATGCTGACTCTGGGGATTCATTGCAAGGCCCAGAATCATGAATTAAGTTCAGTGATGCAATTCTAATTTTTAAGAAATTCGAGGAATGGATGCTATTCACTCAATGCAACACTGAGGGAACAAATGTTAACATTATTAACCTCATAATTAGATAAAAATGCTTTCTATTCATTCACTTCTGGTTAAGGATTGCAACCACATCTATTTCAGGAAATTGGAAGTTAATAACTGGATTTCATGTATCCAAGATGCTGTTGACTTAATTCGAAGCATCGTGTGTGTGTGTGTGTGTGTGTGTGTGTTATCACTGAGAAAGCAAAAACAAAAAAAAATTGTACTAAATAAATTATGGCCCACAATTAATTCTAAAAGCCACCCCAATTTCTAAGATATTGAAGTGTGAAAGAAGCATATGGCTTGGAATCAATGAAATATGATAAGAAATGAAAGAGGAGCTTTGGAAAATCTCTTGCTTTGGGTCTGTTAGCCATTGTGACCAGGTGTCTGTAAAGGTAGGACTGTTCTGTTAAAAGTCCATTTGAAACAAAACAAAACAAAACAAAAAAATGGTCTTCTCTTGTTCCTGACAAACCAACAACAACAAAAACAGCTGTAATTACCCTCGGTCTACTGATGAACCTGCCCTCTGTTATATTCTCAAAGAAGATTTTCCTGAAGCTTCAAAGTCACCTCGTCCAACCTCAAATGCACGGTCTTCCCTTCCATTTTGACTGCTGCTTCTGTTGTTCTTGTTCTGATTTTGTTACACTATCCCACATCCCCTTTCTCCACTTCTTTTTCCTCCTCCAGTACTACTACTTAAGGGGAGATTACAAAGTCGTTAGTACCTATTGTGTGAAATACGTGTTATCACTGAAGATCTTTCCAGATTGGGTGGGATTATACGAACGTCCCTGATGGTGAAAATGAGATAGTTCTGGGAAATTAAACGGAGAAGTTGACAGCTCTCGCTGGTCATACAGGTTCAGTATGATCTGGAAAAACATGAAGGAGATGGTAGTAGTATTAGCAGAAGCCTCCTTTCAAAAAAAAACAATGACCATTCCCTAACGTTTGCATAGTCTTTTCTAGCTTTTTCTTTCCCTGGAACCATCAGCAATACGTAGATAAACATACACACATATTGTCTATCTACCTACCTACCTACCTACCCACCCACCCACTCACCTATCATATCTATCTGTCTGTCTGTCTATCTATCCATCCATCCACCCACCCACCCATCCATCCATCCATCTAGAGTCCCTGGGTGGCACAGAAGGTTGGCAGTTCGAACCCACCCAGAGGTACCCCAGAAGACAGGCCCAGCGATCAGCTGCTGGAAGGTCACAGCCTTGAAAACACTATGTAGCACACTTCTATTCTGCACACACACTTGGGGTCGCCAGGAGTCAAATTCAACAGCAACTAACAACAGCAATATATACGTATACACGCACAAACACATACACACATATATATGTGTGTGCTTGTACATAGACATATACCAGCCAGTATCAAGTTGAATTCGACTCATGGAGACCTAATGTGTGTTAGATTAGAACTGTGCTCCACTGGATTTTTAATGGCCGACTTTTTGGATGTTGATCACCAGGCCTTTCTTTCGCGATACCTCTGGGTGGACTGGAACCTTCAACCTTTCAGTTAGCAGCCTAGTGCTTTAAGCGTTTTCACCACCCAAGGACTCCTATACACACATACACACATACAGTATACATTTTTTTCTTTTTCCTGTTGGAGATTTGCCAGACCACCACAGCAGTCTTTATTTAGTTAGTAAGACTGGTTTTAGAAGGATGCTTTGTTTTTTTTTTTAATCTTTCTCCAGAATCATCATTTTTATTATCACTAATTCCTACTCAGTTTGAGGTGTTTGGTTGTGTGTTTGATTTGGGGAAGATGTTCCCCTGTAATTATAAAATTTTCAACTTGGTCTCTTAAGCTTTAGAATCTTTTCCCTGGAGAACAGGGTATCTTTAGAATCCAAGAACATTAAGCAGTAGTTGTGACACTTCGAACATTTTATTTCTTTACCAAAATAAATAAACAAATAAATAATTAAATTTTATAAAACCAGTCAAAGGAAAATCAGAGGCAGCAATATTTTATAGATTTATATTTCTGACAGCTTAAGTCCTACATCCTCATCAGCTTTCACCCAATTGGCAATAGAAATCGAAAGGCAGAAGCTGTTGGAAAACTTTTTCATTTTTCTGCAAAAATGCAAACTTGGAGTGGGAAGAGCTTTCCTGATGTCAACAGTTAGGAAGCAACATTCTCTTTATATAGTCACTTATTGTCTTGAGTTTCATTTTCGGTTCGGGGGAAATTAAATTCCCTTGCAATTGCGCTGTCGACCCAAGAAATTTCATCTCCACACAGTTTTTATTTGCTGTTTGTCCTCTGGGTAGAATATCGCAGAACCACAGGCTTGGAAGTGCATTTTAGAGGTCTTTAGGTTCATCTTGCCATCCTTTGTAGGTCAGTATTTAAAATATTCCCGACCTAGAAATCGCCTGTATTCTAAGTTCCAAGGATTCTTAGGAAAAATAAAATCAAATAAAAAAGGAGAGCAGGAGAGACACCTGAGAATTTATGGCAGGATTCACCTGTGAGTTTATCCTGTATTTAAAAGAATAATTTGAGCATCTGAATTCCTTCCCAAGTCAAGCACGGGGAAATCCATCAGTAACTTTTGGTAGGTACACCGACATATACACCTTTTATAATTTTTAAGCCTGGCCTCTCTACTTTGATTGCAAGTGATTCTTCACAGAAGTCTGCATGTTCTAATTTGACTGTATTTTTCTTCTTATTGAGGCAGCTTGGTTATGGGGATATCCCAATGGACAAGAATTTCAAAAATAACCCACGTTCAAATCTCAATTCTATTACTGTAATCTTCGGTAGAATATTTGGTAGAGTTATTGTTGTAATATTCGGAAGATTGTGCTCAGGGTGGATCTTAAACCAGTACCAGTTGTTGTCAAGTTGACATTGACTCATGATAAACTCACGTGTGTCAGAGTAGAACTGTGCTTCCATAGGTTTGTTTATTTAATTTTCTTTATTTTGTTGTTATTGTCGTTGAGAATACACACAGCGAAACATACACCAATTCAACTGTTTCTACATGTACAATTCAGTGACGTTCTTCATTCTGTGAGTTGTAGCAACCATTCTCACCTTCCTTTTCTGAGTTGTTCCTCCCCCATTAACATAAACTCACTGCCCCCTAAGTTCCCTATCTAATCTTTCGAGTTGCTGTTGTTAATTTGATCCTGTATAGTTTTTAAAAGACTGTAATGCCCAAGGCGCACATTCATAGGGTTTTTAAAGGCTGATTTTTCAGAAGCATATTGCCAGGCCTTTCTTCTGAGATGCCTCTGGGTGGACACTTGAAGAGGCAGCACATGCCTCATTTTGATCTGTCTTCTCCTCATATGAGGTGCCTTAGATAGGGCTGCTGTGTCATTTGGGGTTCCAGAGAGAAAAGGATGTGGAGCAGAACTGGAGATGCCTGAGCTGCACGTGCAGTCAGAGGGAAAGGCGATGTTTGTAGGAAGCCAGCTCTTGTTACTGCTGCACAACCTAACCTATCTTGAATGATCGTGTTTAGTATTTGCTTCCTTCCCATGTCTAACTCCCACCTAGTCTCTTAGTCCTCAGAAGACAGGAGAAGGTCTAATTCATGTTTGCATGCCTACCTTCACCACACCAGCACCTACCATATTGCCAGGCACCTACTGGTGCCACAGTAAATATTTGATGAACTCTGTTGAAATCATTTTGTGTCGTGTTGGGCCAGCCACTTCAGTTCTTGCAACCAGCATTTTCCAAAGGCTAGGTGAGATTTTAGGTGTACTGTAAAATGATTTAGATGGTCCACATACACAGCAGTAAATAACATGGAATCAGATGATAAGAAAATTATCCCCTTTTTAAGTCTCTTTTAACACATTGTAAACCATTAAAAGCAAACAAAGTAGAAAAATTCTCAGATGCATAGACTTTGTGGATGTTGGGTGCTGGCGAGTCAGTTCCGACTCAGAGCAACACCATATGACGGAGTAGAACTGCCCCATAGAGTTTTCTTGGCTGTGACCTTTACGAGAGCAGATTGCCAGGTCTTTTCTCCTGTGGAGCCACTGGGTAGGTTCATACCACCAACCTTTTGGTTAGCAGGTGAGCACTTAACCATTGCACCAGTAGGGCTCCTTTGCACAGGCTGTAGTGGGTAATGATAAGTCGCTAGAATATAACAAGACTGATTTGTATATATTTGCACAGTTACTTTCAATTTCTGGCTAATGATATGAGTTTCCTATTGATGGTAGTAGTTGCTTTTATATTGTTTCTTTTAAAATAAATTATGTTTCGTAGCAAGAGTGATTTAAAGAAAGTATTAAGCGCATAATAGTATAAGTAGTAAGAGGGCACGGCAAAAACCAGAAGGTATGGCAAATGACTGCAGTTTGCAAAACCCCTGCTGTAAGCCGTTTCCTACCTTACAGAATTGTTGTGACAACCAGAAGGACTAAAGTGTGAACGTGCTTCCGGATGGATGGTAAACCAGTGCCAGTTGCTGTCGGGTTGACTCCCACTCATGGCGTGTCAGAGTAGAACTGTGCTCCATAGGGTTTTTAATGGCTGATTTTTTGGAAGTGGATCACCAGGACTTTCTTCCAAGGTGTCTCTGGGTGGACTCAATCCTCCAACCTTTCAGTTAGCAGCCAAACCATTTGCATACTCATGGACTCCTATGGATGGTAAAGTGATAGATAAATATAGGGAAACATCACTGTGGTCCCTGTTGATGGTAGTAGTAATTATAGCCAAGGTTCTCTTTCCCGTCCTTTAGTCTGTGACCACTGTGCTGAGGTCATGTTGCATATTATTAGCTTGTTCCACATGGAGAACAAAAATGATGCAAATATGCACTGTCACCCTCCGATTTAAATTGTTTTGCAACCTTCTACACCCACTCCCTGCCCTGTGCTGGAAGTTAACGAAACTGTGGGTGCAGGTGACAAAGACAATTAGCAGACTTGGTCGTGTTCTAAAGAGGAATCATGAAGCGAGGGGAGTAGGAAGCTGAGAAATTTTGAGAAGAATCTTGTGTGCCTGTTTCAACGTTTAAACATTGCCTAGAATTAATCTGAAGTCACCTGGTTTTGTGTGTCTCTGACCCTTCAAGATGGTGAAGTTTCCACTTTTCCAGGACAGCAACTGTGCCTGGTTCGCAATGCTGTTCCATTACCGTTTAATAGGTGTTTGCTGAAGCCAGGAGCCACTCCGACATCCATTCATTCATTAGCGACTTTCAATTAAAAGATGGGGATGCATTCCATTATAGGTGCCAATACATCCATTTTTATTATTAATAATAATGGCAACAGCAATATTCACAGCAGCTAAAAATTATAGAATATGAGTTGGGAGCTCTGCGAGGCACTTTATGTGTCTGAGAACAACTGCTTACAGCAACCTGGCAGGATGAGTGGTATTATCTCTAATGAGGAAATTGACACTTAGAGTAGTTAGTGAATCAATTCGCCAGTAGGTACAGAACTAGTAAGACTTAGGGACCCAACAGAGGTCTGGTAAAGTCCAAAAACCCACTGGATTTTTCTACTTAATGCTATCATGTTAATAATGAGAGACGGAGAGAGTGTGTGTGTATGTGAGAGAGAGCAATAGTGAGAGAGTGAGGGAAAGAGAGAGAGAGATGAGCTATAACCTTCCAGATCCCTCTGTTCATTAGTCCTCTTCTTCTTTATCTGTGACGATTTATTTTTTCTTTTCACTGCTTACAGCAAGACATTCCTCAACACCGTTGTTCCAAATTGCTGAAGCTGGCAGCATTATTTTCCTTGCTTAATCTCTGCAAGTTGTAACAGACAAAATTGTTAGTGCAATCTTCTCTTGAACATACTTAACGTTGACTTTTATCCTTCTGAACGTGAAAGGCAGTGCTCCGTGAAAGTGCAGTCTGTCTTCAATCTCGTGTCTCAGCAAGTTCCTGCTGCCCAGAATAGAGCGAGGGTTGAGCCAGCCGGTGGACGGTACTGTCGTGGTGGCTTGAGGCCAGGACTGCAATTGAGGCAGTCCTGTTTCTCTCTCTTCCTCGCCCCTTCCTCCCTCTTTTCCTTCCCATCCCTTCCCTTCCCTTCCTTCCTTCTCCCCCCTTTCCCCCTCCTCCCATCCCCCTCCCTTCCTTCCTTCCTCCCTCACACCCTCCCTCCCTCCCTTCTTTCCTTGTTTCCCAGCAGGTTAATTTTCTGAGAGGCAGCCATGGCTGGCCGTATTTCCCATTTGCATTTTGATCCTGCTCACGTGTATACTGAAAACAAAACAAACAAAAATCTTCCGTGTTACCTATTCGGAATTTTCTGTTACACCAGTGTGTTTTGCCAGGTGTGCAACGTAGGTCACATTTCTTTATTTCTTTCAAATCAAGGTAAATCTTATCCAAGTCCCCAAGCCACCAGGTAGGTGATTAGGGTCCTCCTTGTGACAATCACAGGTCTTGGTCCAAGCAAAACTTTCAAAGCACTCCTTCAAGTCTCAATGTTTTAACAATAAAAACTTGAATTGATGTATTTTAGGCAAGTCTCTTTGAATTCTAAGGAATAGGATCTCTCTAAAAGCAGCTCAGTTAAAAGAGAGGTTATTGTAAGGAGACAAGGACAATCACTTACACATCCAGAGACTGAACGTGAAACAAAATGGGCCTTGTAAGTGTTGATCTGGAAGTGAGAATGGCTGAAACGCACACTCTCGAAGTTCTCTCTCACTCCCCCCAATCTGTCTATGTATCTATCTATCTGTGTATCTGTCTATCTGTCTGTGTATGTATGTAAGTATCTATCTATCTATCTACCTACCTATCTTTCTGTGTATCTAGCTATCTATCATCTATGTATCTATCTAGCCACTCATCCATCCACCCATCCATCCACCCATCCATCCATCCATCCATCCATCCATCCATCCATTCATCCATCTATCCATCTATCCATCTCCCACCCAGCAGCTCCACAGGAGAAAGACCTGACAATCTGCTTCTGTAAAGATTACAGTCAAGAAAACCCTATGGGGACGTTCTACTCTGTCATATGGGGTAGCTATGAGTTGGAATCAACTCAATGACATACAGCAACAACATCTATCTGTCTGTCTGTCTGTCTATCTATCCAGCCAGCCAGCCAGACACCATCCACACACCCACCTATCTACCTACCCATATCTACCTCTCTCTGTCTATATATCTCTGTCTCTTCCTGTTCCAACTTCTCGGTCTCCTCCTCCTCTTTCCTCCAAGGTAACCACCCCCAGTTCCTGCATTTCTTGTCACAGCCCACATTCTTCATTTCAACACAGTTTCATAAGACGTCTGTATTTCCAAGGGGCCATTTGATGTGTAATTCCAGATTCCCTGGCTATGGGAGAGGCTGCTCATATAAAGGGTGAGACTCAGTCCCCTCATGAGATACTGCAGCTGGCCCTGTGCTCCTGTTGACTTTGAGAGCCAACCCATGGATGGAGCAAAGGATGCCTTTCACCCCAGCACGGGTGATGACTCTTCCCCACCTCTCGGAGCTCTTCTGGAATGTGTGCCCAACCCATCTCTTGCCTCGACCTGAGAATCTATCTCACGTTTCTGTCCACACCCCTCTGTCCAACCCATCTAGAGAGACTTCCAAAGCACACTCCAAGGCAAAAGAATTTCTGGAAATAGTGGCTTTATTTAGGGTCCTGAGTGCAATTTCATGAAACTTTAAACAGACATCCTAGATCCCACTAAAATATTTATGAATTGAGTAAATTTATATGTTTTAAAAAGCAGTTACTACCCAATTGCATCAGTTTAGATGAAGCTCCCCTTACTTTGTTGTTGTTTTTTAATCCTGGCATCCTTAAAAACCGTTTTCCCTGTGTGTTTGTAATTGTATTTTGTTTACAGCGAAGGTAGTAGACCAGAGTAAGAAGTGTCAGGTTTAATTCTCTGCCGCAGTTCTCAAAATAGATGTTTCATAAGTAACATGTGGCTCGCTCAGCTAAAATTAAATGTCTCAGTGTTTCCAAACGTTTTCCGTCTAGAATCTGCACCATACACCCTTTCAGAACTAACATGGGCTTTAAAATGCCTGACTTAAAAATGCCAGTCTATTTCAGACTTTTCACAAACTCTATAAACTTGTAGCTTAAAATGCTGGCTGTACATAACATGCAAAAAAAAAAAACCCTGGAAGAGTTAAAAATTTAGAATAATTAAAATAAATAAATAAATACGTTTTTTAACCTAGAATAATCTAAAAAAAAAAAAAGCCTGGCCCTCTCAGCCATCCTCATTGAGGTCAGGGGAGCATGATATCAAAGGTGAGATATATGAGCAAAATCATCTGCTTTTACAACTTTCTAAGAATAAAAGAACAAATCCAAACCCCAGAATTCATGTATCCCATTGATTCCTAGTTGCAAGAATCCTCTGGATAGCTTTAAAGAAAAGGCAGAACCAGGCCTTCTTCCCTGTACATCTAGACTTAATAGATATGGAATAAGAGCCAGGGGATGGGGGATCCAACTGGTCTACCCTTTGCACCGCCTTCACCATTACTCATTGCTGTTGAGTCGATTTTGACTCATGGCAACCCCAAGTGTTGCAGACTAGAACCGCTCCAGAGGGGTTTCTTGGCTGTAGTCATTATGGAAGCAGATCACCAGGCCTGTCCACCGTGACACCAGTGGGTGGCAGATTGCTAGGCCTTTCTCTGAGGCACCTCTGGGTGGGTTCGAACCGTCAACCTTTAGGTTAGTCGTCGAGTGCAAACCAGTTGTGCCCCCCAGGGACCACCTCCACCATTAATTGCTCTAAACATCTATCTCCGGTGGACAAACTGAGTGTGTAGAGCAAGCTCTCCTTTCCCCCAGTGGCTTCTACAAGGCAACTGCCTGTGATTGACAAGGGGAAGAATCTATGTTTAGAGACTAAAACAAAGACAGCCCAGAGCCATGGGTCCCTGGGGATGCCCATGTTGTGTGGGAAGGAGGAAAACAGAGGAACTAATAGAGGGAATAAAAGAAGATTCGAGGAGACCGATGAGAATACACACCAGCAGACCGTGCTTCACGGGAAGAGGGATGGACTCTGGGGAGAGGCATAGTCTCGGAGGTTTGCCATTGAGCATTCTAGAGCCGTAACCGCCCAAACCAAACCCACTGCTGTTGAGTTGATTCTGACTGACAGCAGCCCTATAGGACAGAGTAGAACTGCCCCCACACAATTTCCAAGGCTGTAATCTTTACAGAAGCAGGCTGCCGCATCGTTCTTTCCGCAGAGCAGCTGGTGGGTTTGAACCCCTAAGCTTTCAGTTAGCAGCCAAGCGCTTTAACCGCGGCTCCACCAGGATTCCTTTAGAGCCGTAAAACAGAACTCACATCCAAGCTCTACTTCTTCCCAGCTGTGAGCCTGGGGCAATTTTCTTAAACTTCCTGGGATCTGTAAAGTGAAGACCATAATAATACTTAACCTTCTATGTTATTTTGAGATGCTATTTCTAAAGCGCTTAGAACAGTCTTGGACATAACTGACACTCTGTGAGTGTTGTGGTGGCTGTTAGAAGAGTGACTGATAAATAGTTAGTTCTATATAGCACTGGCAGTCGCTCTCAATCAGGAAACCCTGGTGGCGTAGTGGTTAAGAGCTACAGCTGCTAACCAAAAGGTCGGCAGTTCGAATCCACCAGGCTCTCCTTAGAAACCCTAGGGGGCAGTTCTACTCTGTCCTACAGAGTCGCTCTGAGTTGGAATTGACTCGAAAGCAGTGGGTCATATACTGAGTCTATTGGTGGCTTTCAATAGATTGAAGACTCACAACTGTTCATGTAGGATGGGACGTTTGAGATCATAGGCCCAAGGTGATCTTACAAGGCACAAAGTAGATTGTAAATAATGTAGAAATGAGTGAAAGAGTGGTGAGAAACGGGCAGGGAATCTAGGCTACTTTTCAAAAAGACATCCAGTGAAAGGAAGTGCAGAAAGGGCGTTACAGTTCTGAGGGCAGCTGGCAAACCATCTAGAGGGAAATGACAGTGATGTCAGCCATGATCGCAAAGGCAGCAGGACACCTGGTGGAACACCTGTGCCGAGCTCAGAGCTTTACCACCTTTACTTACTGAGGGCTGACAACCACCTGATGAAGGGAGAGAGGGGTGTGGGGTATTCCTGTTCGCCATATAAGGAAACTAGAACTGAGTAATAACTTGCCCAGGGTGACACAGCTGGTAGCAAGTGAAATGGGAGTTTGGACCCAGGCTGACTGTCTCCAAAAGCCTTCTTTTTCACCACGAAGTTTAAATAGGCCCCAGATGGGGCAAATGGCTAACGCACTCACCGGCTAACAAAGCTTGGAGGTTCAAGTCCACTCAGAGGCTCCTTGAAAGAAAGACCTGGTGATCTACTTCTGAAAAATCAGTCCTTGAAAACTCTGTGGAGCACAGTTCTACTCTAACACACACGGGGTCGCCATGAGTCAGAGTCGATTCAACGGCAACTGGGAAAAAAAAAGTTATAATGGAGAAAATGTACATCATTAGGCTCATGTCTCTGCCCAGATTAAAACACCGTATGGCTTCTCATTGCATCTAAGAGAAAAACAAATCCTTAACTCGGTTTGTTTGGTCCTGCAGGCTCGAAGCTTACTGTTCATCTACAACCTCTGGGCTCTGTATTCCAGACTCCCTGGGGCCTGTTCAGTCTCTCGGACATCTGCAGTCCCTGCACACTCCTTGTCTGCTGGAGTTGGATCCCCTTGTCATATGCATTCACAGCCCTGCTTCTCTCCCTTTGAAGCATTTAACACAGTTATAACTTCACATATGCGTCGTGATATTTTTTAGTTAATATCTGTAATGCAAAAACCAATTGCTGTTGAATTGGCTCTGACTCATGGTAACCCCATGTGTGTCAGAGTAGAACGGTGTTCCACAGGGTTTTCGGTGGCTGAATTTTTGGACATAGATTGCCAGGCTTTTCTTCCAAGGTACTTCTGGGTGGACTAGAACCACCACCAACCTTTTGGTTAGAAGCCAAGACTGCTAACCATTTACACCACTCGAGGACTCCAAATGAACGTCCATAACCCTACTAAACTTCAGGCTCCACGTGAGCAAAGGACGTAGTGCACATTTGCAGAATTGTCTCTGCTGTGCCCACACCCTGCTTGATACATAGTGGCTTGTTGTTGTTGCCTGCTGTGAGTCAGTTCTGATGCACAGCAACCCCATAGGACAGAACAGAACCGCCCAGTAGGGTTTCCTAGGCTGTAATCTTTACGGGACCAGATCGCCAGGTCTCTTCTCCCACGGAGTCACTGGTGGATTCAAACACCTTTTGGGTAGCAGTCGAGCTCTTAACTATTGCACAAGCAGGGCTCCTTATTTAGTAGCTATTCAATAGAAATGAGTTGAATGAATACCCTACCCATGCTCAGGACTCTGAGCTCTCTAGAGAAGCAAAACCAGTAAAGTGTCTCTCTCTTGCTCTCTCTCTCTCTCTATATATATATACATATATATATAAAGATCAAGGAAATGACTCACCTGGTTGTAGAGGCTGGAAAGTCCCATATCCATGGGTCAGGCTGGAGGCTTCTCCCAACTCTCATAGCTGCAGGGGCTGGTGAATGCAAGATCCAGACTGTAGAGGCTAAAGAATCCCAAAATCAGCAGGTAAGCTGCTAGCTCAAGTCCCAAGTACTGAAGGTCAGATGAGCAGCAGCCGGTTGCAGGATCCAGAGCGAGCAAAAGCCAGCAAGCCTTACCAGAAAGTCCACCTATATTGGATGCAGGCCACACCTCCAAGGAAACTCCCTTTCAACTGATTGGCTACTCACAGCAGATCCCATATGGAGGTGATCCCATTATATCAGATCTCATCATGGAGGTGACTGCATCATTATAGGACTGCCAAACTATGTCATAACTGCCAAACCACTGAGAATCATGGCCCGGCCAAGATGACACACAATCTTAACCATCACACCACCTTGTGGTCACATTGTTCATAATAACTGAGGTTATAGCCAATTGTAGCATTAAGAGTGCTCACAGTCCATTGCGGAGCTTGAACTCATGACTTCCTCTTTGGAAGAGAGCTCTGTATCTAGCTGTGATTACTGAACACGACTAGCTGCCATCTTCCCGATGGCCTTTCAGAGAATAGCTGCCCTGGAATGTGGGGAGCCAGGAGCAGAGGTTGGGGGTTAAGGCTGAGTAGTTGAGAGTATTAAGTACTCCTCAGCCCCCAACATTTCAGCTTGTGATATTCCTGCCTTAAGAAGCATTTGGAATGAGCTCTATCAATTATTTAAAGCTCATAATTCAGTGCATATTAAAGATTTATTGCAACAAACTGAAAACAAAGGACGGACAAAGGAAACAGAGAACATGGGCTCTGCCATCCAGGTTGCACAGCACCTGAATTGCTCACGTTGATGGGAGTAACTTAAAGAGAAATATACCATTCCAACAACAACGGGATTTCTGGAAGAGATGGTTCAGCACGGTATATGTGCACACTTGCACTCAAATGGGTGTCTGTGGTTTGCTTGCATTCCATTTTCTACCCGGCAGCAGGCACTTTCTTCTGCCTCAAGCATTGATTCTCTCTTGGCTCAGAATTCTCACCAAGACTGGATGCATTACTGTTTTTCAATCTTCAATCAGCAGCTTATGAACATTGGTCCATCTATCAGGATCACTGAGTCTGCTGCTTGCTGTGCCATCTTGAGTGCAAAGGAAGGAGTGTGGATTCAGACACACTTTGGTGTAAATCCCAACTCCATTTCTTACAAGCTGTGGGACCTTAGACGTGGTTTGTAATCACTCTGAGCTTCATTTTCCTCACCTGTCAAGTAGGGAGAATAAATATAACCGCTCCGAGCGTATTAAACGAAGTTGGTGATGTCGTTAGCTGCGATCGAGTCAGACCCGACTCATGGTGACCCCATGCACAAGGGTTTGAAATGCTACCTGGCGCGGTGCCATCACCATAATTGGTTGCAGATCAAACCGTTGTGATCCATAGGGTTTCATGGGCTGATTTTCAGAAGTAGATTGCCAGGCCTTCTTTCCTAGTCCATTTAGTCTGGAAGCTCCACTGAAACCTGTTCAGCATCATTGCAACATGCAGTCTTCCACTGACAGATGGGTGGTGGCTGCACATGAGGTGCACGAATTCTATCGCTGAACCGCTCCTGCCCCCTAAACGAAATTATACCTACAAATTGCCTAGCAGGTGGGTGTCCAATGCATGGCATTGCATTTCATGTTACCCCTAGTACTGAATGCCTAGCATCCCACCATTTTTTATACGGAAAAATTACATGCCACTTTTATATTTGTAGTATATGAACCTTCAGTAGCAGTAGCGAACCAAAAGCAGGTGCTGGCATTTTGTTAAGTTAATAGTACTAGCGTTCAGGTGGTAATTTAGCATGAGGGAAACTTAATAGCTGGGTGGCCTTGGGCAAGGTTATTTAACCTCCCTCTGCGTCAGTTTCTTTATTTATAAAATGAGGAAATTCATAGTGCCAACTTCTTAAGGTTGTTGAGAGGATTAAATGAATTAATAGTCATAAAATGATTAGAATAGTCCCTGGCACATACAAGTTCTGTATGAGTTAGTTTTTATTTTTATTATTATAATTGTCACTGTCAGTAGCCGTCGAGTCGACTCCGACTCATGGGGACCCTGTGTGTGTCAGAGTAGAATTCAATGGCTGATTTTTCAGAAGTAGATCACCAGGCCTTTCTTCCTCAGCCCTTTTGGGTGGAACTCGGACATCCAACCTTTCAGTTAGCAGCTGAGTGTGTTAACTGTTTGCACCACCCAGGGACTCCATAATTATCACTGATGTTATTAGTATTGTTGTTGTTGTACTGAGCTGTATGGTGAACTGGGGGAGAGCAACGGATAAGTCACTTGCTGTGTAAGCAGGCTCAGACATCTAGTTATAAAATATACGTTCAATGTCTCTATTTCTCACCAGCTCCTCTCCAATAACCTAGTCCAAGCTGTCGTCATCTCTCACCTGGACCTCCACAGCATCCTCTCTGGATCTTTCTGCAGTCCGTCTAGCCACCTATTTTATCCATGCTCCCATCAAGAGAGAGATTTTTTCAAAACACAAATCTGTTCTTGTTACCAGTACCCCCTCATTCCCCTTAAAACTATTTACTGGTTTCTGGTTGCTCTTGAGGAGCCCTGGTGGTGCAGCGGTTAAGTGCTCAGCTACTAACTGAAAGATCAGAGGTTTGAACCCACCCGCTGCTCCGCAGGAGAAAAGACCTGGTGATCTGCTTCCATAAGGATTTCAGCCCAGGAAACCCTATGGGACAGTTCTACTGTGTCCTGGAGCGTCGCTATGAGTTTTTTTTAGCTGCACTGGGACAAAAGTGAACTTTTCTGCCCGGCCTCTCTGAACACTCGTCCAGTGCTCTACTTGACTCATGGTTTTTGAGCTACTTTGCTATTCGTCCAGGTCCACCAATGTGCTGAGCATCACAGCCCACATGGTTCCCTCTGCCTGGACCATCGTACCTCACCTGGCGGCAGCACTATTCATTCTTCAGGACTCGTAGTCAATATCACCTCTCTGTGATGGCCTTCCTGTCCACAGTGCAGGCGAGGACCTCTGTGCATGCGCTTGTGAGACCCTCTCCTCTTCCTTCACAGCCTGTAATGCAGTTCACAGTTATCCCCCCTGAATGCCGACCTTACTCTCTATAGCGTGAGCTCCCTAAGGACAGGAGGCCTTGTATGTCTTGCCAATGCTGTATCCCCAGTGCCTTGCACATGATACTCATTAAAACCCGTTGTCAAGTCAATTCCAATTCATGGTGACCCCATGTGTTACAGAGCAGGACCGCTCCACAGGGTTTTCTTAGCTGTAATCTTTATATGTGTGTGTGTGTGTGTGTGTGTGTGTGTGTGTGTGTTTTATTGTGCTTTCGGTGAAAGCTTACAGCTCAATTTCTCATTCAAATGTTTGTACACACATTGCTTTGTGACCCTGGTTACAATCCCCACAGTGTGGCAGCACACTCCCCCTTTCCACCACGGAGTCCCTGTGTCCATTGGTCCAGTTTCTGTCCCTTCCTGCCTTCTTGTCCTGCTTTTGGACATGAGCTGCCCATTTGGTCTCGTATATTTGATTGAACTAAGAATTGGCTGTAATCTTTACGGAAGCAGATAGGTGCTATGCCTATAACAGGCACTATGGCAATATTAGCCGAATGCATGAATGCAATTTAAGAGGTCTCCCAGGAAGGCTCATGAGAACCAGAAAGCCTTCCTGACATCCCTCCCACCCACCAAGATTATGTGGATTTAGGTGCTGTGTTCCCAGAGCGGCCACGGTCTACTTCTAAGTTGTGTTCACTGAGAGTCCAGCTCCAGGTCAAAATCCTGTGTGTGATCTCAGGCCCAGCCATAGGCAATCATAATGCTTCCCCACACCAGGCTTGGTGCACAGCCAGTGCTTTGCAGTTTCCAGAGGGCACTGCAGTTGAGGACTCAGCTCCTACCCACTCTGGCCTTTCCCAGGCCAGCCAAGCTTATGTGCATATCTACATCCCTAGTCCATTCAGAGATCTCCTTCCAAAGGTCCCCAGCTGAGGTACTGCCCAGCATCTCTGCCAAGACCTCCTTTTTGTCATGCTGACTCAGTACTTTTCCATGCCTCCTTCATACCCTCTTCCATCTCTCAGCTCCCCGGGGCCATAAAGAGGCAGGAACACTTAGTGCAGGGCTCCTGGGCATGAGACAGTTCCCCATCCGTGCTGGATCCATCTGACTCCCACTCATTGCCGTTTCGATGGGGAAAACGGAACACAGGGGCGCAGGGGCCTCCCATTTGCTTCTTGCCGGCACCGCCGCAGTAGTTGAGTAAAGCCTCGATTGTTGCTCTGTTTGACTTGCTGTCCTCATCAGCCACCTCAGCACCTGGCAGCTCAGTGCTCACCATCCTCTCTTGTAAATTATCTATTCACAGACGGTCTTCCCCATTACACGGTCTCATTCATTGCTTCCATGCCAGTGTCTAACGAAGGTGTTCAGTAAGTGTATACAGAAGGGGGAGAACAAGGGAAGAAGGAAGGTGAGGAGGAAAGATCAGACATCAGTTGAGTAAGATGGACTTGCTGCATGACCTCTCTCAGCCAAGTCCATCTCTCTGTAGATCAATTTTGACAACATTGCAGCCCAAGAGAAGTATCATCCCGGAAACACCCCACCTGGTAAAGACAGCGTTCCAAAGTCCAGGTGCTGCGCAAGGCATCACTGCTGAGATCAGAAGAGACAGTAACCAAGAGCCCAGGAAGTCGAGTGGTACCTAGGATTCATCTTTAGATCATAATCCTCAACCCAGAACGACAGCTAGCTCATGCCTACTTGAGACAAACCCAGAGAAGGCTTTTATATATGTAATGGGATACTCTATTCCTCAGTTATTCTGTGAGAGGCTGCGGGGAAAACACATATTTTTGCAAGATCTGCTTCTGGCAACCTTCAATAAACTAAAACAGTTGAGCATACAGAATTTTCTGTTGTTTCTGCAAAGAGATAATTTGTTACATGGAAACTCATTTGCTTATTTGGAGTAAATACTGCTTCAGACCCAGTGGAGATTAACCCTCACGGAGGAGATAGATTGAGAAGGAAGAGATGCTATACTTCACTGTTGTATTTACTGTGTTAAATATAAAGTGGGAATGGATGAAAAATGTGCTGGAGTTCCCCGTGTGAGCCTAAGTGATGAACTGGGGTTTATTTGCCATCTGGCTTTTAAGCAGGGATTTTTTTTTTCATGTCAGAAAAATGGCACCTTCAGAACCATCATGTTACTGACATCTGTTTATCAGACCTTTGCCTGAATGAATTATTCAGAATATACTTAAGATTGTACTTTACCTGACATATGGAAATATAAAGTTGCATACTCGATGTCTGCATATATCTGTCTACATAAAATCAGGCGTCATTCTCAAAACCCAGAGTATTGGAACTGGGTAGGTGGCGCTTTGTGTACTCGGGATATTAACCGCTCTGCCCCATGTGGTTCTTGATATCTTAATATTTGGGAGTCAATCTGTGGGATTCCGAGTGGCTCCAAGTTTCTGTATTGGCAGTACCTTCTTATTCCGGGTGTGCCCCTTACAACAGCAATGGAAAGCCACTCAGAGTTCATACGGTACAACTTCATGGTCGTTCTGTGTTTGTCAAGCAGATGAAACTCTGGCATTATCAGGAGGAAAAGCTTCTTGGACATGAAGAAAAGACCTAGGAGGGAGAGGGGATTTCCATGTAAGTCAGGATCCAAAAGACTTCCGCACCCACCATGCCATCAGAACATGGCAACAAAGATGTCCACCCAATACAGGTTTAGCATTGCCTCCTAGGTTGTACACTCTGTATTCTGCCCTTGTTTTCTTCCTTGGGTATCCATGTATTGAACACTTTTTGTTAGACACTGGGGTGAAAGAAATGAATGAGACAGTCTAATGGGAAAGACAAAGTCTGTCAATCGATAATTCACAAGACAGGATGGTGAGCATTGAGCTGCCAGGTGTAGAGGTGGTTGATGAGGACAGCAAGCCAAACTCAGAGTACAACTGAGCCTTCATTCAGTTACTGCAACTGTGCTAGCAAGAGGCCAACGGGGGTCCCTGCTCCCCAATGTTCCATTCATTCACTCATTCCTTCATCAGACATTGACTCTGCACCTGTTATATGCCAAGTGTTGAAGGTGTAGATTCTACTACAGACTGACATGCAGCTTACAGGGTAGCAGTGAAATGGACATAAACCACATCATCACCATGATCAATGTATAACTGAGACAATTGCTCCTGAGAAAAGAAACAGGGGTCTGTGAGACTCTATCGCAAAGGAACCTCACCCAGGACTTCGCGGGGAACTTCTGGGAGGAGGGACACTAAAGCTGTGATAAGATGAGTGGGCAAGGAGCTAACTTGTCAAAGAAGAAGTGATACTTCAGACAGTTGGTGAGCAAGGGTCTGGAGGTTGGAGGGCTCATGCAGCATTTTAGGAATTGTCTAGAGGCCAGTGTTGCTCTGGGTGGTACAAACGGTTAACATGCTCAGCTGCTAACCAAAAGGTTGGAGTCCAACCAGAAGTGCCTTGAAGGAAAGGCCTGGCAATCTACTGCCAAAAAATCAGCCTTGAAAACCCTACAGAAGGAGCCCTGGTTGCACAATTGTTAAGTGCTGAGCTGCTAACTGCGAGGTTTCCAGTTCAAACCCAACCAGGGGCTCCGAGGGAGAAAAGACTTGGTGATCTGCTCTCCTAAAGATTATAGCCTAGGATATCCTATGGGCAAGTTATTCTGTCATATAGGGTTGGTATGGTTCAGAATTGACTTGACAGCACACAACAACTCGTTAAGTTCAGTTATAAAACAGTACAGAATGTTCCATGTTAACTGTACACGTAGAAATTGTTGAACTGGTATATGTTTTGCTGTGTACATTTTCAACAACAAGAAAAGGAAAAAACCCTGTGGAGCACAGTTCTGCTCTGACACACGTGGTGTCGCCATGAGCTGGAGTTGACTTGACAGCAGCTGGTAACCGGTACCATGTTTTCACACGAGGCAGCATATAAATCCCCCAGTCAGAGGGAGGACGGGGACAGAGTGCCCCCTGGGGGCTTAGCCAGTTTGGAAAGTGGAACTTTATCATCTGCCTCTTCCCCACCTAGTAGTGCAGATCTTGCTCATATAAACTGAAGCATCAAAAGTGAAAGAGGACTGTGTGTGCGTTTGTGTGTGTTTAAACAGCATCTTGCTACACCACATAGATTATGAACACACGTATGAGTTCTAGAGTATGCTTTCCAGGGACTTCCGCTGTCCAGCACTTTTCTCGGGGTGGCTCGGGTGGTGAGCTTATGAAACCCCTCCATCCTGGGCCTGATTACCGTTTGGGAAACATCCCCTTTTCCTCCTTCGGCTCCCCTAGAGCCTTCCCTTCTCGGGGACCCCCCTCTCTGTGCCCGCCGAGGGAGGTCAGCCCCCTGCCAGAGCCCACTTGTTCTGCAGGAAGCTTGCCGGGCAGGAAGTCGAAGCAGCTGATTTTGTTAGAAAAGAATTGTTTTGTTCTGTTTCAGTGAAGTTTCTTGCTCTTCCACTTTTCTTCAAATTGCCCCGTTCCCAATTCCCTCAGACAACAAAACTACAATTTGCTGTATAAACAAAAACAGTGGGGATGAAATCTCTCTGGCACCCAGTCTGTCGGTGGCACTATGCTTGTTAGCATGGGAGGAGAGTTAGAGGGTCCCTTCAAGTTGTACCAAACTGAATTACTTGATAAACTTGGTGTAACTTTCTTCCCTGAGACTCAGTGCAGTTAAACAAACGGAAAAAATCCAGTCAGGCTATTTCGCAGCATTAACATTTTGCATTTGGCCAGGGTGTTCAACCTGTATTGATTCATCCTTTTTTTTCCCCCTGCTAAATAGGAATTGTTTCTTAGCCACTGTTTCCTAGCTAACTAATGTGACTATAACAACAACAACAAAAAAAACCTTTGGCTATTCTTTCAAATCATATAGGTAGCATGTAGTTCTATTTATACAATTTTTTTTTTTTCCTTTTAACGATACCCCCATCATGACCAAAAGGCAAAGAAAGACAGACAGCAGGTTAATCATCTGTAGTAGAAAGAATTTCACAAATGCCTTAGGCATCTTCACACACCGTGGATGAAGTGGTGACTTCGACAGACTGAACCACAGCCCTTACCAACAAAACATGCTGTTTTCACATAGTGTTATTAATAGCTCAGGGCTATATGTGTATCCCCTCAGCCTCTCTGGCAAGGTTAGATTGCTGTGCCCCGAAAATGAGGTCAAAGTCCCCAAGCTGTCTCTGAAGTGAAACTTGCTTTTCACTGGACTCTAGAGCTTCCAAGAGGAGCTTTGTTGGGGCCAGGGTGAAGGGCCCCCTGTGGCATTCTGGAGACATTCTGTGCCTTCCTCTTGCTACGGAAACCACCCCAGAGAATCAGCAACGGTGAGCAAAACTCCACCCGCTGC
>NW_004443960.1:6407269-6421702 GCF_000243295.1 Trichechus manatus latirostris
AGATGGATCCTGATCAAAGGGAGGAAAAATGTGGAACAGAACATCAAATTCCTATGGAAACCAGACTTTCTGGATCTGCTGAGACAAGGGATACTCCCGAATCTATTGTCTTGAAATGATCTTTAACCCTGGAACCAAAATGATCCCATGAAGTCATCTGTAACAAAACAACAGTTTAGCTCAATTGATAAAGAATGTCAGCCTTGAACGTTGTGCTCTTTTACAGAATTATCTCTATGTGATCAAATTGACAACAGTAACCCTAAAGCACAGATGAGAGCTTTAAGGGACGAGAGTCTAAGTTAATGGTGGGGAAAGAATATGGGTAGAGATGGTGAGAATGTTGACACAATGTGGAGAAGGTAACCAATGACCTTGATCTGTACGTGTAGAAATTGTCAAACGGGTGTATGTTTTGTTGTGTATATTTTCACACACACAAAACAATAAGTACAGGTGGCCCTCAAATGTGGCAAGATACAGAACATAGTGTGAGATTAAAACCCCCAAAAATAACAAACCCATTGCTGTCAATTACAACTCGTAGTGACCCTATAGGGCAGAGTAGAACTGCCCCATAGGGCTCCCAAGAAGTGGCTGGTGGATTCATACTGCTGACCTTTTGGTCTGCAGCCAAGCTCTTATCCACTGTGCCACCAGGGCTTCAGTGTGAGATTAGAGGAATACTTTTCCCAGCAGTCCTGTGAGACTTGAGGGTTGAACGAGGAGAAGCAAAGGTGTTGGAGTAGAGTGAGTTAAAGTTTTCAAAGATTCCTTTCGGTTGGCCATTTCTTCCAGGGATAAGTTTTTCTTCCTTCTAACAAATACTGTGCTGTTTTGTTTTGTTTTGTTCTTTGTTTTTCTCGTCATGTCTTTCTCATTGCTAGCGTCTCACAGCTTTAAATATGTTTCAATTCCATCTAGGTACTGTGCCCCCCAAAACCAAACCAAACTCACTGCCTTTGAGTCAATGCTGACTCATAGCGACACTATGGGGCAGAGTAGAACTGCCCCGTAGGGTTTCCAAGGCTGTAATCTTTAGAGAAGCAGACTGCCAGCTCTTTCTCCCATGGAGTGGCTGGTGGGTTCGAACCACCAACCTTTCGGAATAGCAGCTAAGTGCTTCAGCCTCTGCGCTCCCAGGGCTCCGGGTACTGTGCTGACGGAGGAAAATACTTAGAAAATTAGGCTTCCGTGCAGAATAATTTCTCTAGTCTGGTGGTTCTCAAACTTTAGTGTGCATCAAAAACCCCTGCGGAACTTGTTGAAACAGGGACAGTTGACCTCGTCCTCAGATTTTCTGACTCAGCTGCTCAGGGGTGGCGGCCTGATCATTTATAATTCTAGCAAATTCCCAGGTGATGCCCAGCCTGCTGGGGACAGGGTGCATTCTGAGAGTCACTGGGCTAGTGGGATGGTAAGACAGAGGTCCATCCTGTGTGGATAATGGTTTCTCAGACTCCTTTTCAGGCCTTGGGCCCTGATCATATTTCACCTTGCTGGGGGTGCCTAGATACACGTGATAAACACCTTCTGAGGCTTAGACACAGTTCTTGTCCTCAAAGACGGTAACAAAATCAAGGAGAGGCCAAACACTTGCAGAAAAGCAGCTGGAAATTTTACATCCTAGGTTAAGAACCTGGCTGCTAATGAAACTCAGCAGTTCGAACCCAGCATTCATCCTTGGGAGAAAGATGTGTCCATCTACTCCCATAAAGATTACAGCCTTGGAAACTCTATGGCACAGTTCTACTCTGTCCTATAGGGTGGCTGTGAGTCAGAATCAGCTCAGCTGCAAGGGGTTTAGAGACTCCAAGCTGAGCTCAAGCATCACGTTCACTTTGAAGCCATCCCTGACAGCCTCAGGCAAAACTCCCCTCCTTTCGTTGGGGCAATACGCCCCTTTATCTGACCCTTGTCTCTTTATCTAAACCTTCTCAGATACTAGGGCTTGCAATTTTTTATGCACTGTCTCTCTCCTATACCAGACGAGAGGGCCCCGGGTAGGGATCCTATGCTATTCTTTCATGTTGCATGCAGTAAGTGCTCATTGAATGCTTTATGAGTGAATGAGTAATTTAAGGACAAAATAAGCTGGACCTGAAACTCCAGGCTGACAAGGAATTTGTCAGCCCTGGTTCCTCAGAACCAAGCTCAGTGTTTGGCATAGGAATATTTATTGAATGGATGGGACCAAAGAGAACTCAGCTTATTATTTAAATATTATGGAGCCCGACAGAGCTACCCTGGAATCCCACTATGGCCTGTGGCCAGGTTACTTAACCTCTCTAAACATCAGTTTCTTCTCCTGCAGAAGAAAGAGGAGCCTGAGAAAAGGCCTTACTGGTGGTGGTGAGAATTACATGAAAATCAGCATCACTCAGTTAGTATAAAAATGTCTTACATACAGAAAATTTCTAAATGCACAGGAACAATTACTGCTATTGTTACTATTACTGCATTACTATTTGTTTCTGCTGAGAAGGTTACGGTTCTCAGTGGAAGTGGGCATCTCTGAGGCATGCGTATCAGTGAAAATTAGGACTGAAGGCAAAACATACAAACAAACAACAGTGGCTAAGGTGAGCTAAAGGTTTATTTCTCCAATCCCTCACTCCCCCATTAAAGAGTTCAGAGGTAACCACCCAGGCCTGCTCAGGGACCTGGGTGCCTGTCTCTGTGTTCCATCATCCTTTGCCTTCTTCCATCCTCAAAGTCAGAGTTTGTGACCCAAGATGGTTGCTGGAGCTCCAGCTCTCACATCCCCCTTCCAGGAAAGAGGAAGCGAAAAGGGTAACAGAGAGTGCTACTCCCAATGGAGACATCTTCCTCTATCAGGCAGCCTTCCTGAGGGTCTCAAAGACAACGCCTGCTAAGATGTCATCAACAAGACCAAACCTAGCTGCCAAGGACCTGGGAGGTGCAGTCCTTTATCTGCACAGTAACGTCACAAGTTGAAAAGAAAGACGGTAAGGATGGATATGGGAGCAGCCAGCCAGTAATCTCTGCCGGAAGTGGATGGGATGCCAATAGGTGGAGAAGAAACTAGAAAGAGGGCCCCAGGCAGGAGAACCATGGTGGCCTCTCAGAGACTGAGGAAGTCCTGGGCCACTTAATGAGTGACTCAAAAATAAAGAAATGGAGAAACAGGGTTTCCAGAATTGTTATTGTTGTAGGTTGAGTTGTGTCCCACAAAAAGATGTGTTGAAGTCCTAACCTCAGTGCCTATGAATGTGTCTTTGCCTCAAGTTAAGATGAGGTCATACTGGATTGGGGTGGGCCCTAATCCGGTGATTCCCTCAACCTGTTGCCCTGGGTCGATTCCGACTCAAGGTGGCCCTAGAGGACAGAGTAGAACTGCTCCATAGGGTTTCCTAGGATGTAATCTTTATGAGGATGAGCCTTGGGTGCACAGTGGTTCAGAGCTTGGCTGCTAACTGAAAGCTCAGCGGTTCAAACCCACCAGCTGCTCTGTGAGAGAAAGATGTGGCAGTCCGCTTCTGTAAAGATTGTCAAAACCAATCCCATTGCTGTGGAGTTGATTCCGACTCGTAGGACAGAGTAGAACAGCCCCATAGGGTTTCCAAGGCTGTCATCTTTAAGGAAGCAGACTGCCACATCTTTCTCCCGCGGAGCTGCTGATGGGTTTGAGCTACAGACGTTTCATTTAGCAGCTGAGTGCTTAACCACTGAGCTACCAGAGCGCCTTTCCAATGACTCCAAACCCGTTGCTGTTGAGTCGATCCTGACTCATAGTGACCTTACAGTGACTAGTGTCCTTATAAGAAGAGAAGTGACACAGACACAGAGGAAAGACAGCCACGTGCAGACAGAGGCGGAAATCAGGGTGATGCTGCCACTAGCCCACGAGTGCCCAGGGACGTCAGAAGCTGGAGGAGACAGGGAAAGATCTTCCCCTACAGGTTTGGGACAGAATGGCCCTGAATTCAGGCTTCTACTTCTAGAACTTGGAGAAAATAAACTCTTTTTATTTTAAGCAACCCATTTATGGTACTTTGTTACTGCCACCCGAGAAAACTAAGGCAGTTATATTTCCCCATATCTACCTGTAGCAAAGTAGCCCTTCATTCATTTCCACAGTTAGTCTCTGTGACTATGTAAAGCTGCACCTGGGGATAAGGCCAATGGTCCCATTTAGAACCCCCTATGAATGGGACCTCATGCGGGGCAACCTCCCTGTCTGTCAGTGGAGGCTTGCCTATTGCCACGATGCTGAATGAGTTTTAGCAGAGCTGCCAGACTAAGACAGACTAGGAAGAAAAGCCTGGTAATCTACTTCTGAAAATCAGCCAATGAAAACCCATGGAACACAGTGGTCTGATCTGCATCCGATCATGGGGATCGTGTAGGACTTCCCTTGTTCTTGGGGTCGCCATGAGTCAGGGGCCAACTGGATGGCTGCTAACAACACCACCATGAATGAGAGGTCCAAGCAGATGGCCCCTGCTTCCACACTGTGCCCTCCCAGTGACTGGCACAGCCCCTACCAGACCCCGAGCCTACTGAAATCAGGCCCCCGTCCTCATTCTCTTTGCACACCAGCACCTAGCACAGTGCCTAGGACTCAGCACCTGGGCATTCTCTGAAGGAGCTGGCATAGGTCAGCAGCCTTGCCAGCCTGTCCCAGATGCCCTGGTACTCTTGTGCGCCTGCAGGTCAGCTGCCCCTGGGGATGCTATCTGGCCAACAAGTCTTTCCACATGCCAGGCTGCAACAGGCCCCGCCGTTAGCAGCATCTCTTACCAGGTCTTCTGGGCAGCCGGCAGTTCAGTGGGAAGCGATGGTGTCGGAAACACTCAGTGACAGCAGGCATGCAAAACTACTTTCAGACCCTGCATGGGGCATAATTGTATTTTCAGGGAGGGCCGATCTATTAGCAAGGTGCCGATCTCCAGCATGTAACTTTTATGAAGGAAACTCTAAAGGCCTCTTGGGGTGAAGGATATTATAATTATGGATGGTTTAGACTCTCCCAACTAATGCATACATTGAACTTTATGAGAATGTTCTACTTGACGTAGCCAGAAACATTAAGCAAAAATATAGTGTCGCGGCCCCGGGTGAGAGACCCATCTTTTGTCTTATGTCTAATCTATCTGGGGCTAAAATATTTGGAATTGTATCTCCGCATGCCGCTGTGAAGGAAATACGGACATAATAAGTGCATTTCTGATTTCAGACCAGATCATAATTTCCTTCTAAAATATCGCGCTGAGTTTAGCATATTTATTCCTCTGTGAAATGTTCACAGCATATTGTGGGTAAAAAAAGTTAAAAAAAAAAAATCAACAATTTCAGGGCTGGGAGGAACCTCAGTGGTTCTGCTACCCAGTGTGTTGCAACTCAAATTACTGTGTTGGCTGGTGAATTATGTGATTTTGATGATCTGGTACCCAGATCAGAGAAAAGAGGAAGAGGAAGGAGGAGGAGAGAAAGTAATTAAAGAGATGAAGCAGCTTCCCTCCAAGAAAATACTGTGGTTAACCAACACCAGGGAGACCTAGGTGCAAATCTCCCCTCCACTTACTAACTGGACAACCTTTGAGAAGTCATCTTGTCTGTTACCATCTTGTCTCCGTGGTGCTGTTTTCGGCTCAGGTATAAGGAGATTTCTTTGTCTCCTAGAGCTGACCTAACAAAATGCCACAAAGCAAGGTGGCTTTAAAACACAGAAATGTATTGTCTCACGATTTTGAAGGCTGGAAATCCAGATCAGGGTATCAGCCATGTTGATTTCTTCTGAGGGCTCTGAGAGAGGAGGCATCCCATGCCGCTCTTCTAGCTTCTGGTGGTTCCCGGCAATCCTTGGCGTTCCTTGGCTTGTAGATGTATCTTCACATGGTATCTCTATCTCCATGTGTGTGACTCTATCTCCATGTCTGTTCTCTCCTTTTATAAGACACCACTCAGAAGGGTTAGGATTCCCCCTACTCTGGTGTGAGCTCATGTTAACCAGACTGATGCTACCTCTTTGCAAACAGGGTCACGTTCACAAGTACAGGCGGGCAGGACTTCAGCATATCTTTCGGGGGGGACACAATTCAATCTCTAACAGGGATCAGAATAGCCTAGCAGATCACATGACTGCTAGAGCCTTAAACGGGGTCAGATATGGGAATTATCATTATGACCGTGATGTTGCCAAGTGGAACCAGGATGAGTGTGGCAAAGGCAGCTGGGCTCATTCCCAGACTAACACTTAGAGAACATTCATCTTGGACTAGTGATGAGGACTCAGTTCTGAAGGAACTTACCAAGGTCACCCGGCTATTTAGTGACAAAACTCTGTCCTCCAGTCTCAGGGGTCATGGCGCTGGTGTTTGGGTATAGCTTTTGGCAGACACCCTGAGAGCACCTCCCTGGTTTTCCTCCTACCAGCTAGATGAGGCCCCTGATTCTCTCTGCGCTTGTTGGAATTCCATCAAAGAAGGCCATTTCATTGTTTCCACCTACTGTGTCTTGGGACCAGGGAGGTACCTGCTGTTCCTTTCCAAGGGACACAACTTGCTGTACATATCCTGAAGGAAATGAATAGTTTCCTAAAAGTGAGTCATTGGTATTAACCTACTGGGGTTTCAGCCTAAGGAGCCATGGTGGCGCAGTGTAAGCGCTCAGCTGCTGAGCGGAAGGTGGCAGTCTGCTTCTGTAAAGATTACGGAGGGCTGAAGATTAGCCTCGGACATTTATGGGGTAGTTCTACTCTGTCCTACAGGGCCACTATGAGTTGGGATCTACTTAACAGCGATGGTTACTTTCAATCTAAACAATAGTCTATTTTTTTTTCTAAGACACTTGGTTAAATAAACATTTTTGTGTTTTTAATTGTCATTCTACCATCAACTCCGGGACCACTGATGGCATATATACCACAATTTAAGAAATACTGTAAACAATTATTGCTCACAAGCATAGAATGCCTTCCCCCTTGTGGCCTTAGTAACCAGTTTAGCTTTCTTCCCCCCTCTACTGGCCTCAGAGTCCCTGGGTGTTTCAAACAAATAGTTAATGTGCTCAGCTGCTAAAGGAAGGGTTAGACTCTCCAGTCCACTGAGAGATGCCTCAGAAGAAAGGCCTGGCAAACTGCTTCTGAAAAATCAGCCATTGAAAACCCTCTGGAGGACAGTTCTACTCTGAACACAAAAGGAGTCACCATGAGTTGGACTCAACAGCAACTGATTTTCCTGACCATACTCTCATCCTGCCACAATCCTATTTACAATTTCTCCCTAAAGGCTCACTTCCTTCCAGCTTCTTTGCTGCCCATTCAAATCTTGACCACCCTTGAAGACTGAATTTACATTTGGACCCAATCCTTGATTTTGCTTTCCTGCTAGTGCCCAGACTTTTGATTTTCACAAGCCAGTTAAAAAATGAAAATAATAAAAGAGTCACCTACTGATAATTTTGAGGACCTCTTTCACAGCTACATTGTGCAGATATGTTTAATTTGGTAGAACGCAGCGGCATAAATAAACATAGAGACACTAGCATGGTCACTGGGGTTAAAAGGTGAAGATACATAGTTTCATAGAAAACCCACCAGATTGCCTACTTGTCAGTAATTTTGTCTTGGATCACTTATGGATCAAATTGTATTCCCCCAAAAAGATATTAGTAATTGGTGAAACCTATGAGAGGTGGAACTCGACAGGACAGCCTTGTTTTTCCAGGTCTCTCAAGTTTTCCGCCTTTGACAGGGTGCAGTCTTACCACTTGTCTGTTGCTCTCTGTTAGTGGAAAATATTTGAGTTTTCCTTCTCTGATAGGTTTCTGCCTTACACAGGTCCCAGCTTTTGCAGGTTTTATTTTGCTAATAATTAGTAAGAACAGCGCATACGTAAGATGAACGTACATATTGCCCATCCCGCTTTGCATGTTTAACAAGCTGGTTTCCATTACAATTTTCTTTTTAAGACCTTTGTGAGTCTTTAGGAGCCTTTGTAGGGAAATGGTGAAGAGCTCAGGCTGCTAACCAAAAGGTCGGCAGTTCCAATCCACCAGCTGCTCCTTGGAAACCATACGGGGCAGTTGTATTACAGGGTCACTGTGAGTCAGAGTCAACTCAAGGGCAATGGGTTGGTTTGGTTTTGATGAGTCTTTAAGACAATAACCACAAGATTCTAAAGTTTATGAATTTTATCCATGATACAAGATATATTTGGTGCTGTCAAAGTTACTTCTTCTCCCTTTTTACCTGTCAGTAGATTCCAGAAGCTAACCTTCTTAGTATCTTTACAACTATTTGTTTTTGCAAATGAATTTTCTTTGTTTCTTTGTTTTCAAGGTCCTAAGTTAAGGGTTGACTGAGCCTCTGTTCTCTTGTATTTAAATAGAAAATACCAGTTGCACCCTTGGAATTGGCTCTCTGCAAACAGCCTAGCCTGGCTCCTGCCAGGAAACTTTTCTGTAACCAAATACACTGAACAGAGGGTGTTGCACTTGGTGGCAGAGCTTGTGTGGTGAGAAAAGTATACAGGACAGTACGTGAAATAAAGAGTTTCTGAATGTGAATGTGGCTCTCTATTGTATAAAGACATTCAAAATTGCTTTTGCCCTTCATGCGTCCCATTTTGGGAATACATCCATTTCTGCCTCCCCCTTCTTTAAATCTGAAAGGAGCAAGTCCGTTGAAATACTCTGCTCCCAAAGAGGATCAATGCTACAATGTTCATTTTCCTACACGTCGCCCTCCCTCAAAATGGAAGTCGGTAGGCACAGACTTCCTCCTTGTCTAGTGAGCCCAGGTAGGGGTTAAATATTCCAGATGCAATGTGCTTGCTCTGAAGTCCCAACTGTGTGCTATTTGATGAGTAGACTCCCCACAGCTCTGCGGTGGGCACCTCGGCGTCCTGGGTGGAAATCTTTCACATCCTGAGAGAGCTCCGCCTCCCTGCACTCAGCTGCAGGTTCGGCTGCCTCTTACAGAAGAGTACCCCAGAGAACACTTCATTCTTTGTCTGGAATTCTGGAAAAATGTAAGAGAAGGAAAGCCGACATGATCTGAAGAGGAACCCAGGAGTCCTGGGCATCCCTCGAGGGTAGTATTTCTCAACGAGGGTCTCAGGGGGGCCACCAGTAGAGCCACCCAGAGATTTCTTAAAAATGCAGGTTCCAGGACGCCACCCTAGAGGTTCTGAATTGGACCGCCTGGTCTTGGGGGCTGGTGCATCTGCATTTTTAACAAGCTACCCAGATGAGTCAGTTGCCTGCTAACATTTGTGAATCATGGCTATAGGAAGGCTTCATAAATACAGCCTAAACCCATCTGAAATCCAATCAAATTAATTGTTAATTAAATCAATGTCTGCCTGGACCCTGATTTATAACTTCCATGTTGCAATCCCCTCCCAGTATCCAGAGGCACCAATTAATGAACGAGGAATCAGGGACAGAGAAATGAATTATTATTGTTATTTTTTCAAACCCTCTTCCCATTCTCAGGGAAAATGTGGCTGCTTATCACTGAGAATTCCAGTCGATGAGGAGGTCTGTGGTCCTTGCAGAGAGAGCAATCACTCCCTACCCACCCAACGCTGGCAGAATGAAGCGGCAGCTTCAAGTTTATATGATGCTTAATAATTAATCATGGACGCATAAATTTACATGAGCATTGACGACAGGCATTCTCAGTCAATAAACATACATTTTCAGCGCAACCAATGCAGGTCTAGCCTTTATAGTAAAAGATGGAGAAAAAGGAGGAGGAAGAAGGTAAGGGAGAAGAGAACAGTCTTATTGGTCCGATTTTAAGCACCACTTCTATATTTAATAACAACTAATGTTTATTGAGAGTCCCTGGGTGGTTCAAATGGTTAGAGGCTCAAGTCCACCCAGAGGTGCCTCAGAAGAAAGGCCTGGCAATCTACTTCCAAAAAATCAGCCATTGAAAACCCTGTGGAGCACAGTTCTACTCTGACACACATGGGGGCGCCATAAGTCAGAGTCAACTCAATGGCAACAGGTTTTTTTTTTTTAGTGTTGATTTGACAATTTTCTTTTATTGTGAAGTCTACATGTCTTAAGTCCTCAAAATTTATTCCTTGAAACAGGCCTGTGACTTAGGTACTATTATTAGCTGCATTTTCTAGATGAAGAAAGAAGCTCAGAGAGCTATAGCGAATCATGGAATGAAGGTCCAGAGTCTACTCTTAAACCCTCCCTGTAGTATCTATGCTATGAAGCTCGTGTTAAACACTGACATCTTCAAATCCTGCTGATTTTATTGATTGTGAGAGAGGGATAGTTATATTGACTATAGACCCGTGGAGCCTCTAGGGTTAGTATCACCCAGGGCCGCAACTCATGGCGTCATCCCCCCGCCAATGGACGATACAGAATCCTTAGTAACGTTTTTGTACTAATGTTGTTCGTAACTTGTAATTCCTGTGTATCATTCCTTCTTTTCCTTTAATTACTACTTCATTGTCAAAAAAGGTATTGATATAGGTTCACAGATACTAATTACCACAATATTGTAGCTAAAACTCCAGAAAATTTGACAAAATCAGCGACTCTAAAAACACCCCACAGCAACAAAAACAAGAGCACGTGCTTGTAGCCATGCGGACAAAACCATGTGATTCAAAGCGGCATTGTAATTGGGTAATAATGACAGTTATGACCGGAGGGCATTAGCAGGTTCAAAAAGAAAATTAGCAGAGAGCTTTAGCCTTGTAGGTATATTGATACATGTGGGCTTATGAAAAATGTTTGTTATTACTAACTACAGGAATATTTTCATAAAAAATAATAAATTTCTGCTAAAATACTGCACAAAAATTTTATAGACGGTCATTTTGGTGTCACCCCCTCTGAGAGTGTCACCTGGCGCAGTCCACACCCCTCTAGCGATGCCACTCTATAGACCCATATGACGTTGTCATCCGGAGCGAAGGATTCTAAGAGGTTAATTGACTGGGGTGAGATCCTACTTGATGCGTAAGAACCCCATATTGTCACTTGACAGCAGTGGGTTTGGTTGTTTGGTCTCATCCTGCATCTGAATCCGGAGCCCGGTTTGTCTTGCTTTCTCAGGGCATAAATGGCTTGTTGGAGCTGATCTTCAGAAAGTTAGACATTCCTGTTGTGGTTGCTATTGCTTGTTGCCATCAAGTCGGCTTTGACTGAGGACAACCTTATGTACAACAGAACAAAGTGCTGCCTGCTCCTGCGCCGTCGTCATAAGCGTTGGTGTGTTTGAGTCCATTGTTATGGCTATTGTGTCACTCCGTCTCACTGAGGGTGCCCCTCTGTTACTGAGGGGCCATTTCGCTGACCCTCTACTTTACCCACAATTTTGTCCTTTTCTAGCAATTGGTTTTTCCTGACGATACGCCAAAGTAAGCAAGCTGAAGGCTTCTCGTCCTCGCTTATAGGGAGCGTTCTGGTTGTGTTTCTTCTACGACTCGTTAGTTCATTTTTCTGGCAATCTGTGGTCTGTTCAGTAGAACAGCAGAGGCTCTTACCTCCAGTCTGACTTCTAGAGGACAGATTCTGGGGCTTTTGTGTGAGTTTGCACTTCAGTGAAAGGACCCCGGCACCTCAGGTGTGCAGTGTGGTGAAGTCTGCAAACTTCGAAGCTCAGCACATCTTGGTTCAAGCTCCAGGTACACCATTCGTGAGCTTTTTGACCTTGGATGAGTTTTCTAATCTCCCTGAGCTGCCATTTCCTCATTTGTGAAATGGTAAGATTAATTATGACCGCACTAAATGTATGAGTTTTCTGTGCTACGTTACAAACGACCACACGCTTAGTAGCTTAAAACAGTGCACACTTACTATTCACAGTTTCCGTGGGTCAGGGGTTTGGCATGGTTCGGCTGGGTTCTCAGCAAGGCTACCATCAAGGAGTCAGCCAGGGCTCGCTTCTCATCTGGAGGCTCAACTGGTGATGGATGTACCTCCAAGCTCACTTAGGTTGTTGCCACCATTTATTTCCTTGTGACTGTTAAGTCTGAAGGCCCCAGCTGTTTTCAGCTTCTAGAATCCGCCAACGGTTTCTTCCACATGGCTCCCCCCATAGTCCCTCTTACAACATGGCAGCTTGCTTCTTCAAGGATAGCAAGGGAGAATGTACGTCTGTCAGCAACAGAAAGTCTTCTATTACATAACAAAGTCAGAGTGTGACTTCCTATCCTCTTTGCCATATCCTATTGGTTGGAAACAGGTCACAGGTTCCTCCCACACTCAGGAAGAAGGGATTACACAAGGGTGAAAACATCAGAGTTCAGGGATCATTGAGGGTCACCTTAAAGCCTGTCATACTGAAATTTTATAAGAATTGGAAGTAACATGCACAAAGCTTCTAGCACAATGCCTAGCACCTAGTCGATACTTACTAAATAGAACTGCTGTTACAATCTGCCAGCTGTAATTATTATCCAGGTTCATCACTGTTCTGAATTCAGGGTCAGCATATATGCCCACACTGGCTTAACACTGCACAACTCCAAGGGGCGCCATATAGATAGACCGTGATGTGAATGGAGCCCAAGGATACGTGAAACTTGATGATTCTTGCTGTGAAGCGGAGCTCGGAGGCTGGAACAGGCCTACCAAAGGCTTGACTACCATGCGTTGCTATAAGGGAGGATTGATTTAGAAAGTACTGAGTTTTGGTTCAATATGCCCAGTGGTACAGACATATCTCATTTAATGCTGCCTTGAGCATGCTGACTTTTAGAGCACCAGGCCGCCAGCACAGAGCAATGAATGTTGTCTTTTGTTCTCTGCACTGAGCACTAATCTATGATGCCGCTTCCTGAGTTGGTGGGTGGTTGCCAATCTTTTTGCCTATTTGCCTTGCAGTGTTTTTCCACAATTAACATACTTTGTTTTCCTATGTCTAGGTTTTGTTTCTCAGCAAAAAGTTGGCTCATTTTTCCAAAGATAAATGAATCTGTGGTTCTTTTACCTGCTGGGCTGTTCAATGTGAATTTTATAGCCATGCCAGGCCAGGGCAACGAAGGTCATGTTTTAAGCCTAACCTCATCTTCTTCTTGTTGTTAGGTGCTGTCAAGTAGAATTCCCACTCTTAGAGACTCCATATGACAGAATAGAAATGCCCCGTAGGGTTTTCTTGGCTGTCATCTTTAGGCAAGGAGGTCACCAAGTCTTTCTCCTGTGGAGCAGCTGGGTGGGTTCGAATAGCCAACATTTTGGTTAGCATCTGAGTGCCACCAGGGCTCCTTTAACCTGATCTACCACTCTAAAAATTTTCAAGCCTTCTGAGTAGGTAAAAATATTCTCCGTTAAATGCCTGACTATATGTAATTACTTTGCTGCAGGTAATAAATTACAAAGCCAGCACTCATCTCAGTAGGGATTATGTTATCCTGGTGCCATATAGCACCCATGTAGTTGGAAAGCAACACTATAGGACAGAGTAGAACTGGCCCATAGGGTTTCCAAGGAGCGGCTGGTGGATTTGAACTTCCCATCTTTTGGTTAGCAGCCAAGCTCTTTACCAGGACACCACGAGGGCCCCAGCCTAGAAGTATTTCTTGGTGTGCCTCTAACGCATTAAACAATGGCGACCTATATGTCTCTAGTTCCCCTGAGGGATCGTTCGTGATGGCTAACCAGAACAGGCCCCAGTCAAGTCACTGAAGGAGGATTTAATAAAGGGGCTGATTATGAGTGTGTGGGCAGGATAAGAAGGAACCAGAGAAAGTGCAGAGACGTTACCACCCCTAAGCCTGGAGGGCAACCAGAGGCAGTGGTTCCCAGAACTCAGGAGGAGAGAGGGATGCAGCTCGTTGGAAATGATGTGGGAGTAAGCTGAAGGACTAAACGCCCTGGCTCCCTTCTTCTTTTCCCCTCCCATCACCTCCTGAGCTCTCCATTGGCCAGATTCCACAGGCTGCTAGAAGGCTGGGTATCCTGTTGATGGTGCCTGCCAGCCATCGCCAAGGGCAGAGAGCAGTGTGGAGAAGGATGGACGGGGGTCTGCAGAGTCCACCCTCTGTCCATCACCTCTTTCTAGTCTCCCTTCCAGCCGTTAAAGAAGCAGAAGGCCAGGGAAGTGCACAGCATACAGACACTGAAGACTAATAGTTAAGCAACATGCTTTGTATTCAGTTACAGGTTCTGCCACCTACTAGCTGTGTGACTTTAGGCAAGTGACTTAACCTCTCTGAGCCTCCATTTCCTCACCTACAAAATGCAATAATACAAGTCTACGTCTTGGTCTTACGGTGGTATGTATTCAACCTCTGCCCTCCTCCATATGTATCTAATATACTCTATACTGTATACATCTAGGAGACCTGGTGGCACAGTGGTTAAGAGCTACGGCTACAGCTGCTAACCAAAAAGTCGGCAGTTTGAATCCACCAGCCACTCCTTGGAAACCCTGTGGGTCAGTTCTGCTCTTTCCTATAGGGTCAGTATGGTTGGAATTGACTGGATGGC
>NW_004443960.1:6422425-6423991 GCF_000243295.1 Trichechus manatus latirostris
TTACTAGTACGAGCAAAGAACGGGACATCCTCCACGTAGGCTTGGCAGTTGGAAATGTGAGTAAAATAACCAGTTTTTGTCAAGTCAGTTCAGGCTCATGGTGGCCCCATGTGTGTCAGAATAGAACTGTGCTCCACAGGGTTTTCAGTGGCTGAATTTTGGAAGAAGATTGCCAGGCCTTTCTTTCGAGGTACCTCTGGGTAAACTCAAACTGCCAACTTCTTGGTTCACAGCTGGACATGTTAACCGTTTGCACCACCGAGGGACTCGATGAATAAAATTTATTGCTATTGTTAGTTTCCCTCAAGTTGATTTCCACTCATGGCGACCCCATATGTTACACAGGGTTTTCTTAATGGAGGCAGATCACCAGGACTTTTCTTCTGTGGTACTACTGGGTGAGTTCAAATTGCCAACCAACTTTTGCGCCACCTAGAGGCTCCATGAATAAAATAAGTCTGGTGAAATTGCCTTTGATGAGTTCTTCATAAAGTGTGTGATTAAAAAAAAAAAATCTGTAATTCTAAGTTTTTCATCTCATCTTCCTTGTCTGTGCATAAAATGACCTAGAGAAGTCCTTGAGTCACTAGTCCTGGGGACCCCCACAACCCTCAGATCTCGCCACCTTGTCTACAAAGGGTGAACGGAACTGGTCTCCAAATGGTCAATTGCCAGTGACCCTGCACCTTGTTGAAATCCACAGTAGGGGATGGAGAATGTAGAGGGTTTCTGTGGGGGTCCTCACCAGACAGCACACGTCAGAAAGGCCCCCTCTCTGTGGTCAGATGCAGATATTAGGTTCAGGGTGTAGATAAAGTTAAGGACATTTGCAGCGGCCTGAGGGGCTTTGGAGGACTCTAGGGGAGGACTCCCGCAGGCTCTGCCTTTGGATGATAACACTGTGTCCTGTACTCAGATGCTCTGGCAGGGAGCCACTGGGCCTCTTTGTGTAGAAGGCCTAGAAGGCGCTCCCAGCTTTGTAGGCTCTGGAACATCGGTGCATTTTTAAGGTAAAGATTCCAGTTAGCTCTTCTTATGCCCTTTAAGAACTGGTAAAAGAGAACACACATCTTGGGGACTCAGCTTCTAAATGCTGCTTCTGAGTCCCTTGAGTTCTTCAAATTAGCTTTTCAATCCAGAGCTTTTGGTCCCATGCCAATACAAAAAAATAAACAGATAAATAAGTAAAAACCCCCATGGCTCTTATTTTTAGTTTTCATTTAGACAATGGTACATCCTCACCCAGGTATCCCCTGGGGGTTTGCTAATCTGTGTTTTTTGTGTTGCTGGAATGCTATTGTTTCCTCCTTCCTCCCTCAAGCCTCTGGCATCTTCTCAGCCAGCTTTCAAAGCAGCTGCTAACCCACCGCCCATTGCTATTAACTCTTGATGACCGAATGCCACAAACTCACTCCTCCCAGATGTTGTTGTTAGTCTCCCTAGAGTCTATTACTTCTGATGGTGACCCCACCCCATGTGTGCAGAACAGAACTGCTCCAGGAGGTTTTCAAAGCTGTGACTTTTCAGAAGCAGATCACCACGCCTTTCTTCTGAGGCCCCTCTCAG
>NW_004443960.1:6425426-6426173 GCF_000243295.1 Trichechus manatus latirostris
CTGCATCACCAGGGCTCCTTCCTGACAAGTATTGTTGGTGTTGTTAGGTGCCCTCAAGTTGGTTAACATGTCCAAAGTATGCAAGATGAAGTCTTGCCATCCCCGCTTCCAAGGAGTACTCTGGCTGTAATTCTTCCAAGACAGATTTGTTGGTTCTGGCACTTCAAGCCATATTCAATATTCTTTGCCAACACCATAATTCAAAGGCATCAATAATTCTTCGGTCTTCCTTATTCATTGTCCAGCTTTGGCAAGCGTATGAGGCAATTGAAAATCCCATGGCTTGAGTCAGGCCCACTTTAGTCCTCAAAGTGACATCCTTGCTTTTAAACACTTTAAAAAGGTCTTTTTAGCAGATTTACCCAGCACAATACATCGTCTGATTTCTTGACTGCTGCTTCTACGGGCATTGATTGGGGATCCAAGCAAAATGAAATCCTTGAGAACTTCAAGATTACAACCTAGGAAATCCTATCAGGCAGGTCTACTGGGTCACATGGGTCTATGAGTGCCTACAACACTGCCTGACATATATACAAAAACCAAAAGAACTCATTGCCATCAAGTCAATTCTGACTCATAGTGATCCTATAAGACAGAGTAGAACTTCCCATAGCGTTTCCAAGGCTTAATCTTTAAGGAAGCACACTGCCACATCGTTCTCTCACTGAGTGACTGCTGGGTTCAGACCACTGACCTTTCAGTTAGCAGCCAAGTCCTTAACCACTACACCACCAGGGCTCCTAC
>NW_004443960.1:6428194-6429900 GCF_000243295.1 Trichechus manatus latirostris
TTCTTCAGCTTCAGCTTGAACTTGCATATGAACAATTGATGTTCTGTTCTGCCGTCGGCCCCTGGCCTTCTTCTGACTGATGATGTTGAGCTTCTCCGTCATCTCTTTCCACAGATGTAGTCGATTCGTGTCCTGTGTATTTCATCTGGCGATGTGCACATGTATAGTCGCCATTTATGTCGTTGATAAAAGGTATTTGCAATGAATAAGTTGTTGGCCTTGCAAAATTCTATTATGTGATCTCCAGCATCGTTTCTATCACCAAAGCCATATAGCAGGGTTACCCTGACATATAACAAAAAACCAAACCCGTTGCCATAGAGTTGATTCCAACTCATAGTGACCCTTTAGGATAGAGTAGAACTGCCCCATAGGGATTCCAAGGAGCAACTGGTGGTTTCGAACTGCTGACCTTTTGGTTAGCAGCTGAGCTCTTAACCACTGTGCTAGCAGGACCCCAACCCTGACATTAGAAAAAAAAACAAAAACCTGTTGCCATCGAATCGATTCCGACTCATAGTGATCCTATATTAGGGGCATGATAAGCATCTGCTGAATGTTGAATAATAGTGACGACGATGTCTTCATCCTCTGGCTTCTGTGCTGCAGGGGGCAGGTTTCAGGTCACATGAAGGCCCACCTGGCCATCAGCTCCTTGAGGCCAGGGGCTCATTCATGTTTGTCAGTCAGTGCCTGGCATAAGAACTGGAATGCTGAAGTCTCTCAGAGAGTGTTTGTTCTGCTGAAATGAGCCTATTGCAGAGCTTGGAGAATCGGAGCAAATCTGATTCTAAAGGAAATAAAACAATGTGGATCCCACAGCATATCATTTCAGTGTGTAAAATAATAATACAATGCTACTGGGAAAAAAAAAAAAAATAGGAGCCCTGGTTGCTCAATGGTTAAGCCCATGGCTACTAACTAAAAGGTAGGAGATTCAAACCCACCAGCTGCTCCATGGAAGAAAGGACCTGGCCATCTGCTCCCATAAAAGTTGTTGTTGTTGAGTGCCCTCTAGTCAATTCCAGCTCATATCAACCCTATGGGACAGAGTACAACCGCCCCATAGGGTTTCCTAAACTATAATCTTTACAGGAGCAGATTGCCAGGTCTTTTCTCCCAAGGAGTGGCTGGTGGGTTTCAACCACCAACCTTTTGGTTAGCAGCCGAGCGCTTAACCACTGAGTCACCATACCGTAAATATTACAACCTAGAAAACCCTATGGAACAGTTGTACTGTATCACATGGGGTCACTATGAGTTAGAATCACCCCACAGCACCTAACCACAACAGTAATAATACTGACTGTAGTTGATATTTCTCAGAATTTCCGGGGAGTGAACTTGGCTGCTGCAGCTCTCCACCTCCACTGCAAACTCTCTAGATTTATCATTTCCCAGCTTTGGCTGTGCCCGCATCTGACTGGGAGCCGGCGTTTTACTTTCCCTCGTTGCTTTCAATCCCTTCAGCAGATGGCGTAATTCTTAGCGTGTGTGATTAGGGTTCTCAACCTTGGCTGCACACTGTTATCGTGTGGGGAGTGTTGGCAAAGATTGATGCCTGGGTACTGGCCCCAAAGACTCTGATTTAATTGGTCTGGGGATCCCTGGGCATCACGATTTTTATAAACTCCTAGCCAAGGTTGTGAACCATTGGATCAGGAGTTGAGGGGAGCTGGAGGAAGAGAGGGAAGAAAGGAGGAAAC
>NW_004443960.1:6431033-6432164 GCF_000243295.1 Trichechus manatus latirostris
GTGATGTGAACATGTCATTGCCGTCGCGTTGATTCTGACTCATAGCAACCCTATAGGACAGAGGAGAACTGCCCCATAGGGTTTCCAAGGCTGTAAATCTTTACGAAAGCAGACTGCCACCTCTTTCTCCAGAGGACCAATGAGTGGGTTCGAACTGCCGACCTTTGGGTTAACAGCTGAGTGTTTAACCACTGCCCTACCAGGGCTCCTTGATGTGAACATAGACAGGGTTAAGGTCTCAGTGCAAGCTGCAGTTCTCAAGATAACATGCACAAGAGACTCCGAAGCTTCCATCACGGGAGCAACGGTCCTCTGGGATAGATCAGAAGCATGCTTTTCTGTATTCTAAGCAGTTTTTGACACAGTGTTTTGCTTTATTGCAAACCACAATGTTTTCCGAGGGCTTAAAAATCCAGTTATGACTATAGCTGTGAGGGAAAAGGTCTGCATGGTGCTGGGGAAATTTAATTTTTAGCTTAAAAAAAGTACCACCAAATTCGATTGTTCTTACATTTAGGGATTCTTAGAGTTATACCCAGCTTGCATAACTAGTATATAAGAGAAAGTATTACTACGGGGTTATTTTTTAACACATTTATTATTTATGAAATACAGAGGAAAATAGTTAGAAATAATTGTTTCAGGGAATACCCTGTAGTTTTTTTTATTGTGTTCAAAGAAGTTGCTCATGCTGTTTTAATTCAAACGTTAAAAGTTAAATCTCTTTTCATCCTGACCTACATTTTTAAAACGTTACTTTAGTCTTTGTTATAGGAAATGGAAAATGGGGTGGAAGGAAAATGCTTGCTGTGCGTTCCTGACCCCATAGTTTGTGGCTCATCAGTGTGATTCTCGCCAACCTGTCCAGGCAGGAAACAGTTTCCATCAAGATGATACCGACTCATGGCAACCCCACATGTGTTAGAGAACTGTGCTCCATAGTGTTTTCAGTGGCTGATTTTTGGGAAGTAGATCCCCAGGCCTTTCTTCCAATGTGCTTCTAGGTAGACTAGAACCTCCAAACTTTATGTTAGAGGTAGAGCTCATTAACTATTCGCACTACCCAGGAACTCCCCAGTGATTCTCGTAGAGAGATGGAGAAATGATTTAGCATCACTAAAGGCTTATTTA
>NW_004443960.1:6433521-6449998 GCF_000243295.1 Trichechus manatus latirostris
AAAAGGCTAATCTATCTATATGGGATCAAACTGACAACAGCAACTCAAAAGATTAGATAGGAACCTTAGGGGACAGTGAGTTCGTGCTGATGGGCAAGGAACAACTTAGAAAAAGAGGGTGAGAATGGTTGCACAACTCGAAGAATGTAATCAACGTCACTGAATTGTACATGGAGAAACTGTTGAATTTGTGTATGTATGTTTTGCTGTGTATATTCTCAATAACAACAAAAAAATAAATAAAATTGAAAAAAGAAAACCCTGTGGAGCACAGTTCTGTTTGGACACATGTGGGGTCACCATGAGTTGGAATGCTCTTGATGGCAACTAGTCAGCTGGTATTCTAAGGTGATTAGCACCTCTATGAGTCAACATGGCAGCCAAGTGAGCCATCCCCCTTGTTTTCATCAGAAGAGTGGAAAATGCCTTGCAGATGCTAGATGGGTTGGCAATCAGAAAGTGGTTTTGTCTCTAAGGCATGCCATGAGCATTTGCAGGATTCTCAGAGCCAGGATATCTCTGGTCTGGATCCTAGACAGGAGAGATGCTATCCTGCACATCAGCTGCTAATGGAACCCTTGGGTTTGTGTGGCTGGGGACCAATCTGTGCCAATGTGTAAATATGTCTGCTTTGCTTACACTCAGGCACTGATTGCTTATCTGGGGTTAATAAGCTAAGTTTGGATAAAGGCAAGAGGGTGTCTTCTCAATGCACAAGAGTGTTTTGCCAGTGTCAGGCAGACTCCAGGCGCTTCCTTAGATCTGAGGTTTGCTCTCTGCTGTGGGGGTTCAGCTCTTGTGCACTTGATGGATGCTGGCCTTAATTTGGTGTGTTGCAGCGGTTACGAGCTGTGGAAGGATATTACCTTAAGGATATTCTTTTGAATATTAAATTAGAATAAATTAAGGCATGTTGCATATGAAGCCTAAATCAGAGTTGAGTAATTGCCTTCCGTTTCATGCCACTAAGTTTGTTGGAAATGCAAGGTATTTGTTTTAATTACCAGGCTGTTGAACTGACTCTCAATGAGAATATGCACCAACACAAACAAGCTTTTTGTGTGACTTTGTGAAATTTAAATAACACCTAATTGGAAACATTGTGTTAGTGCTTCTCCTGTTATCTTACCTTCTTCCTTCATCCAGCATTGACTAATTAATTACCTACTGTTTGCCCAGCAACATATAATGGTCTAGGGATGATATTCAGAATAACATTTTTTAATGCTTAATTGGTTCTCGAACACTGTAGTTTACATACTTGACATACCTATAAAATACGGAGGATAGCACTATAAACTCATTGCCTTCAAGTCAATTCCAACTCATAGCGACCCTATAGGACAGAGCAGAACTGCCCCACAGGGTTTCAAAAGCTGTATTCTTTACAGAAGCAGACTGCAACGTCTTTCTCCCGAGGAGCAGCTGGGGAGTTGGAACCACTGACCTTTGGGTTAGCTGCTGGGCACTTTAACCACTGTGTCACCAGAACTCCAGCACTGTAAAGCAGATATGAATATCACTTCCATTTTATAGCTATGGAAACTAAGGTCCAGAGAGGATAACATTGCATTAATAAATTAAGAATAAAAATAATTAAGTACTAAAACAAAATAATACATTTTTTAAAACCTCACACAGCTAGAGGCAGGGTATGAATCTGGCAAATTCTGAATTCTTCACTCCATGCTATATTGATAATACAAAGCTGATAAAAATGTGGCCTCTTTCAAGCCTCTAATGCCTAGGAAAGATGGAATTTCGAGTGGATATTAAACTGGTCTCTGAAGTTTTCAAGACCCACCAGCCAAAAATGTTGCCTTAATTCAAACATTATCTAAAATGGTGGTATTTTTTGCTAACTTATTATTCTAGAGAGTTCCAAATATAGCTATAAAAAGATCAGAGAAAATAGTACAATGAATCCCCATGTAGCATCACCCAGCATTAACTATTGCCAGCTCCTGGCCAATCATGCTTCTTTTTTTACCGTCATTCACTAATCACGTCCCATAACTATCACACACACACTGGGATCCTTTCTCGCTCTCTGAGTCACCGTGAGCGTTATTGTGGGGTTGGCAAACATGTGACCTCTATGCGCTTTTCTGCACCCGTGGCAGACATCAGTAGTAGACTATTTTACCTTCATATTGAGTCTGGATGTAACTTAATGATTAGATAGTCTTTCCTGCCACAGTGCTCCCTGCAGCCCCTACCAATCAATTGGAAATGGCTTGCAAAATGGAGCAAATTTGCCATCCCTCAATCATATCGAATGAATTGTACATAAGGGCTTACTTACAAAACAAAAGTTTTCAAACATGAGTCTAGGAGCCCGGGTGGCACAATGGTTAAGCTCTGCATTGCTAAACGAAAGGTTGGCCGTTCAAACCCACCCACCAGCTCCTTGAAAGAAAGACCTCTCGCTCTGCTCCCATAAAGATTACAGCCTAGCAAACTCTATGGGGCAGTTCTACTTTGTTGCACGTGGTCGCTGTGAGTCAAAATCAACTCAACAGCACACAACAACAATACACCAGTCTAAGTCATCACGTTATTGCTATGATGATTTTCTATTATCAGGCATTCACTACCTACAGTCGTCAAGTTTGAGGACAGGCACTTTTAGCCGTGAACTATCCAGTGGCCTTCTCCTACCTAATTCCTGCCCTTGAGTTTACCGTCTGGGCTTTTTTCTTTTTTTTTTTTTTTTTGCAGGAGTTCTCTGTCCTCCTCTGAGCTCTACACTGCCAACAATGGGGTTGCTACCTTGTTTTGTTCAATGTGTATGTGTATATCTCCAGGGAAGACGTGGGGAGAGAGAGAGAAATACACAGACTGTAAAAAGAAATATGGTTCTCTCCTTTTCTGCAACATAAAACACCTAAACCAGATCCACTGCAGATTCCTGGGCAAATCTTTAACTTTCTTTATTCTTAAGTACCTACGAAATATAAGGGAAATGATAAATGAATACAAATGAGAGTGTTGGGATGAGAATAAAATGAAGTGCTTAGAAGGGTACCTGAAGTAGTAAGGGTTCAATAAACATAACTGTTGTTACTGCCGTTACTATGGTTATTTTTGCTATTCTTGTTGTCATCATCATCATTATTGTTAGTGGTACCTAAAATCTCTGGGCCGCATCCACAATACAGGGATATACTGGAAGGATTAAATGAGGTAAATGCCTAACATACTAGCGTTACCAGGCGCTCAAACGACGTTTGCTTCCCTTCCTTTCCGATTTTTTCTGTGAGTGTGAGTGTTCAGAGGTAGTGTTTAGAGCTTGAATATCTGGGTTAAAAGGCAGGAAACAGGAAAAGGAGATTTTGTCCAGGAATGCTGCATAACTTGTGGTTGACTACATTCTTGCTTTGTAACTATTCTTGCAGTGACTGTTCTTGGTGATCTACCTTGACGTGCGGTGGACCCTGGAATGTTAATGCTCGAGTAGATTGTGGTCTTTCTCTGTCTTCTTCCTGCTGAAGAAGCTGTGGCCCAGAAAAATTTTGCAGTCCACCAGGGTCACACCATCAGTGAAGGGCTTAGCTGAAATTTTAACCCAGGTGTCCTAACTACTGACGTGCTCCTTTCATGGGGGTGGCGGGGGGGGGGAAGAAATTTTAACTATTGTGTTTTGGACGTTTATATATGAAAACCATAGCTTTTCCCTTTCTTATCAAACAAATACTCCAGACTTGGACTGAAACATGAGTCATTATTTTGGGCCAATTTTGCTTGAAATGACAACTAAATAAATTACCTAGAGCAGCAAATTATGTACAGCTTGGTCCAAAGTTTTACTTAGCTTCTTAAAAAAATGTGTATATATGTATTATATATGTATATATACATATATATGTGTATGTATATATATGTATATATAAGATGAAAACCCATTGCCGTTGAGTGGATTCCAGCTCGTAGCGACCCTATAGGGCAGAGTAGAACGTCCCCATAGGGTTTCCAAAAGAGCAGCTTATGAATTCAAACTGCCAACCTTTTGGTTAGCAGCCAAATGTCACCAGGGTTTCTGTATATATTTGGAAACCCTAGAGGCATAGTGGTTAAGAGTTCGGTTGCTAATCAAAAGGTCAGCAGTTGGAATCCACCGGGCACTCCTTGGAGACTCTATGGGGCAGTTCTACTCTGTCCTATAGGGTCCCTATGAGTCAGAATCCGCTCAACAGAAACAGGGTTTATATACATACATATACACACATACAGGCATGTGCCACATAATGTCCGTTCAGGTAACAGCCGACTGCGGATACATCCACGGTCCCATAAGGTTGTAATAGAGATCAGAAATCCCAATCAGAGAACGGGACATAGTGGACGTAACCAGACATAGTGGAAGCAACAGCTTCCCGCACACAACACTTGTGTTGCATTTCTCTTGTATACAAAGCGATGACGCTGCCAGTCGTGTAATGGTACAGTACATATACAACCTACAACACATGTATCTTGATGGTTATAATAAACACCTGTGTTACTGGCTTATGTATGGACTGTACTTTCTGTCTTTATTTTAATGTGAACTTTCCCTATTTACAAATAAAAAGTTTACCTCATAGTAGTGTATGCTTCGACCTGTAGGCAGCAGCATCCAATCTCATGTATCCCAAGTCTCTTGAGTATTGTAGCGTTCTCTCTCTGTTTAATCTTCTTTCAAAAACGTCACTGTGAAGTGCATCATGGCTCCCAAATGCGCAGAACCAGTGCTGATGACAGCAGCAGCAAGAAGCAAAGGAGAAGGATCGATTTGGAAGTGAAACAAAAGGTCCACCGTATAGCTTTGCTAAGTATATAATATGGTGTTCGAACGACATCCATATCACGTAACGTCCTATTTCACAGACCTACATGAGTCAGACTTGACTTGACAGCAATCTTTTCTTTGGGGGCGGGGGCAGTACATGACGGTATGCATACATATATATAGTAAACATCTATCTTTATCTAGGTTAACGAACGTGCTCTGCATGGAATTTAAAACAGGTGTCAGAGTTTTTCATTAAGAGGATATCTTGTGGATGGTGGAAGATGAACATCAAGGTGCCTAGTGATTTACTGTCTATTACTGAATTCCACTCCATAAATATATTACTTAATCAAAATTCCTGCTTAAAAGAGACAGCAAAAATGGCATGGGTAATATTTAAAGTTTACGTAATTTATGCTGTATATGGCATTTTTTATAAAGGGCGCAGATAGGATACATCCGGCAAGGGGAAGGGCTCGGTTGCTAACCTTTGGGAAGGGAGCTGCTGTGCGTCACTGTGACCAAGCTGACTTTTGTGAGATTTTTGAAAAGAAAAGGCTCAGATGTGATGCCCATATCCACTCTGACAATTCCGGGAACCTAACTATTCAGGACTAGGTAAAGCTCCTCTAAGCTTCTTCCTGTCCACACAGCAAAAATTGATGAGCAGTGATGATGATAATGATGATTCAGGTAAATACTGAAGAGTGGAAGAAGAATTCTTTGAACCTGGGATGAAATTCCCCTAAATCTCATCCGTTCCCTTAGAGAGAACTAAAATATTGAATAGTCAGAGACCTTGTGTGTATATGTGTATGTGTAAGTATTTATTTAAATCAATTATCAAACCTTCTTTGAAATATCTCAGGATAGGCATTCCCCCTGCCTTTTTTTTTTTCTTTCTGTCTTTTGAGAAGTGGTTGTAGCAACTATTTGATAGTGGATCCACCATTATTTGAGGGAACATGATGAAGCTCACCAGATTCTGGAGCCAGATGGACCTGGGTTCAAACTTGCGTTATAATTGTTATTATTAGTTTGGTTAAGCACTTGGCTGCTAACCGAAAGGCTGGTGTTTCAAACCCACCCAGTGGCTCCACAGGAGAAGGACCTGGCGATCTGCTCCTATAAAAATCACAGCCTAGAAAACCCTATGGTGCAATTCTACTCTGTCACATGGGGTCACTATGAGTCGGAATCAACTCGATGGCACACAACAACATTATTTTATTATTATTTTTTAACATATGTAGCCTCTTGGCAAAAAACTCATCCATGGGGAACCTCAGTTTTCTCATCTGTAAAATCTCATTTTAATTACACATGGAAATCCTTTGCACACAGTAAACAACAAAAACAAAACAAAGTCACCCTAGAGTTGATTCCAACTCATGGCGACCCCATGTGTGTCAGAGCAGAACTGTGCGCCATTGGGGTTTTCAATGGCTGGTTTTTCAGAAGTAGATTGCCAGACCTTTCTTCCAAGGTGCCTGGGCGGACTTGAACTGCTAACCTTTCTCTTAGCAGCCAAGTGCTTAACCTTTTGTGCCACCTGGGTACACAACAGGAGAACCATAAGCCTCAGATCCTTTATCCCTTCCCTGTAAGGTGAACATGCTGGTGAATTTCTTAAAGACTCTAACTCCTATCCACTCCAATAGGCTTATAATGCTAGGAGAGACACTCCTACCTGCTCAATTACCCTCCTTCGGCACCCTCCACACCCATTATGCCTCAGATGAATGGGTTTGTCAATAAGCAGATCTATCAGAGAAATAGATCTCCTGGTAAGATAGGATGGATGTACATAGAGAAATGGCACTTGGCCTGGTAGAGCTGAGAAAAGTAGTAACTGTACCAAGAAGTGAAGGTCTGATGAATATAAGACTTCTTATGTAGAAGGAGGGTCCAACAGTGAACCATCATTTGATGGTTGCCATCAAAATGAGTTTCAATTGTGCTGACAGTATCCTTTTACCCGGGAGATGAAGCTTTTGAGTGAGATGATCACTTATAACATGTTGATATGGAAGTACCTACCAATAGGGCAATGATAAAAGTCGTTGCTATTGTGAGGCATCAAATCAATTTTCATCTCATAGCAACCCATGTGATAGAGTAGAACTGCCCCGTAGGGTTTTCTAGGCCGTAATCTTTACGGGAGCAGATCACCAGGTCTTTCTTCCATGGAGCTGATGGGTGGGTTTGAACCGCCAAACCTTTCAGTTATCAGCCGAGTGGTTAACCGTTGCACCACCAGGGCTCCTAATGATAGAGCTGAGAATTCTACTCCATAAATATATTATTTAATCAATACTTCCATTTAAATAAAACTATAAAAATGTTTGGGTAATATTTGATAGAGTAAGGCAGGCCATGTGGTGATCAATGTATAGTGGGCATTTGAGAGCTTGATAATACCCTGTGTTATGGACGGAATTGTGCCCCCTACGAAGAAGTCCTAACCCCCAGTACCTGTGGATGTGATCTTGTTTGGAAATGGGGCCTTTAAAGATGTTGTCTTGACTGATGAGGGCACACTGGAGAAGGAGGAGATGCTTTGGCAGAGTTGAAGGCGGGGTGGGATGAAGAGAAGGATGGCATGGTGTCTGAAGTGTATGTAAGCCTGACACCTTCTCTCTGCAGGAACTTCCCAAGGACTGGCGATAAATTAGGGACTCTCTGAAGAGACCAACTGGTAACCAGTTGCCATTGAGTTGACTCCGACTCATGGTGCCTCCATGTGTGTCAGAGCAGAACTGCGCTCCATAGGTTGTGACTTTTCAGAAGTAGATCACCAGGCCTTTCTTCCCAGATGCCTCTGGTGGACACTCCAACCTCCAGCCTTTAGGTTAGCAGCTGAGTTCGTGAACCATTTGCATCACCCAGGGACTCTGGAGGTGGGGAAAATTCTTACTGTGTATTATCTCCAAGCCTTTATCCGTGGATATGGCTGACTCTGAATGGGTTTTGCAGAAGAAAGTCTTTCTGGGTGGGTACAAGATGGTGCTAACAATTTGAAGCACCAGGACACAGGTCTGGGCTAGTGTTCGGGGTTCAAGATGAAGGCACAACATCTCCATGCACTTTTGTGACGTGTCATGGCTGAACAAAGCACACTGGTTTTGCAGAAGCTCTTCTTACCCAGAACATAATGAGGAAGCTGGAAGTAAGACCCCTGAATGCCATCATGGAAGATGATATTGTGGCCTAACCATATCCCCTTTACTGAACTGATGCACCCATTGCCCAGCTGATGGGGGTGTTGGTTGCTAATTGATTATAGCTGCCTCTCTTCTGCAGAACTTCCTTTGCTCAAGTAAGAGCTGCTTGCCTGAGAGGTTACACAATTCCTTCAAGATGCAGCCTGCAATCCATGACTGATCGAGGTACAAAAAGGCTAGTCGTCTTGCCTCAAGGTGGAACAGCTTTGCAGTGCATTTTACTCTGCAGAATATCCAGCTACAGATAAGGAGCCCTGGTGGTACAAAGGTTAAGAGCTTGGCTCTAATGGAAAGGTTGGTGGTTTGAACCCACCCAGTGGCTCCACAGAAGAAAGACCTGGCAATCTGCTTCTTTAAAAATTACAGCCTAGAAAACCCTATGAGACAGTTCTACTCTGTCACATGGGTCACTATGAGATGAAATCATCTCCATGGCACCTAACAACAGCAATAACATGGATCAGGCCAAGCCCAGTCTTTACTTGACACCACCTCCTTGCTTGGCGCCTTCCTGTCCCTACCCTGCTTCTTTCACCTCCTTGTAAGTGACCATGGCTTGGATCAGAGTGCAGGCAATAATATGTTATCATGTTCTGGTTACTTTGGAGATCTTCTCTTAGGAAATGTGTAAAGGTGTACATTAAGAGACTGGGTCTCATAAACCTCAGGTTGAATTTTGAGCCACTGTGGAACGTTTTTAGGCATTTGGCTATATGTACATCAAGGAGTCAAGCACTCTGCTACTCACCTAAAGATTGGCAGTTGGAATTCACCCAGAGGCATCTTGGAAGAAAGGCCTGGTGATCTACTTTAGAAAACTAGTCACTGAAAACCTTATGGAGTATGCGTCTACTCCGACGCACATGGCCTCACCTTGAGTCGGAACTGACTTGACAGCAACTGGTTGGTTATACGTCTTGGTCTCCAAAGCACAGCAGCTCAGACTAATTGCATGGCTTAGCATGCAGTTTCCTGTCCAACCTTTCTGCCCCGTTGTATACTTGGATAAGCCCTTGCCACCAAATCCCCTTTGTATGTGAGTATCAAGTCCCTGTAAACTAGAAATGAACCTGAGGATCAGAGGGCTTTGGATGTGATTTGTCAGAATCCAATTAGCAAGAGCAATTGATTGGTGATGTCTGATTCCTGGACTGTTGAGAATTTTGCAGCTCTCAGCTATTCTGTCCACAAGAATGAAGGCAAGCTGAGAATTGGCTGACTACTGCAGGGAGTAATCTTTGCTCCTCCCAGGTGAAAAGGGTCATGACTTATAACAGCATTTATTCTTATCTCAACATACTGCCTCCCATGTTCTTATGCATTATTCAGGCTTTGTGAGGACAGAGCAGAGGCCGGCTCTGCACCCAAAGATTCTTTCCTGGGGTCACGCAGAGGTGGGCGCATAGTACATCGGGATGAGAGTATGGATAAAAGCAAGCTGTGACCTCGGACTGTTCAGGAAAGCAAATTGGCAGCAAAAGTCCTGCTCTGCCACTTCATCATCATATGTCCTTGGGCAAGTCCTGTGACCTCTCTTAGCCTATTATGATGGTGATAATGTGTACACCAGGAGTCTCCAACTCAGGAACTTTCCTGGGTCCAGGCAGTGCATGTAATCAGTCAAAACTGGCCAGTTATAACCAGGACAGTGGGTGCCATTTCTCTCTCTTTCTTGTTTTGTACTGTGGTCTGCAGTGCCATTTTATGTATGTATGTATGTATAGATATATGTATATATTACCATCCAGTCAATTCCGGCTAATGGCGACCCCATGTGTGCCGAGTAGAACTGCTCCGCAGGGTTTTTCGACTATGACCTTTCAGAAGCATATCACCAGGCCTGTCTTCCAAGGTGATTCTGGGTGGATTTGAACTACCAACCTTTTGGGTGGTAGTGGAGCGCTTAACTGTTTGCACCACCCAGGGACTCCATTTCTAAATGGCCACGCAGGAATGCCAGCCCAGTGGTGCCAAATTACCTGAATTTTTAAAAATATATAAATGGGATGTTTGGATTTTTAAAACATGAAATGTACTAAATTAACGGTTTTGAAAAACACCGGCATGGCCAAAGAAAGCCAGTCTGTGCCTTATGGGGCCGCCTGTTTGCAACTTTGAAGTTCAGCTTTGTAACAGAGGTTGTTGGCGTCCTGGCCCGACTCCAGGACATTTGCCACTTTGAGGCACTCTGACCAGTTTCCACATGCTTCTGTGGGTCTGAGGTCTTTCTGGAACCTCTAGAGTCTGCTCTGCCCACATGTATGTCAGGTTGGAAGTGCCAGGGAATTAGCACTCTCTTCCTCCCCAACCCCCCCGCCCTTCAAAGGATGACTCAGGACTTGTATAAATATTTTAGCTTCCTTGCCTCTCAGATGGAATAACTCTAGATCAGGGGTTGCAAAGTACTTTTTGTTTGCTTGTTGTTTCTTTGTTTGGTTTTTTAAATAAAGGAGTAGATATTGCAAACATTTGAGGTTTGTTGGGCCACATAGTCTCTGTCGCAACTACTCCATACTGTAATTGTAGCGCAAAAGTGACATCTACCAAAACACACGGACATGTGTTCCAATAAAACTTTATTTATAAGCAGAGGGCCAATTTGGCCAGCTGGACACATATTGCCGATTAGTGCTGTAAAGCAAACATTCTACACATTCTATACTCATTTCCCAAGTTCTCCAGAGACGAAAAGCCCTCACCCCCAGCAGTATCTAGCTTGATAATGAGCTTGATAATCCCCTATGTTATGAACTGAATTGTGCCCCCTACGAAGAAGCCCTAACCTTCAGTACCTGTGAATGTGATCTTGTTTGGAAACAGGGTCTTTGAAGAAGTTGTCAGTTAACACGGGGTCTTATTGGAGTAGAGTGGGTCCTGGTCCCATCTGAGTGGTGATCCTTCTGAAGAGGACCACCAGCATCTTCAAGTCCATCATTGCAGCTATTTTATCAATCCATCTCACCAAGAGTTTCCCTTAGCCTTGTTGGCCCTCTGCTTCACCAAACATGATGTCCTCCTCCAGCAATTGTTCCCTCCTGATGACATGTTCAAAGCAAAAGAGTCAGACAGTGTTCTGTTGTGATCCATATGGTACTGGCTGCCTAATTTTCTGAGGTAGATCACCAGTCCTTTCTTCCTAGTCTATCTTAGTCTGGAGAAGAGACACAGAGAGACAGAGGGACACAGAGGAAAGAAGCCACGTGAAGACAGTTATGCTGCAGCCGCAAGCCAAGGAATGCCTAGGGCTGCCAAAAGCTGGGAGAGAAAGGGAAGAGCCTTCTGAGAGGACCTGGTCCAGCCAACAAGCTGAATTCAGACTTCTAGCTTCCAGGACTGTGAGACAATACATTTCCATCATTTAAAGCCGCCCACTTTGTGAGGCTTTGTTAGGGTAACCCCAGGTAACTAATACAGCCTGTCTTCCCCCGCTCCCCCTCAGCATTATTTCTCCTCTCTCCCTGATGTTGCTTCCTCAGAACCCTCCCCCATGTAAACAACTTACGTTTGAAACTTGTCAGATGCTGTCGAGTCAATGTCTACGCATAGCGACCCCATGTGTTACAGAGTGGAACTACCTCCTCGCGTTGCCTAGGCTGTAATCTTTATGGAAGAGCCCTAATGGCACAGCGGTTAAGCGCTTCGCTGCTAACTGAAAGGTCGGCAGTTTGAACCCACCAGCTGCTCCCAGGGAGAAAGATACGGCAGTCTGCTTCTGTGAAGGTTTACAGCCTTGGAAACCCTACGGGGCAGTTCTACTCTAACACATGGGGTGGCTATGAGTTGGTCTCGACGGCAATGGGTTTTGGGAATTTTTATGGGAGCAGGTCTTTCTCCAGTGAAGCCACTGGGTGGGTGGAAACCAACAACCTTTCAGTCAGTAGCTGAGCGTTTCGTTGTTGTGCCACCAGGGCTCCTTAAGGGTTAATGTTTGGGTTTGGGTTTTATAGCCGAGTCTGTGTTTGAATTCAGGCTCTCCCCCTTCCTAGCTGGGTTTCCTTGAACAAGTTTCTTACCCTCTCTTTTGCTTCAGGGTCTTCGTCTGTAACCAAGAAAGTAATCTCAGTGCCTATTTAGAGAAAAATTAGGAGAATTTAACCGATAAATTCTGTTAAACCCCTAGCTCATTTCCTAGCACTTCATAAGGGTTCAGTAAATGCTAGCTATGGTTGTAATTCTCACTGCGGAGACAGAGTTTGAGATGACACCTGCTCTTTGGCTGTTTTTAGGAATCTGCCAAAATTTTTATTCAAAGGCTCTTCTTTTTATGTAATTTTCTATGTATCGCTTTTATTTTGAAATCATGTTGCCTTTTCCACTGTTGGGATGTGATTTAACAGCCTTTAAAAGATAAGATTATAAAGACACTGGGGTGCAAATTTGAAACCTGAGCCTTTCGAATGTTAATTGCTCTCTCTGATTCCCTGAGAGAAAGAGCAGATGGGGGAATGGAGCTTCTGTCTTCAACAAGCCTGACTGCAGCCATGTGGGAATGTATGTTCTTACTTAGGAAGGGTGCAAGGATGCACTTAAGAGGAAAGAGACTCGGAACGAGATGAATCCGCCAGTACTTGCAAGAAGCCCATACTTGTTTCTTGCCCTCCCAGCTCCACCTGCCTTTTGTGGAAGGAGCACTATTCCTGGAACCAGACAGGAAATGGGTACAAATCCTGCTCTGTCATTGTCACCTTGGGAAGGTTATGTTTCTTCTCTGAGCCTCGGTTTCCTGGGACCTATTCATAAATATTTAATTAGATAGTTTCCTTTGAGAAGGAAGAATGATTAAAAACACAGCCAAAAAAAATCACAAATGTGCTAGTGTGAAGCCAAGCGATTGAAACAAATTCTAACCTCTTTCTTGAAAGCCACCCATTTAATTGGAGACTACCTTGTGTCACCGTGAGGAAGAAGTCAGGAATACAGGAAGACTGGAATAATTCAGAGATGGCAAAAGGATTTCATCTCGGGGGCCAAATTTGGCTGTTGTTAGTGGCTACCTGAGCACTTGATTGAGAAGAGGTGTAGGGAGCCTCGCAGGGAAGTCTTTCTGGGCTTGATTAGAAAGGTCTGAGGTGGGCATGGTGTGGTCAGAGGGAGGGAGAGTACCACTTGTGTTTAAACCCTATCTGCTGAGGGACAGAAAGAAAGAAGTCTATACAGGGTTTCCCACGATCCTTAGACGAAACAGCCTTGAGAACAAGTAAACACATATACTGAAGTGTCTTTCCTGATAACTGTGACATAAATCCCAGGGACGTCTTTGATTGGCCTAAGTCAGGACATGCCTCTATCCATGAACCAATCACAGCATCCAGAGAGAAAACATCTTCGATTTTCAATGGCAGAGTGGAGGGATATGTGGTTTCTACCATCCTGAGTTAGCTGGACTGAGCAGTGTTGCTATGAAATGGGCGACAGACAGGTTCCCAGAGGAAGAGATTCAGGGCAGAAAAGCAAATCAACTGTATGAGACATAATTTGTAAGATGAAAGAGTAAGGACTAAGACACCTTCAAGTTTCCTTTCTCCTCTGAAATGTGATTATTGCCTTCTCTTTTTTTGGCATGAATAGTGATATCTAACTGATGCCTTTCACACTCCAAACATTGAACTTTCAGAATAGAAGCCACAAAAGATAAACTCCAGGATATAGAAACCAGTCTCTAAGAAGCACTTTGGTCAATAGACAGACTCAATTTCACAGCACAAACCCATAAGGAATGGGAGGAGAAAAACCAATATTCCTGTTGGTGTTCAGTCTTGGCTCACCTTTTGTTTCTTCCTGTCATTGAAATAGGCTCTGTTGATAGCTTTTACTTGGTCGGGGAATTTTCCAATTCCTTCTGCATTCTTCTGCTTCTGCTCAGGCCATTCCGTCCACCTGGATGAAATGTCGTTCTCACTGCATCTGCCTGCTGAACTGTTCTGTCTTCAAAGCCCAGCTGCAATCTGTACTTCAGTAGAGCTTTCCCTAGGAGCCATCTTCACCCAGGCAGAACCCTGCACTCCTCTGCATCTCAGAGCATCATGCACATGTCCATTTATTATCACACTGAGTTGGCAGTCGTCTGATTCGATGTCTGTCTCCCTGCCCACCAACTACTCCCCACTCCCCACTGCACCATGTGCATACTGAGAACAAGGATAATGACTCGGGGGTTTGGTATCCCCAGTGCCTGGCACAGAGTAAGATGTTCAATAAATGTTTGATGACTTGAATCGGAACTGAACAAATAGAACAAATTGCATCTGGCAATTTTTTTTCCCCTTGCTTAGAAATTATATGTGAGCTGTTGCTATTGTTAGCTGCCTCCCAGTCAGCCTCTGACTCACGGCAACCCCATGCAGAATGGAAGAAAACACTGCCCAGTCCTGCACCATCCGCGTGATTGGTTGCAGATCATATTGTTGTGATCCATCGGGTTTTCATGGGCTGATTTTTTGGAAGTAGATTGCCAGGCCCTTCTTCCTAGTCTGCCTTGGTCTGGAAGCTCCTCTGACACCTGTTCAGCATCATAGCAACACACAAGCCTCCATTGACAGACAGGTGGTGGCTGTGCATGAGGTGCACTGGCTGGGAATTGAACCCCAGTCTCCCACATGAAGGCGAGAATTCTACTACTAAACTGCGAATATCTCCCATATATGTGAGTTAGGGGACTTCCTGTTGTAACACTAGGGTAATACAGTGTGTATACAGGTGCTAGGTGCCTTAAGGAGAGACTCAGAGTCTCTCTTAATGATGCAGAAGGAGAAGAAATGCAGGCTGAGTAGAGAATGGAGAGAAAGGTGACTTAGGGGAATGACCCTGGGTAGCTGGTTACGTACAGAAAAGGAAAGTGACATGGCACCTTGACACTTGGGTTGGTGACTTCCATTTAATACTGCGACAGAGGGTCTCTATCCACAAAACAGATGTCAGCGGGTCTGTTGCCTCAACTTTGTCCTTTAAGCAGGTGAGAAAAGCCATGAGAAGAAATGAAGCATAGCAGACTTACTCCCGAGGAGCCCTGCTGGCACAGTGGTTAAATGCTCAGATGCTAACTGGAAGGTTAATGGTTCGAACCCACCCAGCAGCTCCATGGGAGAAAGACCTGGTGATCTTCTTCCATAAACATTATAGCCAAGAAAACCCTATGGGGGCAGTTCTGTTCTGTCACATGGGGTCACTATGAATCACAGTCTACTCGACAGCACCTAACCACAACAGCAACAGCAGTTTGGTTAACAACGGGCCTAACAAACTGTCTCAAAAGAGTGGCTTAAAAACATAACATTTGTTTATTTTGCTCAAGAATCTGGGGATTGACTCTGCTGAGCTAGGCAGTTCTTACTTGGCACCTTTCATGTGGTTTCAAAGAGAGTATGTGTCTGGAGTTCTCTTGAAGACTTCTCTCACACCTCTGGGCTGGGAAGACTCTAACAGCAGGGAGCAGGAGTCGATGGGGCTACTCAGATCTCTCTCCCTCTCGCCTCCCTAAGTGGTCTCTCCACGCAGTGACTTCAGGGTGTCTAGGCTTCTTACAAGGCGGTGAAGACAAATTGGTAGAAGCTTCACTAACTCAGCCTTGGAAATCCTATATGTCGCTTCCACATTATGGATTCAATGAGGCAGAAACAAAGGTCCACCTAGGTTCAAGGGGAGGAGCTGTAGCCGCTACCTCCCTCAACGGGGACAATGTTCTGGAAGGACTTATTGGAGGGAAATGTTTCCGTGGCCATTGTTAAAAAAGACAACCCACTCTACATTGTCAATCAGACACATGTACATGTACCTTTCTGCAACCTGTTGTTGCATTCTTTCAGTTAGCATCCCCCTGATGTATGATGCTGAGTATGTAGACATTGTAAAGGATCAACATGGCACCGCTGATAGAGAAATCGTACTCCGCTGTCTTTGCAGGAAAGAGCAGGACTCAGTAGACCTCTGGTTCAAAAGAGCAGCCTAATAGTAAAGCTTTCTTGGTCCCTAAAGGTGTCTGAAAAAAATCCTCTTAATTTACATGTGCAGAAAAGTACAGGTCCACTTTGACAAAGTATTTCCTTTAGATCTATCGGAAAGTAAACTCAGAAGAGTGGCATTGGTAGAACTATGCATCACCACCCAATATGGCAACGTATACTAACCGTTATTATCAGGAGGAATCAGTCCCTGGAGAAGGACATCATGCTTGGTAAAGTAGAGGGTCAGCGAAAGAGAGGAAGACCCTCAACAGATGGATTGACACAGTGGTTGCAACAATGGGCTCAAACATAACCACAGTTGTGAGGATGGCGCAGGACCAGGCAGTGTTTCGTTCTGTTGAACCTGGGGTTGCTGTGAGTCGGAGCTGACTTCACGGCACCTAACAACAACTAACCGTTATTATTTCTGTTTTGCACGTGGAAAAAAACAAGCCACAAATACTAAAATGTGTTTTTGAAGGTCTTACAATGAGTAAAAACTAAACCATATGTTTCTTTGAGTTTGAAAAAATAACCAC
>NW_004443960.1:6451121-6452310 GCF_000243295.1 Trichechus manatus latirostris
AAGGAATCCTGGCAGTGCAGTGGTTAAGAGCTTGGCTGCTAACCCCGAGGATCGAAGTTCAAACCTCCCAGAGGCTCTTCGGGTGAAAAGACCTGGCGATCTGCTCCCAAAAACATTGTTGTTAGGTACCATCGAGTCGGCTCCGACCCACAGCAACCTTATGTATAACAGAAGGAGACACTGCCTGGTCCTGCACCATCCTCACAATGGTTGCTGTGTTTGAGCCCGTTGTTGCAGCCACTGTGTCAGTCCATCTCACTGAGGATCGTCCTCTTTTTCCCTGACCCTCTACTTTACCAACCAGGATGTCCTTCTCCAGGAACTGGTCCCTCCTGATAACATGTCCAAAGTATATGAGACGTAGTCTCGCCATCCTTGTTTCTGTGGAGTATTCCAGCTCTACGTCTGGCAGTCCATGATGTATTCAGTATTCTTCACCAACACTGTAAAGATTACAGCCTGGAAAACTCTATGGGGCAGCCCTGCTCTGTCATATGGGGTTGCCATGAGTCAGAATAGACTCGAGGGCACACAACAACAATCCCCCTTACTCCAGAAGAGTAACCTGCAATGAGTGAAGATGTTTACCTTTTTACAAATCTAATAGGTCTGACTTCAAAGTCAAGACGAGATATTGAACCAAGTGGACATATCACTCAAATGTCAACGAGGGAGAAATACAACTTCCCCTGTTGACAAGGCTCTAACACAAAATCACAAACACCACCTACAGTGTCCCTCACCTTTGCAAGCGTTCTTGAAGTTATATTTAGATCTACTAGTTGTGATTTATTTTGATGTCAAAAAGTTATTCACATATTTATGCGAAAGGAAAGTGGCAGATCAACAGGGTGTTGATTATGAAGGTGGTATGCAATAAATCAGCCCAGTGATTCCGGCCATTTCGCCAATTTTGACACAGTGACTTGCTTATTTATGGCATTTTGAGGTCTGAGGAGTTGATTTATATTTCCAATAACATTTCCTCATCCATTAGTAGTTCCTGCATGCTTAGATGGGTTACTCTTTTGCATTTAATGATTGGCATTTTAAAAATTACATGACTATAAAATTGTCAGGCAGGAAAAAAAAAACAGTTTAAAATGAGTAATTTTGCTGAAATATTTATTTGTATTAATAAAATATATTAGTTAGGATAGAATACATTGCTAGCATCTTTATACTTGTT
>NW_004443960.1:6452410-6465582 GCF_000243295.1 Trichechus manatus latirostris
TTTGTTATGTTAATGAGGCCATGACAGTGTAGGGTATTTTTTAAGCCCATCACTTTCGGATCTAAAAACAACCATTGGTTGTTCGGAGAAAAGTGGATGCCAAGTGAAGATCTCCAAGAAACGCGGAGAAAAACACTAGAGAAGCTGAGACATGATTTTTCCCCCAGAGGAGACAGAGAGAGCCTTCTGCTGTTGCTGGTACCCTGAATTCGGATGTTTTGCCTCCTAAACTATGAGCAAATGAACTTCTGTTTGTTAAAGCCACCCACCTGTGGTATTTCTGTTATAGCAGCACTAATTACCTAAGACACCAGGCGTCTACCTTTTCACACTGCCTCTCTGTGTAGATAGCTTGGGCCACCTCATAGCATGGCCATCTCAGAGTCCTCAGATTCCTTAAATGGGGGCTGCCTTCTCTAGAGCACGTGTTCCAAGAGACTCAAGTAGAAACTACAAGGCTTCTTATGACCTAGTCTCAGAAGCCACACAGAGTCACTTCCGCCATACTCCACTGGTTACCCAGGACCAGCCCAAACACAATGTGGGAGGGGACCTCACAGGGGGAGGAGACCAGGATGCATGGTTCATCAAGCCACCATCTTTAGAAGACTCGCTCTCACAGATGTTAAAGGCAGCCTCTCATCTGAGCTGCAAACACGGGCGGTGGGATTTTATACCTTTTTTGAAAAGCATGGGGAGGGGAAAGTTAACTTAATAAGGAAGGGCTCCAAAAGTCGAGGCACAGCATTTTTTCCAGTAAGCTTGGCAGTCTTTGCTGAGCCCTGCACTATGCAGCCATTAGCAGGCTGGGCAATGCTTTGCTTTATGAGGCAATTATCCCAACACACTCTATTCAAAATACACATTAGAACTTAACCTTCTGAATCCTGAAGTAGCATTTTTATCACCCAACATTAGAAAAGAGACAGAGTCAGCATATTTCCCTCCCTTTTATGATCTGGTATCATTAATAAAGCATTGGGCAAGGACCTTCTCACAATTCTCCTGGATAATCTGTGACACAGAAGGCGTTCTGTGATACAGTTGTCTATTGACTTATTCAATAACAGAGGAAACACATGGATTGTTTCAAAAATAAAGCAAAAGAATTAAACAATAAGAAGAAACATTCCCCCTCATCAATGAGAACGCGTGCTCCAAGCAGAACCGCGATGTGATTGGATATGCACAAGCAGAAATGAGAAATTAATATGGAATTTCTAATTAGGGTCACATGCTAATGAACTCCCTCTTCATGTTAGTTTTATGCTGCTTCAGAAATTTTTTATCATATGCTTAAGAATGTATGGCCAGAAACATTAATGAAAATGAGGCGTGAATTGGAAATTGTGTCATTATGAAGATGAGGGTGGCCCGGCACTGCTGATTTTCAAGGAGGTATCTTTTATTGCCTTTTTTTGAGGACTGAGGAATGATACAGGCGAAACGAACGGCAAGACGTATTCTCCATCCCGACAAAGGCAGCATGGCTCTGTGTAAAGTTATAAAAGTTTGATTTTAATAAGATTTTGAATTAATTATAAGGAGAATATTAATCATAATTGACAGTCATTTTTCAGAATAAAGCTTCCCCCACCTAAGTAATATTATAGTTCTTAAGTGCACGGAGATAGGCGTTTTCTTTCTCTCTCGGCTTTGTCTTTTCGGAAATGAAGAGCTACCTTTGCAGAATACCGTGGATTGGGAGGTACCTGCCTTTCCATTGGCGACGTATTCACTCGGCTTCAGACTGGATTGTCAAAGTAGCTGGACCTGCAGCGCTCGGGGCACTAGTGGCTTTTGCAAGGAGGGGATAGAACGCAGGCGTATCAAACTTTCTCTGTTTTTAATCTCTACAAAACTATTGTTTTCAGTGCATCTGATAACTGCCAGATTTGAATGGATTTTCAGAAGGGCACATTTCGAGTTCCTAAGAATTCTACCTTCAGCTTATCACAGAAAGTGCACAAGTCAGAATAAGTATACTGTTTCTAGGCCTGATCTTTAGGGACCAAATTTTTCTCCTTTCTTGTATCCCATGTGTCTTTGGACCCGGGAGGAGCCCTGGTGGCACAGTGGTTAAGCGCTGGGCTGCTAACCAAAAGGTTTGAATCTGCTCAGAGGTGCCTCAGAAGGAAGGCCTGGCAATCGACTTCTGAAAGATTACAGCCATGATAACCTTATGGAGCACAATGCACCTCTGACACACATGGAGTCCCCATGAGTCAGAATCAACTAGAGGGCAACTGTTTTTTTCGTTTGTTTGTTTTTGTTTTATTTTCTGTTACGTTAAGTCAAATATTAATACATTTTCCTCCTTAAAAAAGCCCTGGCTAGTGTATTCCCTATATCCCCAGTCTCCTCGCCCCATTTCAGAAACTCAGAGCCAAGTACCATAGATAATTCAGTTCAACACCTTAAAGTAGGTTGAGGGGTGGGGAGGTGAAGGGACTGTCTTTCCCAAGAGCCCCCAGCAATTTGCATGGCCCAGAGAAGAAAGGAATGAAGACTCCCAGCCAAGCATGCAGTTATATAAAGCTTGGATTTGAGACACAGTCCCTGTGTGAAATGCCCAGAGCAATTGATCCCTGGGCTCCATTCTGCTCCCTCCCCGCCCCCATCATCCCTGAGTGTGGTGAGGCACTTGGGTTCTGGCCTGTGATCGCTACCCAGTCACATGACTCCAGCCACATTTTTTGAAGTCATTTACTGGCTTATTCTGTGTCAAAAAACCCAAACCAAACCCACTGCCGTCGAGTTGATTCCGACTCATAGTGACCCTATAGGAAAGAGTAGAACTGCCCCGTAGGGTTTCCCAGGGGCGCCTGGTGGATTCGAACTGCCAGCCTTTTAGTTAGCAGCAGAGCTCTTAGCCACTGTGCTGCCAGGACTCCTCTGTGTCAAAAGCTGTGGTTACATTGCTGTACAGCTAGAGCATCTCAGGGTCTTCCCACAGTGACTTAGCTGAGGTTTATGCCAGCAGTTCTCCATTTTGAGAAAATAAAAATGGGATCCCAGCACCACTGTCAGAAGGAGCCCTGGTGGCACAGTGGTTAAGCACTTGGCTGCTAACCTAAAGGTCGGCGGTTTGAACCCACCAGCCGCTCCTCAGGAGAAAGATGTGGCAGTCAGCTTACATAAAGATTACAGCCTTGGAAACCCTATGGAGCAGTTCTACTCTGTCCTATAGGGTCACTATGAGTGGGCATCAACCGGACAGCAATGGAAGGGAAAGATTGGCAATTTGAGTCTACTCAGAGGCACCTTGGAAGAAAGACCTGGCAATCTACTTCTGAAAAATTCTCCATTGGAAATCTGATGGAGCACAGTTCTACTCTGACACTCATGGGGCCACCATGAGTCAGAAAGGACTTGAAGGCAGCTGGATGGTACTGGTAACGTGGTATCACAATGCTTTGCTTTTACCTGGACTTACATCAAGTTGGTGGTGGTCACATAAATGATCTCATGTTAATCTGAGTCACTAACTGTCACCGGAGGTATTTCAATGATCCGTTTTGCAAAGGAGCAAATGACTGTATTACAGCTTGAAACTTACATTTTGATTGACAAAATCCTTCTCCAGCGGGGGTAGGAATGATAAAGTAGCAAAAGGAGTCTCTAAGGAGGTGAGGTCAGAAAACACCCATTCCCACAATTCCTGTTGAGAAGCATTTAAAAATTTCTCAGCAGGGCTGTTTGGAAAGCTCAAAGCAAAGGGGGGTGGGAAAGAAGGGGGCAGTTGTTTCAAAGAGCCTAGCTGGCATCTCGATGGCAGTGGGTTTGGTTTTTGGGGGGTTGAAAGCCCTGCTCTGCCAGTTCTTGGCTGCGTGATCCTAGGCAAGTCACTATGTACCCTCTCTAAACTTGTTTCTTCCGCTGCAAGTTAAGCCCTGTCCTGGTGGTGCAGTGATTAAAGCACTAGGTTGCTAATCAAAAGGTCGGCAGTTCAAATCCACCAGCTGCTCCATGAGATTGTGATAGTCTGCTTCAGTAAAGATTTACAGCCTTGGAAACCCTATGGGGCAATTCTGCTGCTTACAACAGGGTCCCTAGGAGTCAGAACTGACTTGAAGGCAGTGAATTTTTGTTTTTTTTGTAATACCTACCTCTGAGGATTAAATGGGAATGCGAATGCAAAGCACTTAACTCAGTGTAGGGCGTGTATTAGGTGCTCAGTGAATGATAGTTGTGATTATGATTATTACTTTATTATCCGCAGACTTTTCCTCCTTTCCTGGATTCTGGCGGTGGGGGGATTATATGGCTTATTCTGGAGGATGAGGTGGGTTTATCCAGGTTCAGCATCCACAGCCTTAAGGGCCAAGGGTCTGGGAGGGGGAGGGGACACTGGGAGGAAAGTGAATTGCTAATTAAAAGGAAATCACCACTTTTCACTCACTGACATATGAAAAACGGAGATGTCCTCTGAGTTCGGGATTAGAATGGCCAAACACAGACAAATCCAATTTTGTTTATGTTTTTGGATCTCTGAGTAGAGTGACCATATTAGCTGAATTAAAACTGTTTATCAGATTGGCACTCACCGGGGACAGTGATTATAAGGTTTGTGGCTGCTGTGGGGCTTTCAGCTGTTGTAGGGAAAAACATCATAAAGCAAAAAGAAAGTTTCATTCGGCGTATATTCAAAGAGGCAAAAGTGGGAAACGAACAAGCATGCTGCCAGAGCCATGTCTGTCCAAGTGCAAGGAAATGTCATAGAACAGACAAAAGCGGGAAAATGGACAAGCATGCTGCCAGAGCTAAAATGTTTCCCCGAATCCAAAGAATATTACAGAAGAGGCAAGAATGGGAAAACAGACAAGCATGCTGCCACAGCCACTTCAGCCCGAGTGCAAAGACCATTAGGGAACCCTCAGTATATATTAACATTACAAATGGGCAGAACCATTCAAAGCTTAACATTTTCAAATTGGCTAGAAACTCTGATCTTACATTTTGAATTGTCTTTCTTAACAATCCTTGGTACAGGTTTCAGTAACAACAGTCAGGAGGGTCTTCATCGGTCCAACAAACTTCTATTCGCTAAATGCTAATAGAAAAAGGGTAGAAAGTCTTTTGTGCTCTGTCTGATTGGCTTTATGTGAAAGTTTCCCTAAAAGATGTTTTCCAAGATTATCTTAACCTATTGTCTTTACCTCAGGGCCCAGTTGATGTGTCCTTGTGAGTCCTTGTGAGCCCAGCTCCAGCTGGGTCTCATTCTTTATGCTCAAGGAGAGGGAATAATAACTCCAATATTATTTCCTAAATCACAGCGTGACAAGCACAATTCTAAGTGCTGTGTTTTTAGTACTCGTGTAATCTGCACAATGATCCCTATGGAAATCAGTGCTATTGCCCACCTGACCCCATTGTTTGGATGAGGAGACTGAAGCAGAGAGAGATGAAGTTGCTTGGCCAAGGAAGTGCTGGGTGAATAATCGCAAAGCTGAAATTAGCACCAAGTAGTTAGGAGCCCTTGTGGCACAGTGGTTAAGAGCTAGGCTGCTAAACAAAAGGTGGGCAGTTGGAATCCACTAGCTGCTCCTTGGAAACCCTATGGGGCAGTTCTCCTCTGTCTACAGGGTTGCTATGAGTCGGAATCGACTCAATGGCAACGGTTTGGTTTAGCAGGGCTCCAAGGAGCCATGGTGGCACAACGGTTATGCCCTTGGCTACTAACTGAAAAGTTGGCTGTTCGAACCCACCCAGCTGTTCTTCAGGAGGAAGACTTGATGATCTGCTGCCCTAAAGATTACAGCCTAGAAAACCGTATGGGCAAGTTTATATGGGTCACCTTGACTTGAAATCCATGGCGCCCAACAACAACCACAGTAGGCTCCCGGAGCTCCGGTTCTTCAGTAACATGCATTGGCTCGTGTCTCAGCCATCTAGAGACAACACAAGTGGACGGCTTTAACAAAGAGAAGTTTATTTTCTCACAGTCCAGTAGGCTACAAGTCCGAATTCAGGGCATCAGCTCCAGGAGAGGGCTTTCTCTCTCTGTCAGCTCTGGAGGAAGGTCCTTGGGGTGCATCAATCTTCCCTTGGTCTGGGAGCTCCTCTGCACAGGAACCTCAGGTCCAAAGGACGCGCTCTGCTCCTGGCACTGCTCTCTTGGTGGTATGAGTTTCCCCTGTGTCTCTGCTCGCTTCTCTCTTTTATATCTCAAAAGAGATTGGATTAAGACACTCTCCAATCTTGTAGACCTCATCAGTATAACCTCATCATAGTGACGGAGTTTACAACACATAAGGAAATCATATATAACCTCATCATAGTGATAGAGTTTACAACACATAAGGGAATCCCATCAGATTACACAATCATACAATACTGGGAATCATGACCCAGCCAAGTTGATACACACATTTTTTGGGGAACACAAGTCAATCCATGACAGCCTCTGAATGGGGATAACTATTCAAAAAGGGAGCATCCTAGAAAAATCTAAGATGCATATTTCCCATAGAGATGAGGACTTGGGTTTGCTGAGTAGTGACCTTTACTCTATTCCAGGATTCTCATCCTCGGCACTGTTGATATTTTGTGCAGGACAATTTTCTGTTGTGTGTAGGGAGGGTGGAGGGCTGTCCTGTACATGGTAGGATGTTTAGCAGCATCCCTGGCCTCTGCCAACTAGATGCCAATGCCCTTCCTCACCAGCTGTGACAACCAAAAATGTCTTCAGGCCTTGCCAAAGAATTGCACCAGATTGGGAACCACCATATTCCACCATTGAGGGGACAATTTCATTCCACATCATGCTCTGGGCGTGGCACATGGAGGATGGAGATGAACCGATTCTGGCACCTGCCTACTCCCACCTGGGCAAAGTGAGGGGCGACTTGAAACGTTAAATAACAATACAAATGTCTTAGTTATCTAGAGCTGCTGTAACACAGATACCAAAAGTAGATGGCTTTAACAAACAGAAATTTATTTTCTCACAGTTTAGGAGGCTAGAAGTCTGAATTCAGGGTGCCGTCTCTAGGGGAAGGCTTTCTGTCCCTGTTGACTCTGGAGAAAGGTCCTTGTCTTTTCTGAGCTTCTCCTGGGCGATCTTCATGTGACTTGGCATCTCTCTTCTCCCGTCTCTTCTTCCTTGTTTTTTCTCTTTTATATCTCAAAAGAGATTGACTCAAGATACACCCTTCACTAATCCTGCCTCACTGACATAACAAAGACAGCCCATTCCCAAAGGGGATTATAACCACAGGCATAGAGGTTAAGATTTACAACACATATTTTTGGGGGACACAATTCAATCCATAACAACAAGGGAACTCAACAGTAATGGATTCCCAAAGAGATGTCCCACACAAGTGTGATAGGGGGAGTTTCTAAGCAGGACTGAGTCCATTTTGGCTGCAGGGTCAAGGTAGATTCTAGTTACAATGGAGGACTTCAATTGCCTTGCGTTGTTCTCATTGTTAGGTGCCATCGAGTTAATTCTGACTCATAGCTACCCCTGCGATACAGACAGAACTGCCCCACAGGATTTCTGAGGCTGCAATCTTTACTGAAGCACATTGCCAGATCTTTCTCCTGTGGAGTGTCTGGGTGGGTTTGAGCCGACAACCTTTCGTTTAGCAGCCGAGCGCTTAACTATTGTACCACCAGATCTTCTCAATTGCTTTGTACTCACTAAATTTTTAGCCTGTAGGAGTAGGGGCCAGGGTAGGGTAGGAGTCTGTATAAATTGGCGGCTAAGAGTTTGGACCTTAAGATTTGTGTTCAAATTAAAACTTAAAACTATATCGCTATGGACAAGCCACTTAACTTCTCTGAGCCTTGATCTCACACCTGTGAAATAAGGCTGTTGCGGGAATCCTATGTGTGTGTTGAGTGCCTCCTACAATGCCTGTTGAAGAGCTGGTAGTCAGTGTATACTTGGTGAACGCCTGGCCTTGCCGATGCTGGCTCTTCAAAGGGTTGTTGTAAGCATCAAGACAGTTTATGTGAAAGGTATTTGTAAAGTTGAAGGGATCCCATGAACATCAAGAAATGTATAATATCTAACAAGGGGGCAGAGGTGGATAAAGAAATGAAGAGAAAAATTGTCCCTATTGATGGGGGGAGGGGTCTTTATTTATTTATTTGTTGTTGTTGTTGAGAATATACACAGCAAAACCTACAGCAAGTCAACAACTTCTACATGTACAATTCAGTGACATTGATTTCATTGTTTGAGTTGTGCAGCCATTCTCATCTTCCTTTTCTGAGTTGATCCTCCTCCATTAACATAAACTCATGGTCCCCTAAGGTTCCTATCTAATCTTTCCAGTTGCTGTTGTCAAATTGATTGAATATAGATAGTTCTTTAAAAGAGCACAATGCTCAAGGCAGACATTCTTTACTAATTAAGCCAAACTGTTGTTTGGTTTAAAGAAGACTTCAGGGGATATTTTTGGTTTAAGCTTTAAAGATGATCTCAGGACAATAGTTTCAGGGGTTCGTCCAGCCTCAGTGGTTCCAGAAAGTCTGGATTACATGAGAATTTGGGATTCTGTTCTACATTTTCCCCCGTTTTGATCAGGATTCTTCTATAGATTGATGGAGGGTCTTGAATGCCAGGCTAAGGGTTTGGGAGTCTGTCTTGGTACCACTTTCTTAATTACTCTCACCTGTCAAAGGACAACTGCTGACTGGTCCCTCCACAGAGCACCTTGTCCATTCTCCCATCTATGACTTTGCTGGCACTCGTCTTTCTATTGGGGGAGTGTACTCTCTGGACCCTACATCTGCTCTGTCAAATGCAGCTCTCCAAATGTTACCCACACAACATGTGGATAAGACAAAGCTAACTTCAAATGCTTATTGCAGTAAGGGAGAACACCATCGTCAGAGACGCTTGGTGATATTTCGGAGAGGGAGGGCAAGGTCGGAATTAATTAAGAATCTGAAATTGGACTTGAGGATGGTCTTTCACTGTGAGGGCCTGATTTATTTGTTGATATTGTTAGTTGCTATTAAGTCAGCTGTAACTCAGGACGACCCCATGTGCAATAAAATGAAACATTGCCCAACCCCGGGCCATCTTTATGGTTGTTGGTATGCTCAAGTCCATCTTTGCAGCTAATGTGTATTTTGAGTGCCTCTCAACCCTGGAGGCTCATCATCCGTCACTGTATCAGACAATAGTGTGTTGTGGTCTGTAGGGTTTTCACTGGCAAATTTTTGGAAGTTGATAACCAGGCCTTTCTTCCTAGTTTTTCTTTGTCCGAAAGCTCTGGTGAAACCTGTCCATAACCTGTCCATTTAGAGGCTACTACAGGAAGTGGTGAGGTTTGGGCTAGGATGGTGGAAGTTGATAGACTTGAGGTATTTAGCAAGGATAATAGACAGAAAACACTCTACCTTTGCTGAGTGTACTGACCAGCATGTGTTTACCTCCCGTGGCTTTACATTTCACCTGCTTCTCGGTCTGCCTTTGTCCCTTCATGCTGGGCACAGAATGCTGATGAACAGGGAAGTATTTGCCCAAGATTCTGTTGCTCCCTTCAAGTGTTCTGAGGAACGGCGTTTTAATTCTCATGAGAACCAGATTTCTAGATTCCATGGAGGATGAGATGACCTACACAAGCTATTGCCCTGAGACAGTCTTTGAACCTTGAGCCTTGAGAATACTGGTTTTCTAAAAGCCACTTTTAAGTCCAACAATAGCCTAGCCTTGGGCATTATGCTCTTTAAAAGAATTATGTGCAGTTTCAACAGACTCCAAAGGTCAGACTAGAGCTACGTCTTGGGGTAAATTAGTGATTATTTTAGTTGTTCAAGACATTACTGTTTGGAATCCTTCATCACCACAAATTGTTTTTATCAGTTCTATTCCTGCCCTTCTTCCCTGGCAATATACAATTACTAGCGATAAGATGGGGTATGAGAATCTTTGGCCTTTGGAAGTTCCTTCTTTTTCAGGACATTTTTGACTCCCTGGTCAAAATGTGAACCCGATTTGCAAATTGTATATTTAATAGACTTCAATCATTTTCTATTATCAAAGAGCCATGGTGGCCCAATAGTTAAGCGCTTGGCTGCTAACTGAATGGTTGGCAGTGTGAACCCACCTAGCAGCTACACAGAAAAAGGCTTGGCAATCTGCCTCTGTAAAGAATACAGCCTGGGAAACCCTATGGGGCAGTTCTACTCTGTCACAAGGGGTCACTATGAGTCGAAAATCGACGCAAAGGCACCTAAAGACAACAGTCAAAATGTCACCCCGATTTGCAAATCCTATATTAAATGAACTTCTGTTTTTCACTTAATATGATTTTTGCTTTAGCAGTCCAGTATAAGATGTTGAACACAGTAGGTCCTTGGTCCAAAGAAGCCTTCTTCAATGGTCTACACATCTGCCTGTGGTGCTGTGTTGTTGGGGAATGTATGTTGGATGCAGCAGGTGAGCAAACCCTAAAGCTAAGAACGTAAGGAGAGAGGCCTGGGGTACCACCAAAAGCAGATTCAGAAGAATTGTGCTGTCTGTCTGAAAAAAGACAGCCTTATCCCTGCTCCAATTTTTCCCACCAACTGTTCGGCTGCCGCGGGTGCCAGAGGACGGAAGGGCTCTTGGAGGGAGCTTGGCGGTTCTGCTGACGGCAGCAGGAAGGCTCCACTGCTGCTCGGGTAATAAGCGAAGCGGGCTCCCAGGGCTGGGAGGGGGCATGGGGCCTGACCCTGGGGTGCACGCGGGGCGGCGGGACCAGAGCCTCTGCTCTGAGCTCGTCTTCCTGTACGCCCCCTGCTTAACTCCGCGGAAGGGTTGGCACCTTGTCTTCCTGGGTCGCCTTTGGTTCCTCGTTCAGTTTAGAGTGACTGACAGCCCTTTCTCGGATGATGTCTTTGATGCAGCAAAGACCCCCGGGCAAGCTGTCACTTAGACAGCGTGTCTTTGAGCCGCAGCGTGGTGAAATTAGCAGCAATGGAAATGATGAAAATATCTTTCATTTCTTCTCCTTCTCTTACTTTTTTTCTTTTTCTTTTAATCAGGTGTTCTGCTGCTTCTTCTTCTCTTTTTGTTTTTCCATGCTCCCATCTCAAGAGACACACTGGCTGCCCCTGACCTCACTGAGAAGTCCAGGGGCCTTCTCTCTGCCTTTGGCTAACATTCTCCAATAGCGCTTTTCCTTAGAGCAGTCCTAAAGATTTAGGAGTGAAAGTCTGGCAGGAGAAATCTCGGATGATGTGAGGGTGTGAGTGATGGGTTCCTCCCTTCCTGTCAGTATCAGTTTGCATTTACATGAGGCAGCATCCCTGAGGACTTGGCGAAGCCCGCCAGGAGCCCAACCGCAATCCGGCACACGCGCCGCCTGCCTGTGCTCCAGCAGCTGCCACATCACCTTCTTCACTCCCGATTACCTTGTAAACTGGATGACACCTTCCTTACCTCAGAACGCGCTCATCCACCTGCATTTGTTATCAAAACCTGCGGGTCTTCTGGCTGCTGGGGCCACGCACGACTCTTGGCTTTGGGTCAGGATTCATATAATAAGCTCATTAGAGAACAACGCCAGCCCCACAGTGACCAGATTAGGGGGTTGGCTTAGTTATCTAGTGCTGCTATAACAGAAATACCACAAGTGAGTGGCTTTAACAAACAGAAATGTATTCTCTCACAGTTTGGGAGGCTAGAAGTCCAAATTCAGGACAATGGTTCTAAAAAAAGGCTCTCTCTCTCTGTTGGCTCCAAGAGAAGGTCTTGGTCTGCTTTCAACATCTGTGGGCCCAGCTTTCCTTGGAGATCTCCATGGGTCTTGGCATCAATCTTCCCCTGGGTCTAGGAGGTTCTCAGCACAGGGACCTCAGGTCCAAAGGACGTGCTCCACTCCCAGCTCTTCTTTCTTGGTTGTAGTCAGGTCCCTCTCTCTCTGCTTGCTTCTTCTGCTTTTAACTCTTGTAAGACAAAAGGTGATGCAGACCACACCCCAGGGAAACGTCCATTACATCAGATAAGGGCTATGACACGAGTAAGGATGTTGCATCCCACTCCAGTCTCCTTACAGCCGGTTGGCGGATCACATCAGCTCACATCATGGGGGATGATTACATCATTACATAGCTGCTAAACCGCTGAGAATCATGGCCCAGCAAACTTGACACATATTTTTAGGGGACACAATTCAATCCATGACAGAGGTGCTCCCAAAGTGTCCTTTGAGAGAAGGTGATATCAGAGCAAAGTCTGAGTGTTGAACTGTCCCGCCCTCCTCCTCCTGCTCTTAGTAGAGTTCCCTTCCGAGTGGTGCCAAGACCACTTACGAGAAGGCCCTTCTAACGCGTGGGCGTTGTTGCTGTTTGGTGCAGCTGAGTAGATTCCGACTCAGAGCGACCCAATGTGACAGAGCAGAGCTGCCCCATAGGGTCAACAAGGGGCTCAGACATAGCAACAATTACGAGCGTGGCGCAGGACCAGGCAGATTGTCAGATCTTTCTCCTGCAGAGCTGCTGGGGGGGTTTGAACCGCCAACCTTTCGGTTAGCAGCTGAGTGCTTAACCATTGCACCACTAGCGCTCTTTAATGTATGACCACTTTTTAGCTGTATGACCCCTGCTGGAAAAAATCAAATCCTACCTTTGTCTGCCACCAAACTGTAAAGATCAATGATAGGGATGCAATCTGTTATCAGCTCTGTTCCTCTGTTCCTCTTCTGTTCTGACACCAGCTGTATATGCAGCAATTCTTCCTCTGACTCTAACCACCCAGAGTGAGGTCACCACATTGAAAGACACAGTCCTTTAGACTGCCAAGTCAACCCAAGACTTCAGACACCAGCCACAAGTGTGGGAGTCCCCATGGTACCTTCATTTAAAACAGAGAGAGAGCCACTTAAAGGTGGCTGAGTTGTTCCTTCTGCTGGAAGACCTTTCTAGAGAATTCGTATCTAAGCTAAGACATGAAGGAAAGTACAAACCACAGAAATGTTCGGGGAAGAAGAGTCCAGGCAGACGGGACACGTGCTGTGGTCCTCAGTGGGGAGCACACTTGGCTTGTTTGGGGAGTAGAGAGTGAAGAGTGGGACGAGGTGGGCTTGGAGGGGTTGGCAGGGATCAGATTACATAGAGCCTTTCAGGTCATGGCAGGAAATGTGTGTCTGTGTCTGTGTGTCTGTGTCTGTGTGTCTGTGTCTGTGTGTCTGTGTCTGTGGGTCTGTGTCTGTGTGTCTGTGTCTGTG
>NW_004443960.1:6465748-6475419 GCF_000243295.1 Trichechus manatus latirostris
GTCTGTGTCTGTGTGTCTGTGTCTGTGTGTCTGTGTCTGTGGGTCTGTGTCTGTGTGTCTGTGTCTGTGGGTCTGTGCCTGTGCATGTCTTTGTCAGTGTCTGTGTTATGTGCCTGGGTGTGTCTGTGTGTGTATTTGTGTGTGAGTGTACATGTCTGTATGTGTGTCTGTGTGTGCCTGTATGTGAGTGTATGTCTATGTGTGTGTGCGTGTGCATGTGTGTGTCACTGTATGTGTCTGTGTGTGTCTATGTGTGTGTGTACCTGTGTGTGTATGTGTGTCATTGTATGTATCTACGTGAGTGTGTGTGTCTGTGTGTGTTTGTGTGTACCTGTGTGTGTATGCATGTATGTCACTGTATGTGTCTGTGTGTGAGTGTGAGTGTGTGTGTGTGTGTGTGTGTGTGTGTATGTTGGGAACCACTGGAAGGTATTGAGCAACAAAGTAACTTTCCAGTTCACATGATTTAAAAATCCCTGACTATTACATGGGATGTAGAGTACAGGGTGAAGAACGAGAATAGGGATTTCAATTAGGAAGTTATTGCAATGGCCCTGGCAATAGATGGCTGTGGTTGGGACCAGGGTGTTGGGAGGGGCAGAGCTGCTTTACTGGGTGTGGGGCAGGGGTCGAGAGGCCTGGAGGACAGGAGCAGAGAAGTGTCTGTTGCAGGTGGTAACACGAGATGGGATCTCCATGACCTTGACAGGAGCAGCCTCAGTGGAGTGGGGCGTGGTGACTGGACAGTGTGGGATGAGGTGAGAATGTGGGGAGAGCAAGTCAGTCCACACATGCCCAAGCGTTGTGTAGTGAAGTGCTATAGAGAGAAGGGAGAGATGAGCAGAGGGTCTTCTTCTTCTTCTTCGTTTTTGTTTCTTAAGAAGGGAGAGATTTCCTTTCTGATTGGAATGATCCAGGAGAAGGAGAGGTATTGATGATGCAGGAGAACAAGCAGGAAATTGCAAGAGTAAATCCATTGGGAAAACAAGAGCCTGAGTAGATGAGGGGCTGGCCATGTCAGGAGTAGGGACAGGGACACATCCAGGGTGTAGAGACAGAGCTGGGGGGGCTGGTGGATGTGGCTGGGGGTGGGGGAGGGAGGGGAAATTCCTATTTAAATGCTTCTATTTTCTCATTGAGGCTTCAGATAAGACCATCAGCTATGAGAGACAGAGTGTGTGTGTGTGTGTGTGCACGCACGTGCACATGTGTGTTGGGGTGGAGGGATAAGGCATCAGAGGCGTCTCCCCATTAATAGAATGAATGATTAAGGAGTAAGTACTTGAAATCAAGTTGATACATTCCCTTATGTGCCATGCAGACAAAATAAAGCTCAGCTTTGTTGTCAGACAAAAGCAGTACTTATTATAACGGTTGGCATTTCAGAGATAATTCGGCTATAGGAGATAATAACACATCAATCCGTCAGGAAGCATCTCCCTCAGTAATACCAACAGTATAATAAGCAAGTAATAGACTGCTCTGGACACAACCAGGAATTTCCTTTTTGCTGAAATGGTCCTATTTCTAGCAGAAGCTTAATGTTGATTTTTTTCAGCTTCTGTTTGGGCAGTCTGTTTATTTCTTTTTTCCCAGGGTATTGTAAATGGTTAGGACTTTTTATTGTTTTTGACAGTTATCAAAGAAGCATTTTTTTTTTTAAAAGCTGGGCCATCGAGTGAAAAATAAACCAATTCGGGAGTTTTGAGTAAAGTGTGTTGAATGCTGTGTGTGATAGTCACTTTCAGGCTTGGGGGAGACTAACCGCACTCATGCTACCCATTAATGGGGGATTATTATAACCCGTATGCAACAGAGACCCACGTGGTCCAGTTTGGGATTGGTCACTCTTCAAGAACAATAGCACAGCTTCTGTTGAGATCAATTGCAGCCTTTCTTGGCATTTCTGGAAGACTATTAAGAGGAGGGCGATGCTTATTCAAGTCCCCTTTGCGCCTTTCCTTGTGTCCTAACTCTGAGACTCTGCAAACGTCGCCACTCCACAAACCTCAGAAAGCTCCCTTCTATGTCATTCCTTTTCGACTCTCTCCTCACCAAGGCTTGCTAGTCTCTCCCTTTGCTTCCCACCCTTTTCCTTTTATGCCACACTCATACGCACTGCTCCTCCAAAGCACTTCTTCCTGTGCCCCTGAAAATGCATTTTGTTTTCCATCCTCACTTCAAAAAAAAAAAAAAGGAATCACCCCAAGAGACTCTCATTCTCTCCCTGCTCCTAATTCTGGCAGGGTGTAGTCAGAGATGCTCGCGCGTTAACCCTTTTTCTTTTGCCCCATTTTATACGGATACGTGGAGAGTAAGGAGAAAAGAAAACCACTGCTTATATGCTCCTAGGCTGAAAGATTCTCATACTCCTTGTTGTCGGTGGGGCTAGCGAGTCGGTTCAGACTCATAGCAACTGCATGCAACAGAGCAGAACTGCCCCATAGGTTTTCCTACAGATCGCCGGGTCTTTATCCTGTGGAGCCACTGAGTGGATTTCAACCACTAGCTTTTTAGTTAACAGCTGAGCACTTTAACCACTTTTCCACCAGGGCTCCTTGGGCTGAAATTTCCTTAAACTTCTTACAATCCCTAAAGTGTACTTCGTGGGTATTTAGGAACATTCTGCTGCAGATCTGCTGCAAAAGACCTCTTTGAAGTGTTAAAAAGGAAAGATGTCACTTTGAAGACTAAGGTGCGCCTGACCCAGGCCACAGTATTTTCAGTCGCCACATACCCATGTGAAAGCTAGACAATGAATAAAGAAGACTGAAGAAGAATTGATATCTTTGATTTATGGTGTTGGCTGAGAATTTTGGATATACCACAGGTTGCAAGAAGAATGAACAAAGCTGTCTTGGAAGAAGTACAGTCAGAATGCTCGTTAGAAGTGAGCATGGCGAGATGTCACCTCACATACATTGGACATGTTCTCAGGAGGGACCAGTCCCTGGAGAAGAACATCATGTTTGGTAAAGCAGAGGGTCAGTGAAAACGAGGAAGACCCTCAATGAGATGGATTGACGCGGTGGCTGTAACAATGGGCTCAGGCATAACAATGATTGTGAGGATGGCACAGGACTGGGCAGTGTTTCGTTCTGTGGTACATGGTGTCGGGACTGACTTGATGGCACCTGACAACAACAAAAGGAATATTCTGGAATGAGTAAATAAGGATAATGATGATGCTAATAGTAATATTAAAAACATTAACGTTGACTGTAACTTTTATTTGAGTTCTACATGATTTATCTCAGTAAAGCTAGGAGATAAGCATTGTTATGCTTAAATCGTTACACAGGGGGAAACTGAGGCACAGTGAAGTTAGGAAACTTGCTCAGTTCTACCTGCAGATCAGAGCAGCCATTTCAACATGGGCCATGTTGCTCCAGAATCCACCTCTTAACTTCTACTCCATGCTGTTTCAGAGTCCCCCAGTCATTTCCAGGAATACACGAAATACGTATTATTGCAAGTAATAGTAAATATTATTTTCAGAGTCCAGTTTTCCGGCGCAGGCATCTTTTCTGCATCCCTGGCTGTTGGTTTTGCACCCCTCTGCAGCTCCTCACTCAGAGCAGACTGATTCCTGCTGGACTTGAAGCCTCACAAGGCAGGGTCCTGGCTACAGTCTCTTTAGCTCCTGTGCCAACACAGTGCCAGGCACCTGAGCAGGCTCTGGGGGAGCACTGAAATGAATTGAAGCTGCGATGGAGAAGTGCCGATAAAGACGGCATCTTTGAAGAAAGAAAAAAAGAGGTTCTCTTTTCCCATAAACAGGCTGGATCAAAGGGACGCGAGGCGGGTTTGCAGTACCTAGAAAACCTGCTTGCCAGTCTGTCTGAGAACACCCACGTGAAGAGGGGGCTCTCCAGAGAGACCCTGAGAGCTGCTCTAAGCCCCCCAGGAAATAAAACCCCTCCTCTCACGTGGATGCGTGTTTCTCTGCAAGGAGCCCAGCGCTGCCTTGAATCTTTGCTTCCTGGATCCTCCAAGCCCCACCCTGCTCCCCTCCACCTTCCCTGCCCCGCTTTGTCTGCATGTCAATTACAGCTGACTTTGCAGGAGCCGGCCCCCAAACACAACAGCCGGGCGCGATGCCTTGGGCCCCAGGCATAAGGCAGTGCAGCTAATTAGCCAGGCTTTGCGGTGCCCTCTGCTTCCCTTTGAAAAGCTTCTTGAAAAACAACTTTCTGGCTTTGGAGTGCGTTGCTTTGTACTTTATGGATGCTCAAGATGTCTTCATTGTGGTCCTAGTTTTATGCACGAAACTGGATTTATTTATTTATTTATTTTTTGCTAGTACTCTATTTTCCGCTAATCTTTGAAATGAGATGTGGCTGCTCGTGTGATGTCGTGATGATGGTGGTGATGATATCGAATGTTGACTGAGCACATGATATGCGCCAAGAACAGTTACAAGCCCTTGGTGCCCATTAGCTCATTAAAGCTCGTAACAGCCCCGTGAGGGTGATTGTGTTATTATCTCCATTTTACAGAAGGGGAAACCAAGGCACATAGAGGTTCAGTAACTTGCTCAAAATGATATAGCCCTTTCATTTTTTTCTTATGTTCCTGGTTCTACCAAGTGTTATTTCTTTTAATCCTTTCAAGAAACTCATGACACTGTAGACCCATTTTATGGGTTTGGAAGCTGAGGTTTGGGGAATTTAAGCAGGATGTCATAAATCCCAGAGTAAGTTTAGAAGCCAGGATTTGAACCCCAGTAGGCTGATTTGCAGGAATCTCTGGGTGGCACACGTGGTTAAGTGCAGGGCTACTATCCGAAAGATTGGCAGTTCAAACCTAGAGATGCCTCTGAAGAAAGGCCTGGCAATCTACTTCTGAAAGGTCACAGCCGTGAAAACCCTACAGGGTGCAGTTCTACTCTGCAACACTTGGGTGGCCATGAGTTGGAGTCAGCTCCAAGGCCGTTGTTTTGGTTTTTCTTGGTTTAGCCTGATGATGGAGTCCCGGCCCTCTGTAACAGCACCACAGTCCCATATGATGTAAGAAATGGTTTCCACCCCATCACACAGCGCCCCCTTGTTGCATTCTACCCTGATCATTCTGCGGGACACTGCAGGGTGCAATGGAAGGAGAATGGAGACCTGGGGAGCAGATGGATCTCAGTGGGCTTCCAGCTCTGACACCTGCTCACTCTAGCTCAGCCAAATTGTTTACTCCGACTTTTAGGTGCAACTTCTGAAAAACGGAGAAAACACACAGGTTGCTGTGAGAGTTAGAGCTCATCTATGCAAAATAGTGCCCAGACACTCAACATTATTACTAAGAGTTTAAATACAATTGTTGTAAGCGTCAGACCTGAATTCAAATCTTGGCTTTAGCATTAACAGTATTTGGAATCTTGGGGCGTGATTTAAATCCCCAAGTCTCAGTTTCCCCCTCTTTAAAATGTGAGTAATAGGAAAAACATTACGGGAGTTATGAAGTAATGTGTGATTAAACACCCAGGACATAATAGTGTTCAGTCAAGGGTGGCTATTAGTGTAATTATGAAAGCAGTAGTTGACTCTGAGCAACTCTCAGGCACAATACAGCCACTGTTTTAAAGTTGAAGGAAAGTTCTCTGAAGAGAAGAAATAACAGTGATTTACAGCTTCTGTTCTTCCCTCTGTACCTTTCTATTGACTGAGGGGGCTGTATGTTGTGATTAATTAAAATCAATAGCTTCAAGCGGATACAGTGATGTTTTCTTAGAGGAAGAGAGAGCAGGGTACAAAGGAGTGAGACTCTTTCAAATTGGGAGTCCAGAACTTTCCCTGAGGTTGCAGAAATAAGATATGTCTGGACAGGACATAAGTATAGCCAGTCCCTGGATTAGGAACAAGTTCCATTTCTAAGTCTGTCTTTAAATCGAATTTGTACGTAAATCGAAACAGGCACTGTTCATACCTAACGTCAGTTAGTCAAATGTTTATCTAAGTATGTAGTGTACCTCCCTCTGCATAAAAACATTAAAGAAACATTTCCTGATACACTGAAACATCTAATTATACAGTAATAATAATAATGTTTTGCTGCATGTCGCAACGTAGCACCTGTTTGTTATTACGAACCATCGTATGTACCCTGAATTTTTGAATATAATAGGCTTTAAGGGGGTTGGTTCATAACTATGGGTTGTGTGTAAGTCTGATGTTTGGAACCCAGGGATGGCCTGTAAATAAATATTTCAGGCATTATGGTCCTTGTGAGTATAGAGAGCAGTGATCACTTATCACAATAGTGGGAGGACATTTTCTAGAAATGCAAAATTATCTTGGTTTGTGTTTCTCCACTTCCTCATGCTTACAGAAGCTCCAGCTTTGCTCAGGCTGGTGATGTGCCCAGCTAGATGTTTGCTTCACTAGCCTCCTGTGCAGCTAGGAGCAACCACGTGACGAGTTCTGGTCCCAGAGATGTAACTGGAAGTTTGCTAGGGGTCCCTGAGAAAGCTTTTGCTTTCCTGATGGGAGGGGTGCCTATAGGTGGCGCTGCCTTCTTTGCTTGTCCTCTTCTTTCTAATCTGTAGTGGCAGAGAATTCTCATCTCCCAATTGGGAATCATGGGTCTGATTCCCAGCCAATGCACCTCATGGACAGCCTCTACCCATCTATCATTGGAGGCTTGCATGTTACTGTGATGCTGAACAGGTTTCAACAGAGCTTCCAGACTAAGACAGGCTAGGAAGAAAGGCCTGGCAATCTACTCCCAAAAATCAGCCAATGAAAACCCTATGGATGACAACAGCCTGATCTGCAACCGGTCATGGGAATGGCGCAGGACCAGGCCACATTTTGTTCTGTTGTCCATGGGTTTGCCATGAGTCCAGGGGCCACTAGATGGCAGCTGACAACAAATCATTAATGATATCATAATGGTGGGGGCAGAAATAGCTGTTTCAAAACCACAGGGGACACTGGTTCTGGCTTCATAGAGCAGCTGACCCATGATAGGACAAGCCACCCTTGGACTGATGTTCTATGAGAAAAACAACACATTATTTGTTTAAACCTGTGTCTTAGTTTTTTGGTGCCGTTATAACAGAAATACTTCAAGTGGATGGCTCTAATGAACAGAAGTTTATTCTCTCACAGTTTAGGAGGCCAGAAGTCCAAATTCAGGGTGCCAGCTTCAGGGGAAGCTTTCCTCTCTTGCTGGCTCTGAGGGAAGGTCCTTGTCATCAATCTTTCCCTGGTCTAGGAGCTTCTCAGCGCAGGGACCCTGGGTCCAAAGGATGCGCTGTTCTCCTGGCTCTTGTTGTTTCTTGGTGGTATGAAGTCCCATGTCTCTCTGCTTACTTCTCTCTTTTATGTCTCAAAAGAGATTGACTTAAGACAGGATCTAATCTTATAGATTGAGTCATGTGTCATTAACATAACTGCCTCTAATCCTGCCTCATTAACATCATAGAGGTAGGATTTATAACACACAGGAAAATCACATCAGATGACAAAATGGTGGACAATCACATAATACTGGGAATCATGGTCTAGCCAATTTGACACGTATTTTGGAGAGGGGGGCACAATTAAATCCACGACAGCCTCTTTAGTCTGTACTTCTATGATTTGCAGCCAATAGCATTGCTAATTGAAATGCCTTTTTAAAATATTCTTACAAAATTTGATTTCATATATAAACGTGTGTGTGTGTAATATAGTTCATTTATTTGTCCATATATATCACCTGTTAGGTTTTGTGGTTACATGTGAAGACTGGTTATTATGTAACCATTTGTCTTTTCTTCTTCCTTCAAAAGCTCATCTGCCATTTTCAAACAGAGGAAGGCATGTTGGCAAAAGCACCAAGTTCACTTCTTCTTTCCACAATCCTGAATCTGTTGCATCCCTTATCCCCTTGGCTACCCATGACCAGAAAGATGTCGTCCAGGACGACATTTTGACCCAGGAATTAAAACAGAGTATTGGAACAGCTTTAATAAATTTGAGCTAGCAAGTTTTGGGTTTTTTCTTTTTTTGGGGGAGAGGGAAGAAACACAACATGTCTAGGATTCCCACTCTCCTAGAGAGAATTTGGAAACAGCAATGCAGTCCAAGGGACGTGTGAGAGCCAGACACGTGTGGAAAGAAAACACGCAGAAATGATGAGACCCAGTCATTTCTAACTTTCCCACTTTAGTCATTTTTTTCCTTGCAGAAGGGACCATGCATATACCTCTGAGTGGTAGGTAATATACTTTCTTTGAAGCCTCTTGCGTTTATCTTATACGTTCATGTAAATTTGTAGTGTTTCCCATCATATACTCATGCTGGGTATATAACAAGAACATGGCACCTGCACCGATCATTGAGCAAAATGGATGATCCAGAAAGCTCTCCATGTTTAGCTTATCGGGTTGTGTGTCATCTGGCATCCAATTTGAGAGACCTGGAAATGGTACTGGTGCCAGACGGCAAGTGTTGTTGCTGGTTGCATTCGAGTCAGTTCCGACTCATAGTGACACCATATACAACTGAAGGGAATGTTGCCCGGTCTTGTGCCATCTTCACCATCGTTGGTATGCTCGAGTCCATTGTTGTGGCTGCTGTGTATTTTGAGTGCCTTTCAACTTAGGGAGGCTCATCTTCCAGCACTATATCAAACAGTATTCTGTTGTGATCCATAAGGTTTGCATTGGCTAGTTTTCAGAAGAAGATTGCCAAGCCTTTCTTCCTGGTCTGTCTTTGTCTGGAGGCCCAAATGAAACCTGTCCACCATGGGTGACCCTGCTGGTACTTGAAATACTGGTGGCAGAGCTTTCAGCATCGTAGCAACACACAAGTCACCACAGTACAAGAAACTGACAGACAAGTGGAGGAGATAGCAAGCACCCAGGGAAAAAGTTCAGCACCTTTCAATGGGAAAAGCCTTTTCCAGTTAACAAAATCGTTCACACATATTATCCCGTTCTGATCTTTGTGGAAACCTGTTGCTCTCCCTAAGGAGTCTCTAAACCATAAAAACCCAACCAAACCCACTGCTCTTGAGTCAATTCCAACTCATAGTGATCCTGTAGGACAGAGTAGAAGAGCCCCATAGGGTTTCCAAGGCTGTAAGTCTTTCTTTTTTTTTTTTAATTGTTGTGCTTTAAGTGAAAGTTTACATTTCAAGTTAGTCTCTCATACAAAAATTTATACATACATTGTTTTGTGACCCTACTTACTCTCCCCCGTACTGTGATAGCTCGCTATTCCTTTCTACCCCGGATTTCCCGTGTCCCTTCAACCAGCTCCTGACCCTCTCTACCAAGGCTGTAAATCTTTTTATTTTTTCCCGTACAAAAATTTATCCATACATTGTTATGTGACTCTAATTGCTCTCCCCATACTGTGACAGCACACTCTTCCTTTCCACCCCTGATTCCCCACGTCCATTCAAACAGCTCCTGACCCTCTCTGCCTTCTCATCTCACCTCCGGACAGAAGCTGCCTGTTTAGTCTCTTGTTTCTACGTGAGCTAAGAGGCACACTCCTCATGAGTATCACTTTACGTCCCACAGTCCAGTCCAATCCCTGTCTGAAGAGTTGGCCTCAGAAATTGTTTTAGTTCTGGGCTGATAGAGAACCCAGGGGCCATGTCCGGGGTTCCTCCAGTCTCAGTCAGACCATTAAGTCTGGTCTTCTTACTAGAATTTGAGTCCTGCACCCCACCTTTCTCCTACTTCA
>NW_004443960.1:6475766-6476958 GCF_000243295.1 Trichechus manatus latirostris
GACCCCTGCCCCTGCTACTCTGTCCCTCAAAGTGTTTGATTGTATTCAGGAAACTTCTTAGCTTTGGTTTAGTCCAGTTGTGCTGACTTCTCCTGTAGTGTGTGCTGTCCTTCCCTTCACCTAATTCTTATCTACTATTTAGTTAGTATATAACCCTCACCCTCCCTCCTCACCCTTGTAACCATCAAAGAATGTTTTCTTCTGTGTTTAAACCTTTTCTTGAGTTCTTATAATAGTGGTCTTATACAGTATTTGTCCTTTTGTGACTGACTAAATTCACTCAGCGTAATGACTTCCAGCTTCCTCCATGTATAAGATGTTTCACGGCTTCATTGTTGTTCTTTATTGTTGCGTAGTATTCCATTGTGTGGATATACCATAATTTGTTTATCCATTTGTCCGTTGATGGGCACCTAGGTTGTTTCCATCTTTTTGCTATAGTGAACAGTGCTGCAATGAACATGGGTGTGTGTGTATCTATTTGTGTGATGGCTCTTATTTCTCTATGATATAGTCCAAGGAGCGAGATTGCTGGATCGTATGGTAGTTCTATTTCCAGCTTTTTAAGGAAGTGCCAAATTGATTTCCAAAGTGGTTATACCATTTTACATTTGCACCAACAATGTATAGGTTTTCCAGTCTCTCTACAACCTCTCCAGCATTTATTATTTTGTTTTTTTTGGATTAATGCTAGCCTTGTTGGGGTGAGATGATATCTCGTTGTAGTTTTGATCTGCATTTCTCTAATGGCTAATGATTGTGAGCATTTCTTCATGTGTCTGTTAGCCGCCTGAATATCATCTTTGGCGAAGTGCCTGTTCATATCCTTTGCCCATTTTTTAATTGGGTTATTTGTCTTTTTGTTGTTGAGGTTCTGCAGTATCTTGTAGATTTTAGAGATTAGACGCTGATCAGATTTGTCATAGCCAAAAATTTTTCCCAGTCTGTAGGTTGTCTTTTTATTCTTTTGGTGAAGTCTTTTGCTGAGCATGTGTTTGATTTTTAGGAGCTCCCAGTTATCTAGTCTCTCTTCTGGTGCTTGTGCATTGGTACTTATGGTTTGTATTGTATTTATACCATGTATTAGGGCTCCTAGTGTTGTCCCTATTTTTCCTTCCATGATCTTTATTGTTTTCGATTTTATATTTAAGTCTTTGATCCATTTTGAGTTAGTTTTTGTGCATGGTGTGAG
>NW_004443960.1:6477058-6506757 GCF_000243295.1 Trichechus manatus latirostris
CTAATTTCTGAAGAGTTCTGTAAATTAATATTTTGTATTCTGCCTCTGGTAATTCCAAGAAACTTTCCTCCTCTGGAAAATTTCTACATTCTTTATTTTGGGAGCTTGCTGAAGCCATCATGGATTGCCTCTTTATGTGATTTGATATTGACTGTTGTCTTTGAGCCATCAATAAGTTATTATATTTATTTATTTTATATTTGCTTACTGTGTCTGAGCTTCTTGTTTTGTTTCGATATGCCCAAATAGGCTGCTCATATGAGCTAGTTTGATTACTGGCACCTTTGAAGCTCTAATTTCCTGTCACTAGGTTGTTAGATCTGTTACTAGGTATGTGAGCTTAAGAGTCCGCCCACTCCTCCTGTATGAATTCCGCTCAGGTGCCCAGGTAGATAGCCACCAAGTGTGTGATGTAGACTCTCACTTACAGTCCTAGACAGGCATGGGTGATTAGTGTAGGCACAGGCATCTGGCTTCAGCAGGGAGACACACTCTGAGCAAGGCAGGGAGCTGATGGCTGCCCTCGAGTGCAAGGCTATAAATCTTTATGGAAGCAGACTGCCTCATCTTTCTCTAGGTGGGTTTGAAGTGCCGATCTCTCAGTTAGCAGCCAAATGCTTTAACCACTGAACCACCAGGGCTAGGTGGCACAAATAGTTAAGAACTCTACTACTAGCCTAAAGGTTGGTGGTTCAAACCCACCTAGAGGTGTCTCGGAAGACAGACCTGGCGATCTGCTTCTGAAAGTTTACCGTTTTGAAAATCCTATGGAGCACTTCTGTTGTGCGCACATGGGGTTGCCATGTGTCAAAATCAACTTGACAACAACGTTGTCACCCATGACCAGCACATCATTTTGATTTTTTGCTGATTCCATTAGTGAGAAAATTAAGGAGCCAGGTAATCCCAGAGTTAGGACTCCTGTCCAGGTTCATCATCTTCTATTCTTAAGCCCCTTTACTGCAACAGTCTGTTTCTCACTTTTTAATGATTTTCACCGATTGGGATGGGTCCTGGAGTGATCCCAAAGATGGCCTTGCCCTCAATTCATTGCCCTATAATCTGATTTTCCTTGTTCGTAATTCCAAATCACGGTAACCATGAGTTGAGCACTTGATTTGTGCCAGAAACTGAGAAAAGCCTTTTCACATAAATTATCCCATTTGATATTCACGGTAAATGTAAGATTTGCACATACTGCATTTTGAAAAACGTGAACACCCAGGCTTGAAGAATTTTGGTAACTTGCCTGACATCCCGCTGCTGGGAAGTGGCTGTGCTGGGTATTGAACTGAGTTGTCCTGGTACCCAAATTTGGAGCCCTGATGGTGCAGTGGTTAAGCTTTGGGCTGCTAACCAAAAGTTCAGCAGTTCGAATCTGCCAGCTGCTTCTTGGAAACCCTATGAGGCAATTGTACTCTGTCTTATAGGGTCGCTATGAGTCAGAATTGACTTGGTGTCAACGGATTTTTTTTTTTAACTTTAGCCACTTACTCTGCAGCCCCTTGGCAGTGGGGTCACCCCAGGATTCCACACCTTCCTCTCCCATTAGCCATCCACTGGCTGCTTTACCTTCATTGTTTTGCAGACTCACTTGGAATCACTAGTAACTTGATTAGAGTGATGCTTCACTGTTTTGCCCAATGAGTTTAGTCCATTCCTTCTTCACCTGTAAATAAATTATGAGGGAAGTAGAGAATGATTAGGGGAACCCTCAAAAAAACAGGGGAGAAATATCCAGAGTGATGTAATTATCTACTTACTACTTCTGTTACACAGACTTGCCAGCTTTTTCTTTTTCTTTTAAATAGGATTCTGGAAGATGAAAAGGAAACGCTTACTTCAGCTTTTAAGAATGATGTAAGCAATTTTGCATTGCACTTACTCCCCAGGGAGGGTGTGAAAATGTTTCTAGTAAATTAAAGAATAATAAAAGCATTGGCAACATGGCAACTTTTATATTAATTTCTTAATTTTTAGCAGACTTAATTATAAATCTCTCGAGGGTAGAGGCGGGGTCTATGGGTTCTTGGGAAAACAGTGTGATGTGGTTGGCCTGGAGGTTTGGTGCTCTTCTAAGAGGTGTGTGTGCAGGGATGCAGGTTGTGTGGGGGCCGTGAGATCCATGTGATGCTCCTGGCTAAAGGGCCGCGATGTCCAGAGGACGAGGATACCAGACTGGGAGGCCCAGTTGTGCTGCTAAGTGGAGAGGGTGGCGTTGGACAAGTTGTGTGAACCCTTGAGTGGCATTAGGATGTCCTGGGTAAGAGCCACCTCTGGAGTTTGTCTTCTTGGGTTTAAATCCTAAGGAGCAGCTGGAGGATTCGAACTGCTGAACTTTTGGTTAACAGCCCAAAGCTTAACCACTGTACCATCAGGGCTCTGAGTCTGGGTACCAGGAAAACTCAGTTCAATGCCCAGCACAGCCACTTCCCAGCAGCGGGATGTCAGGCAAGTTACCAAAATTCTGCAACCTGGGTGTTCACGTTTTTCAAAATGCGGTATGTGCAAATCTTACATTTACTGTGAATATCAAATGGGATAATTTATGTGAAAAGGCCTTGCTCAGTTCCTGGCACAAAGCAAGTGCTCAACTCCTGGTTCCTGTGATTTGGAATAATGAATAAGGAAAATCAGTTTATGGGGCAGTGAACTGAGGGCAAGGCCGTCTTTGTGTCCTAGAGCTGCTCTCATAGAAATACCCCAATTGGATGGCTTTAAAGAACAGAAATTTAGTTTCTCATCGTTCTGGGGGCTGAAAGTCCAATGCCTCAGCTGTGTCAGTTCTTTCCTTGTCAGCAGCCCAGGTGTTCCTAGGTTCCTTGGCTTACGGACCATCCTAACGTGGCACCTATCTTCCCTCATTTGTGTGTGCACATCTCTGTGTCTAAGCGCTCTTTATATAACTCAGAAGTGATTAGGTTTAGGATCCACCCTACACTGGTATGACCTCAACAGATTACTTAGTTATAGTACATTATAGTGCATTATGGAAGGTGATTACATTGCATTAGGTTAAATTATATCCACAGGCATAAGGGTTAGGATTCCAATACATATTTTGTTGTTGTTGTTGTTGTTGTTGGGCAAGTTGGTAACAACCCCATGTGACAGAGTAGAACTGCCCCATAGGATTTTCTTGGCTGTAATCTTTACAGGAGTTGATTGCCCAGTCTTTCTCTTGTGGAGCCACTGTGTGGGTTCGAACCACCAACCTTTCAATTAGCAGCCAAGCACTTAACCATTGCACCACCAAAGCTCCATAACACATATTTTGAGAGGACACAATTCAATCCAAAACATCCTTGTTTCTCCATTTACTACTTGTATGGCCTTGGGAAGTTTGGCGAGTTCCTTCTATGAAATGGAAGTGGTGATGGTATCTATGTGACATGAAAGATAGGGGGAGGGGTTGAAAGAGCTTTGTTCCTATTAGCACTACTGAGCACCAAACTAGCCTGGGCCATCAGGTAAACCATAAATATCCTTATGGATTAAGCCACTATTAGGTGTTGTTTCTTGCAGCCTAAAGCATTCTCACACTTACCGGTAACAATTAGACTGATGCAACTATCAGCTTCCCAGTGAGTGTAGTTCCTTACTTATTTGCCTATAAATAGACGAAAAGGAAAGTGAGAATTATGAGGAGGCAACCCTTAAAAAAGCCAGAGGACATACCCAGAATGATATAATTAACTGTTGGCCGGAAAAAATTAGACAGACCCCAATGTGTTATTTTCTTTGAATTTTTCTTTCTCTAGACCCGAGAACTTTCCAGACACCTGTGTAGGATAGGATTTGCTAATCTCTTCCATTAGCCACGGATTCTTATTCCATTGCTGACCTCTTCACTTCCATAGCAATGGGTAGTTTAAATGTGTAAACGTATGACAATTGTATTTTTTTCTCCTGCATCTGTTATTTCCCGGGGTCATGAATAACGAAAATATCATCCTATCATGTTTTGTGTGTCTGGCACATAGTAAACACTCGATTAGAGACTAATGAATGAATAGAAGAATGAGCTAGTGCGTCCTCCTGAAACATGAATTCAATGGTAGGTTAATCAGTGCTGCACACACACACACACACACACACACACACACACACACAGATGTTTACACGGTTTTAAAAACAAGTGCGGAATACATTGGATTAAAACGATTAAACAGGTGTCTCTTTTCAGGACTTCTCAATACCTTTAATATGCTAATATAAATCACAAACCTCCAGAGAATAATAGAAAATGAAGCAGTCCCCAAACTTACTGGACCAAAGAAAACATTCTTCAAAGCCCATCTTGCAGGAACTCACTTTAGGGAATGGCAATTTAGAGGAATGCTTCTGTCCAATTTTATAAGTTTTATTTTTTAAAAAATCTGCAACATTTTCCCAACTTCTTATTTTGAAAAATTCCAAACCTGTGGAAAAATGCAGGACTAGTACAATGCCCCTATAACCTACTAGAATTGCCAATTTTTAACATTCTACCACATCTGCTCTTTCATATTCTCTTTCCCTCTCCCTCCCTCCTCTTCCTCCCTCCTTCCCCTCCTCCATCTTTCTCTCTCTCTGTCTTCAAATTCTTCATGGACATCTTTTCCTGACAACCAAGTGGATCATCTTTCGGCTGCCCCTGGGGTGCACTTCTCCGCTTGCCTTTAAGTAACTAACTGAACGTGCTGTAGGGCAGACGCCTCTCTGTTCCGTGCATCTTTGCTAATGATTTATTATATCTCAACCTAGCAGAATCCTAGGATCTCAAGATGCAGAGTGACCTGAAAAGACATCGCGTCCCACCCCCGCTCACTGGCCCACCCCGCCTGCGTTCCCCACCCCTAGCTAGTGCGTTCCAGGGTTGATGAATCAATTCTGTGTGGTAGGAATCTTGCAAATGAGGCCTTATGGGGAGTCAGCCCCCTTCCTGGGCACCATCCAAATGGTCTATTAGCCGCTTCCATTTATCAGAGTCTCATGTGGGGGCAGTGGGCACTAGACATCGGAGCTCAAGAAGAGAAGAGAGTTTTGATAGAGGACTGGAGTGTTTTGCCAGCTCTTGATTACCCGTGATAACAAGAATGAGAACCTTGGCCCTGGTTATCCACAGATTCATCGAATCATGGAATATCTGTGCCGGGCAGAATCTGAGACATCGTCTGGCCTGATTTTCAGATGAGGGAGCAGAGAGCAAGCGAGACTGAGCAGTGTGCCTGAAGTCTCACAGCAGCTGTGGCTTCTGACTCCACGCCAGGTGATTTCCCAAGCTGCCGAGTTCATCTTAGAACAGTGATAAAACCTTCAAGACGGACACACACGTACACATACATGTGCACACCTACACACAGGCACACATGAATGCATGGACACAGACATACGCACGATCTCATTCACACATGGAGTTTCTGCCTCACTCAGATATTACTTATGATTGGAGGCTCTACTGGCCTCTGGTTTGCGATCTAGAAATGTGAACTTGGTAGTCAAAACGCCTCAAAATACATCACCGAACTGTATCTAACCTCAGTGCATCTTGCAGCTTGTGGAGGGGAGAGGGATGAGGATAAACATTGTCAGGCTGCTGGGTTGACTAGCTGATCAGCGAAGTGATGGAAGAAATGCAGAAATGTAATTCTACTGAGAGGACATCTCAGAGCTTTTTGTTTTTAGCTGCCTTGGTGTCGTCTCCAACTCATGGTGACCCTGTGTACAACGGAACAAAACCCGTCCTGTATCATCCGTCATCCTTAGGATTGCCAGCATGTTTAAGTCCATCACTGAGGCCACTGTGCCAATCCGTCTCACCGAGGGTCTCCCTCACCCTCACTGGCCCTCTCCTTCACCAACATGATGTCCTCCCCTAAGGATTAATGCCTCCTGATGATGTGCCTGAAACAAGTGCATTGGCCAGTGTTCTGTTGTGATCCATAAGGTTTTCATTGGTTAATTTTTGGAAGTAGATCGCCAGGCCTTTCTACCTAGTCTGTCTTAGTTCCTTCAAAGATCAGCCTGGGTTTCACCAGGAGCCATTGCATTGCTCTGTAGTGCTGAGTGCAGACGAAGGGACTGTCACAAAGACTAGGTAAGAGGGGAGTTGGGGGGCAGCGGTGGTGCAGTGGTAGAATCCTTGCATTCCGTGCGTGAGACCCAGGTTCCATTCCTGCCCAAGGCACCTCCATCACCTGTCGTTCAGTGGAGGCTTGCCTGTTATTATGATGCTGTACAGGTTTCAACAGAGCTTCCAGACTGAGACTAGGAAGAAAGCCCTGGAGATCTACATCTGAAAATCAGCCAATGAACACCCTATGGATCAAAATGGTTCTATTCCATTGCACACAGGGTTGCCATGAGTCAGGGGCTTACTGGACAGCAGTTAACAACAACGAGAGGGAAGTTGGGGATAAGAGTTACATGATGTGAATCATTTGCTTTTAGAACTGCAAAGGGCTTCAGAAACCAGCTGACGATTTTACAGATGAGGTGGTGAGGTCCAGTGGGGTTCCGTAACCTGCCCAAGTCCACACTGAGGCCAGTTTTTCTGACACTCTTGTCGCTAGAATTCATCGTGCATCACGTGGTGACTGATGGCCATTAGCCGGAAAGCCTGATTCCTTCGCTTTCAAAAGCAAAGCAAAGATTTCTGGAATTTCATCCAAGAGTCATTGCCCAAAAGGGTGTAGTTAACGAGAAAATTATAATGGTTTTCACTGTAAAACCCAGAATCCTGCTTTCCCGATTACTTCTTCACTTTAAGCATGAAACCCAGATCCAGGCACTGGGGGATTTTCCTGTCCGAATGTTCTGACAGATTTTAGTTTTGCAGCTGTTGTCTGGCCCTTGCAATTTCCTGCTTTCCTTTGTGAGTCCACTGCGTTCTTCTCTTGTTCCACTGTGGGGTCTGTGGAAGGAGTGAGCGCTTCCGCTGGCTTTCCTTTCTTTCTTTCACTTGTCGAATCAAATCATATTGGGCTGAATGGTATTGATAGTGAAAGAAGGCCCGTGAAGGTGGTGCTGGAATCAGAGACCACAGTGATGCAAGCCTGCCTGCTAGTCTCGTTGGTGGGTCAAACGCCCCTTCTGATAATAAGGATCGCTAGCGTGTGGGGATTTCACAAAAATAACGCATTTATACTATTAACCAGGAGTGAATAGGGCAAACCCCCATTTAGCCCCGTTCCATAATGAATGCATTTCCATGTGTTTGTTAGGGATTCCTAGAGCCTCTTCTAATTGCTTTACAGAAGGAGGGCTAAGCCAGGAGGGAGGAGAAAAGCAATCGTGTTGCATAGAAGACACAGAACCTGTGATGGGGGAAACCTGGTTAAAGGTCTTCTCCTCCTCGTAATTTTACTCCACAAAGCGAGGCGCGAGGAGCACCAAACATATGGAAAGACTTGAGTTTAATTGTTGAAATTCTGTTCAGCCACGCCACTTCTTCACTGTGATTTGCACTACTTAGCATTTGTGTGCGTTAGGCAGTATATTTAATGTTTCTTGCTCCGATCCAATTTACGCGGGTTTGGCAGCAGCCCAGCTGCATGGGTACGGGGCGGGGAAGATCATAAATCCACTGGCATAGAGTGTGCAGGCTATATTGCTACATTGGAGAGTATGCTTGCGTGAACACTCCAGAAATGCTTGTGAAGCAATACCACCTCTTCCCCGAAAGTCTCTCAGGGACAAAATTAATGTATCTCATATTGTATTGATTGTAGCCAATAAGTGCCTACATTATTTGATGCAAGGCAGGGGGATTATGCAGGAGAGATGGGCAGAGGCAGTTTGCAAAGAAGCATGTGGTTTAATTACTGGCTGAGCTTCTTCAATCCACCGCCCGCCCTTAGGAATTTAACAAATAGACCTCAGTGTACTTTAGCTGCTCTTGACATCTGTTGACACGATATCTGCCTGCCAGGAAAGGAGGCTGGGAATTGGGCTTGGGGTATTGGCGGGACCTGGAGCCACAGGAAGCTCCTTTCCAGTCTGCAAAATTAGGAGGAAAATACCGCATTAGCATTTTAAGGTTAAGCTACGGAGAGTACAGTTTTATGCCGTAGAATTCTGTCCTCCAATTAAATTAATCCATCTCCATTTGAAATGCATTGTTACCCACATTGTCTATACTCTAGTGATCGTAAATGCTCAGCTGCTGATCCAAATGCAGAGTGGAACTTGAAAATGGGGTGGTGGGTGGTAGCAGGTGATTGCTTTCTGGAGCTGATGGTGAAAACCGTGTACACTTACCTTCTTGTAATCCCAAATTACGAACTCTTAAGAAACTCCGTATCTTTTGAGTAAGCAACAGATAACCACTTTTTCTTCCTCCCTCCTTCCCTTCCTCCTTTCCTCCCTTCCTTCCTCCCTCCCTCCCTCCCTTCCTTCTCTCCTCCCTCCTTCTTCCTCCCTCCCTCTCTTTTCTAATGGAAACAAGAGAAGCCATCCCCCAACTAAAGTTCAACGTCCAGCCCAGCACAAGGAAGACGGGTGTTGCGTATCTGCTAGTGTTTGGATTATATCAGTAATTCAAAGAGAGTATCATCCACTCAATCTCTTTTACGCTTCTACTCCAGAAAGGATCCTAGTTTTATCCTGAAAGTTTTAAAGCTATCATTTTCTGTAGCTCCTTCTGAGACAAGTATTTTGTTATGCTTGAAACATTTATATGTGTTAACTGACCAAATTGCATGTTAGCCACTTGCTTTCAGAGACGGATAAGAATCCACTTTGGATGGTAGACACCAGGAGAGATGTTATCAAAGCAAAATTCCAAATTCACCTTGGATCGCTCTCTCTCTCTCTGAAGATGTCCCTGATTTGGCATGTGACTCTTGGTTTGCTTCTATATATTGGCCATTCTTTAAAAAAAAAAAGAAAAGAAAAGTATGTTTGTGTGTGCGTGTGTGCATGTATGTATTACTTAACGGCACCTAACAAAAACATTGCGTGTGTGGGCGTGTGTGTGTGTGTGCGTGTGTGTGTGTGTGTGTGTGTGTGTGTGTGCTCAGATTATTGTGTCAAAATTATCCTTGGTTAGGGGAAATTAAACATTCAGAACAACCATAGTCTGTCATCTGACACCTGTGATTTAGGTTAATATCCTGATTGACTCTTACGGACATTTCTCCTACAGTGCGGCTTTTAGCAGCGGGCATTGGATGTAATGCAATCAATTAATTAGGAGGATATGATATGCATCACTCTGACCTGCATTGATTACAAAGTGGCTGTGGTCTCAAAGTAGGTGTGTGGTTGTGTGTGTGTTGGAGTGATGATGCTGATGTTGTAAATGGCAGATTTTTTGAGAGATTTTGGACTGTATTATTATGATGTGTAATAGCCCTGATAAGAATGTGCTAAAATTCCCAATCTAATCGTCTCACTGGTGGGGAGACAAAAGAAGGCCTTGAAATAACAAAGCAAGAGGTCCTCATACTTAAGGTTGATTCCGGTCCTATAACTCACACACAACTCCTTGCCACTCTCCATCCACCTGCGTAATGAGCCCCCAGATTATCAGAAAACATATACAGGAAACATAACTCTGTTCCTGTGAGTCTGCAACTTTCTAGCCTCTGTTTACTTTTTCCCATCGGAACGATATTTTCCTAGCATAAAAGTCTGGACTTCTAGAGTTACCTTGATAATTGCTGCCTGTGTCGACGGCCCTGGGGTGTCTCGTAGAAGCATCTGTGATCCAGGGACATTCAGTTAGTTAGAACATCAAGGGCACTTTATTGTATCCTAATGTGCAGAGACCACGGCATTTCCCAAGGAACCATGGCCCTTTAATTTGCTGCCCAACCCTGAGAGATGGCTCCAACCTCTTGCTTTTAAATTAAAATAAACACAGTATTTATATCTAGTAACTTTAGTAACTAACTTCTTGTAAAAATACTGGAATTTTCCCAGTTTTTATATTGAGGCATCTCTCTCTCTGCCTATATATATATATGTGTGTGTGTGTGTGTATATGTATGTATATATATGTATATATATACACACACATATATATACATATTTGTTTATATATACACACACAGTTATTTAAACACACACATACTTGTACTTCCATTATTTAAGAAACTATGATACTTATGTAGGGCTTATATATCCTCCAGGCACTATTGTAAGTGCTTTACAAATCTTTGACTCATCTAATCACCTAACAAAGAGCCCTCGTGGCAGGATAGTTAAGAGCTGGACAGCTAACAGCAAAGTTTGCATGGAAACCCACCCAGCGGCTCCACAGTAGAAAAGACCTGGCAATCTACTCCCATAGATTACAGCCTAGGAAACCCTGTGGGGCAGTTCCACTCTGTCATAAAGTGTGTGAGTCAGAATCAACGCCACAGCACACAACAACAACAATCACTCGACAACCTTATGAAGTCGGTGCTATATCCCCATTTTACCGATGGGGATGGTGAGGCACAGAGAGGTTAATTCACTTGTCCAAGGTCACAAAGATAGTAGATGGTAGGGCTGGGATTCTAACTCAGAGACTCCACTCTCCCAGGACTTAATAAAAATAATGATTACAATTATTGAGCACTTTCTACCTGGTGGACAGAGAGTTTTAATGGATTTCTCATTTAAGCTTCGTAACAGTCCTCTGAGGTGATTACTGTTATTATCCCAGTTTTACAGCTGGGACTCAGAGTCTGAAGGAGAAACACAGCTTTAGTTGGGCAGCTGGAAGTTCCTAATTATCTATTCTAATCAAAACTTCTATGCAGTCTAGCAAATTTCCTCATCAGTTTTCCTACATACTGTGTGTATGTATGTGTGTTTATAACGAGTAAAATATAGACATATATGAAAAATGAAAAAGCCAGAAGCACCCTCGGTTGTGTTGACTGTATTTTACTCTCAAACTCTTAAGTCTATAAAAAGTTGTCTTTTCTTACTGTTAGCTTAGATTGAACACAGAATAATTTGAGCATTTCCCCCCAAATAATTTGAAGGTGTTTTAAGATATGAGAAGAGTCCATTTGAACACCAGAGAGATTTGACCCAACTTCTCTTCCTAATTAAAATAAAATCTGCAGCCGATACATGTTTGGATTTATTAAAAGAGCATATTTATGAATATAAAGTGGCAACAGCCAAATCTATGACTTAAAGGTAGGGAAGCCAAAGGAGAAAATATGTCGAACTTCCAAGAGAGAAATGGTTGCTTGATCAGAGTTCATTTATATCCAAGAGCATTGTACCAGCAACATAGTTTAAGTTAATGCTAACAATTTTAATTTGTATCTTTTAATTGTTGGATTCTGAATTGCTTTCCAATTTCCCACAGAGTTTAATGGGTATGCAAATTACGCAGGCACGAAATTCGAGATAAAAAAGATAGACTGCTTTTTGCAAACATACCATAATTATTGCTTAATTTTTAAAGGGTCTTTCTCTTCATCAGGATGTTGTTCAATTTCCTGAAACTGAACAGAAGACAACTTTTGGTTAATGATTAGTATCAATCTTGTGATGGAACTTAATTGAATGCTAACTTTGTTGTTGTCACAACTGCAGACTACTCAATTCCCCGTTTCTCTGAGGCAGGGTTTCTTGCTCTATTAGCATGAATAACTTGTCTTCTACTAATAGCAGGAAGGAGTTATCAGAGCATCCTTTGAATTGTCTGGAGGTTGTGTGTGACATGCAAGGGCTTACAAAAAAGGTAAAAGTGACCCTCACATCTGTTTTAATATTCTGTTTTTTAATAGCTCCGATCAGACATATCAATTAGTAAAATAAAGGAAAAGAAACTATAACTGTCGAAGTTAGTTGCTGTTCTGTTGTTAAAATTCAAGGTAGGAAATTTTTAGATTTAGGGGAAAAATATGTATACCACAGTTTTCAAATAATCGAGTTAGTTTGCTTGCCTCTTCCAAAAATGACCAATGGTGTCTCTGAAATTCCATTGTGAAGTCCCATTGTTGTCCAGTGGGAACCCCTTCCTTGTCTCCTGAGTCCTTTGTTTAAAAATTTTATTTATATGTGTGTGAAAATATACACAACAAAGGATCTACCATTTCAACAAATTCTAAACGCACAATTCAGGGACATGGTTCACCGTCTTCAAGTTGTCTAACTATTCTCACTATCCTTTCCCAAATTATCCCCCCCACCATCAACATATAGTCGCAGCCCCTTAAGCATCTCATCTAACCTTTTGAGATGCTGTTGTCAATTCGATCCCACATAGATAAATCTTGGAAAGAGCCCAGTGCTCAAGGTACTTTACTAATTAAGCTGAACTGTTGTTTGGTTCAAAGCAGACTTCCAGAAAAAGTTTCGGTTTGAGGTTTAAAGTTTAAAGAGTATCTCAGAGCAATAGCTTTGAGTGTTTTCTGAACTTTTAATATAGTTCGAGCAGAGAGCTTAAGGAAGAAAAGCATATTGTGGTATATACTGTTAGCCTATTTGGTAAAGAAAACCATATACATGTAAGTTCATGTATGCATCGTAACCTCTATGAAGAGTATACACAAAACAGTTAACAGGGGTTATCTTTGAATGATGGGAAAGACACTTCCTAAGATGACAAGGTGTTCCTGGCTCAACTTGTCCATTGCCTGCCCCAGAGCTGGGCTCACTCATTTCTTTATGGAAGCTTTGCAGAATTAATGGATAGCTCGGTTAGGAGGGAGATTTAGTGAACATCTTTTTTTTAAAACTCTATCCAGCACCCATCTCACCTTCTTCTAGTAAGAAATTCCCTCTTTTCTGTAAAGACCAATCCCATTGTGTTCTCCTCAAGTCCTTCTGCTTATCTACAGGATTGAGTATGTCGGTGAGATCTGTGCATTTAGAGTGACTGATAGCCCTGGACATAACAGTTGATTCAGGGATGCGCACCCCATTTAGATGGACCACTTACAGTCCCCTGTAGGATTTTTCTACTAGACTCTGTGGAAAAATCATCCTTTCCCTATGGTGTTGTTCAGCTGGGTAGAGGTGAATCCAGGGTTGTAGTGACCATCTTGCCCTCAATTTAAAGACACAACCTAAGCCAGTGAGAAAGGAAAAATTTTGATGGTATCACTTCAGACCCTGGATACAGCTATGCCTGAAGCTAATTCTACCTATTTTGAGACTTGGTAATCATATGAGCCAATGCATTTCCTTTTATTTTCTAAGCTATTTGTGTTGCGTATGCATCTGCACAATGCATGTGCGTGTGTGTGTGTGTGTGTGTGTGTGTGTGTGTGTGTGTGTACAGGTGATACAGTCCTGACTAATATGAAGGTTTTTTATTTACACCACCACAACGAAGGATATTTTAAAAAGATCTTTAAAATATTTTTAAATAGCATGTGGTGGCTTACATTATATTTCTTAAATATCCAGTCTGTAAGAGGTAGGTGTCGCACTTGATGTTATGTGATAAAGGGAGATTAACCCAGCAGGACTCTCTCTAAAGAAAGTGTGTTGTTAAGACATGGTCAAAGATCCTGATAAAACAGGACAGAAACTTCCAGAGTTAGAAAGTTTGGGGGACCTGGGAAAGGCTTTGAGGCCACAATTTGGAGTGATTTGAATGCAAAGCAAAAGAATTCCAAATTTATTCTGTAAACTGTGAGTAGATCTTAGAGGGCTTTTTTTTTTTTCTTTCCGTCTTGAGTTTCGTTTCTCAAAGAAAGATAGTATGATCAGCCTGTGCTTTAAAAAGACTCATCTTGCAGGAATGTTGCATGAAATAAATTTAAGGAGGAATGGAGGATGCTACAGAACCATTTAGGAAAGACGTTATAAACTCCTAGGAATGCATATTTACACATATATCCATTTTTTACATAAAATATCAAGGGTTAAAAATTCCCTGAAGCAAAACCAGGTATTTGTATGAAATTTTTGCTTACGGACAGTGTATCCCAAAGGTGAAGGAACCCTAGTGGTGTAACGGTTAAGCGCTCTGCTGCTAACCAAAAGGTGGGCAGCTCGAACCTACCCAGCAGTTCAAACCAGTGGCTGTCCGGGAGAAAGACCTGGCGATCTGCTCCTGTAAAGATTACAGCTAGAAAACTCTACGGAACTCTGTCACATGGGATCACTAGGATTGGAAATCATGAACACAACAATGTCCCAAAGGTTGATCCATGTAGCATCAATGGAACACAAGGAGAGCTTACTTGATACCCAAGAGGGTGTGGGAAGAACCATTCAGGCTATTGACAGAAGGCAGGTCCCCGTCTCCTTGCTGGGTGTCAGCCTGGGGCTGCCTTTAGCTCCCAGAGGCCTCTGTGGTCATTGCCTGTACCATGCTCCATCTCAGAGCCAGTAGCAATGCCTCAGCCACTCCTCACACTGGAACCTTACGGACCTGCTCTTCTGCGGCACGTTTCAGATTCCAGCTGAAGAAAGTTCTCTGCTTTTAGGGGCTCATGGGATTAGAATGGTCCCTCTCCAGGAATCCAGGATGTTGTTGTTGTTGGTTTAGCTGCTGTCAAGCCAGCCTCTGTGTCTCATGGCAACACAGTGCGCATCAGAGTCAGACTGTTGTGATCCACAGGGTTTTCATTGGCTGAGTTTTTGGGAAGTAGATCACCAGGCCTTTCTTCCTAGTCCTTCTTAGTCTGGAAACTGCTGAAACCTGTTCAGCTTACAGTGTGTTTACAAGCCGCCACTGACAGGCAAGTGGTGGCTGTACTTGAGGTGCCCTGGCCGAGAATCACACCTGGGTCTCCCGCATGGAAGGCGTGAATTCTACCAGGGCACGACCCCTGCGCCCCAAACCAGCTACCATCAAGTCGACTCAGACTCATGGTGACCCCATGTGTGTCAGAGTAGAATTGCACCCCACGGGATTTTCATGATTGTGACCTTGCAGAAGCAGACCGCCAGGCCTTTCTTCCAAGGCACCTAACGGAGCAATAACTAGACAGATGGCCAGCTGTGCAAATGAAACATTATTTTACATTTCTTCCTTAAAAAAAAAATTCATACGTGTGTAATTTGAAAACGCTGCACCAGGAGAATCTAACAATGAGAAAATACTGGCCACAGAGAGAAATCCACAGGCCTCAGGAGAAATCCTTCAGCTCACTAACACACGGCCATAAGAATATATTGACTGTGGCTCGTGCGCCCGAGAAAATTGAGCAATCCAGCAGACTTGCATTAATTGTGAAATAGAAGGGACGATGCGATCAATGATAAGAATGGACGTCCAGCCGTTAGGATGCCACATCTAGCTAATGCAGTCATGGCGAAGCTGATGTATAGCATATTGGAATTCTACTGTGTGGGCACTTGTCACCGTAAAGAACATCCCACAATTATGGGGAAAAATTGAGCAGGCAGCCATTGAGCCAACCTAATCAGGCTGATGCCACAGCCGTTCTTCTGATTAAACACTAAATTAAGTGGCACTCCGCTCTGGAACTGCCTGCATTATGAAAAATAATGCCGGAGCACACGTGAAAAGTTTGTATTTTAATCAAAGAAAACTGTGCATATGAAAATATTCCTGGGCTAGTTTGGTGTCATTTAGCTGTGAACATGTTTAACAATTTATAAATGGATCTCTTGCCATTGGCTACAAGGCAAAAGGGCCCCAATGCTATATAGGGAGGTAAGGCTTCCTGTGCTAAAAATCAATTAGACTTGATACAAGCTCAGAGAACTCTTAAAGAAAAAAAGAATGCATTCAAGGGGCCCTGGGAGAGTTCAAATTGAGTTAACTTCTATAACGTTTGCCTAAGGGCATCCAGTCTGTGCTTTGCAGAAGATCTCATGATCATCCCAGGAGGGAGGAGGTTTAATAAGCTGTGGGTACTAGGAGGACCCCTTACAAGCATGCCTCCTTATTAAGTCCTGCAGCACAAATCCACCGACAATCTAAGGCTAAATGGTGAATTCTGCAGGACTAAAAGGGAACTGCTTTTCATGGGCATTTAGGGAATGCCAAAGAAAGAGCTAGCACTGGGAGCATCACACCTAAAATCCCTTTAGATTCCTATGTAGTTCCTTCCGAGTCCCTGGGTGGCTCCAATGGTTAAGTGCTTGGCTACTCACTGAAACATCGGTGGTTCAAATCCACCCAGAGGCACCTCAGAAGAAAAGCCGGGTGATCTGCTTCTGAAACATCAGCCCTTGAAAACCCTATGGAGCACAGTTCTGCTCCGAAACACAAGTAGTTGCCGAGTCAGGCTAATGTCGACTGGTTTGGTTTTGGTTTATGTTGGTACTTGCTCTAGGACCCACTGGCAAAACTAGTTGGCTGTTGCGTGCATTTGCAGACGAGAACGCTCAGAAAGAGTTGAAAATGTCCATTAGCCTCCACACAGCCTCGCATCCAGAAGCAGTTGGTCTCTGAGGCAAATGTAGGTTATACCAGGAGGGAGAGGGGTTCTTTGAAATCTCCTGTCTTGAGCAGAAGCGGGTGTGCTAATAATAAAATCCGCCCACCCTAGTGAGTCAGGGCAGGGCAGTGGGCAAGATGAGAAATCAACTGAAAGCAACTTCTTTCAGCTGCTGTCCCCTCTGGTGTGTATGTTTGTTTCTAGTTCATTTGTGGACTTGCCTTTTCGTTTTAAACAACTGTTTTTTCCTATGTGGGAAAGAACCACCGGAGGAAGGGAGGCTTCCAGGCTGCATCAGTATCGTTCGAAAGTCAAAACCTGAGGAGTGATTTGCGTTTATTGTATTTTATGAATTAACGAGCGTTCACCTAGTCCTTGGAGACCCTGAGTGGCATAAACGGTTAAGTGCTCACCTACTAACTGAAAGGGTCGTTGTTGGACTCCACCCAGAGGTGCATCAAAAGAAAGGCCTGGCGGTCTACAGCCAAAAAAATCAGCCACTGAAAACCCTTATGAGTGTAGTTCTCCTCTGACGCACATGGAGGCCCCCATGAGTTGTAATTGACTTGATGCAACTTCTTTTTTTCCATGTGGTCCCCACCCCGTGCTAGCCCTGGTTCTAAGAGCTTTACAGCAGCAACTCAATTATTTGACTAATTCTAAGACATTGTTGTTGCTGGCTGCCATCAAGTTGGTTTCAACTCATAGTGACCCTGTGTGACAGAGTAGAACTGCCGCATAGAATTTCCCAGGCTGTAATCTTTACAGGAAGGAGCCCTGGAGGCGCAGTGGTTAAGTGCTCGGCTGCTAACTGAAAGGTCGGCAGTTTGAACTCTTCAGGAGAAAGATGTGGCAATTGGCTTCCATAAAGATTACAGCGCTGGAAAACCCTGTGGGGCATTTCTACTCTGTCCTGTATGGTCAGTATGAGTTGGAATCAACTTGATGGCAATGAGCATGTTTTTTTTTTTAAGCTTTATGGGAGCAGATCGCCAGGTCTTTCCCCCATGGAGCCACTGGGTGGGTTCAAACCACCAGATTCTAGGTTAGCAGCCAAGTGTTTCACCATTTGCACCACTAGGGCTCCTTAATTCTAGGAGGTAGAGATGCCATTATTATTTCCATGTTGCAGACAGAAGAAACTAAAGCCCAAAGTGCTTGAGCAATGTACTGAAAACTCTTAGATTACAAGCAGCAGACCAGCATTTAAGCCTAGGCGGTCTCTTACCTGCTTTGTCCTGCTGTAATCGGTTGGTCCTTTTTAGAGACCGTTTGGTAAAATGAAGCCAGTCATGGGAAATGGGAAGGATTCGGGTGCCATTAGGGTCCTGGGTGGCACAAATGATTAAGCACTGGACTACTAACCAAGAGGTTAGGGGTTTGGACCTACCCAGAGACACCTCAGAAGAAAGACCTGATGATATTCTTCTGAAAAATCACAGCCTTGAAAATTGAAAACCCTACGGAGTGCAGTTCTACTCTGCAACACAAGGGGTTGCCATGAGTCGGAGTCAACTCAATGACAGCTGTTTTTTTTTTTAAATTTTGGTGGGATACCGATAGAAGGTATTAGCTCAAACTGCACTGCATGCTTTCCAGCTCCCCTCCTGACCCCTCTCATCCCCCAGATATACCTTTCACCTATCCTTCTGACATTGTCTTTTTCCAAGTACATTATGACATGCTGATCTCATCAGCGTGGCCTGGATCAGCCACTCCAAGTCAGGTCAGATGTAGACTTCCAGAAAAGAGAAGTGGGTTCTGGGCCAGCCATGTGGAGCCACCGATGAGATGAAGCTCCAGAATCCAGCCAGCCAAAAGATCTAGAATGATCTCAGGATGCTACAGTGAGCAGTACCATTTATTGAGCATCACTGAATGCTGACAGCTTTGGTAGGTGCCTTTGCCCTACTTTCTTATTTAATTCTTCCATAACCCTATAAGACAAAAGAATTTGTCCCAATCTGACAGATGAAGAATCTGAGATGTAGAGACCGTGGACCTGGTGGACAAGTTCATGTAACTCCTAGTGGCTGACCTGGGACTGAAACTCAGGTGTATTCCATTGTCTTTCGTCTATGAAACCTGAATCGTCTCTGTCTCCTAGGTGGTGTCTGGGGCCATGTGGGCATGTCAGAGGTTCAGTAGCCTTCAATCCCTCATGACATGGACAGTTCCATGTTCCCAATGTCTGGAGAAGCCGATAAGACGTTGGGACACCTTATCTCTGCCTGACCTCCTTCCTTTCTTTCTGACACTGTGACACTTTAATACCCAGGCAGTGCCGAGGACTTGGGCTCCAGAAGAAACCGAGATCCAACAGACCCCTCTTCATCTCGGGATAATTAATCTTCAGCTAGCTTGTCAACAAAAATGAAAAAGAAAGAAATGGCCAGAGCGGCGCTCTTTATCACTATTGGGAAGCTGTACACACTGTATTAGAGTAGAAATGCAGGTTTTCTTTCAAGTTTTTACTAATCCAGAAGACTGACAAGCTGCTAGAACTAACCCTTTACAGTCTCTGGGAAAGGGTACAGGTCTTTCCTATGCAGTCCCATTTCACGAGGTTACAGTGTTAATTCAGGCAGAAGGTCAACACACCTAACAAGAAGGAAAATCCTGAAATGTTGGCATTTCCTGGTAAGAAATGGGAGTGGGGATGTACATGCATCCACAATGAGCTATTTCCAGGTACCAGGATCTCCCCAGCCGGGTACAATCCAGCCCTCTCTTGGTCCCTTCCTACTTAGCCCTTGATTCTGAGAAATTTGCCTGCACGTACTAATGATCTAGAATAACCTTAGGATGTGACAGTGAATCTTTCCAGAATGAGGACTACTTTATTTCAAGTCCCAGACAGTCACCTGAAACTAGCTCAAGCACAAGAGGGAAGTTAGTATTAACGGAAGGATAGGAATCTGTCTCTTCTTCAAGAGCCGTCCCCTGACACCGGGACACTCTGCCCGTCGGTTCTCTTTGTCCTTCTCTACGCGTTGTCTTTTCTCTCTTTTTGTGCAGCGGTGTTCTCAGTCCACACTGCAGAAAACAGCTGCAAGCAGCCCCCAAATCACAAAAACGACCAGCTCTCTTAAAGGAGCGTGCTTTAAAATTCTCTCTCTCTTCGAGAAAATACCAACAATCAGAGGATGCCTCTGGATACTTCAGCTTGAATCAGTTCTTCATTAGCTATTGGCCGGGAATACATGGCAGAAACAAAACAGTTGCCATTGCAAGCACGTGGCTTACAGATAAAGGGGCAAGTCCTTGAGAAGGTGTTCTTGCACCCACCACAAGACTCCGCTTATAGGTCCAGATGATTTCTGTAAAGGTGATCAGTTGTTAAAACCTGGCCAGGGGCTGAAATCTGGTGTCACTAGTGTCACCCAAACTGGCTGCTGTTGAATAGATTCTTACACCATCAAATCGAGTGTGTTGCAGAGCACAACTGCTGCATAGGGTTTTCTTGGCTGTGATCTTGATGGAAGCAGATTTCCAGGCCTTTCTTCCGTGGTACCTCTGGGTGGATTCTAGCCAAGCACAAACTATTTGCACCATTCAGGGACCCATAAGGAGAGAGAGAGACATTGGCATTCTCCTAGCTTTGACACCAGACAAAACTCCATCCACACTCTGCCTGCTGGATTGATTTTGCATTTCTTGGGGATCCATGATATGAAGGAACCTGAATGGGACAAAGAGAATCTATAACTTCCCAATGAATTGTGCCCTAGTGACACAATACCTAAGTGCTCGGCTGCTACTTGAGAGGTTGGCAGTCTGAACCAGAGGCTGTGCAGGAGAAAGACGTGGAGATCTGCCTCCGTAAATATTACAGCCAAGAAAACTCTATAGGGCAGTTCTACTCTGTCACCCTGGGTTGCTATGAGCCAGAATCGACTTGACAGCACCCAACAACACAATGAATTAGTGCCTTTGCTAGGAGATCAAATGTGCTTTGCAATTCATGTCTACGTCCGTTGCTAAATTCAAAATGAGATGAACTGAAGGTAGGAGAATTGATCTTGTGAATTATACAGAAGAGAGGAAAGGTCATGAGCTTTGGAATCTGAAACGCATTGGCTTTGTGACTGTGGATACGTCATTCACTTCTCTAAGCATCAATTCTTTAATCTAAAAATGAGTGTAACAATTGTTCCTGCTCACGAAGGGCTGGTGAGAGAATTAAATGTTATGAGGTACGTTAAGAGATTAACCTAGTGTCTTGTTCATAGTATATTAGCAGTAAACATAAGCCAGTCTTTCTCAGCTGAAGGTGGTTTTGTCCCTTCCCCTGCCAGACAGGCATTTGACCATACCTGGAGACATTTTTGGTTGACAAACCGGGGAGAGGGGGGTACTACTGGTATCTAGTTGGCAGTCCAGGGATGCTATTAACCATGTTACAATGCACAGGACTTCCCTGCCTAAAGAATTGCCTGACTCAAAATACCAACAGTGCTGAGGTTGAGAAACCCTGATGTAATCTACTATTGTAACATCTCAGTGATGTTAAATTCCTTGGAATCAGAGAGGAGAGAGAATGATCTTAACAAACTCCTGTATGCTCTACCCCCCACACTAAGATTCTTTCTAAAGGAAGGAAGGGGAGGATGCAGGGGGAGCCAATTAGCTAACAGCTTTCACTCAGTTAATATAATGAAAATAAATGCATAATGTAATTGACTTGGCAGATTTGTTAGAACAGGGACTTTTGTAAAGGGACTAAATAAAAAAGAACTCTCCAAAGTCCTGAAACTTTGGCCAGTGGAACCAATTCTGTTCAATAATATGTATAAACTGAAGTCTAAGTTGGACAACAGTTTTTACAAAAGTGCATAGAGAGGCTTTGGAAAGTATTCTCTGGCTTCTATTCCTGGTCCTTCTAAGCAATGGGAAGTGTATCTTGGGGGAGTTGTGTAAGGAGTGTATAAGAGACCAGAGAGTAAGTTCTGTATTAGGCTGTAATCCTCATAATCATGGAGACTATGGTTTATCCTTTTTTTTTTTTTTTAATCCTCATTGGATAGTGGAAACCTGTGCCCTTGACTAGAGTAAATAGCGTTAATGTTCTGTTTTTCCATTTCCTCTCCCTCCCCTCAAGGTTCTGGATTTGCCTTGGGGATAGTAGCAGTTTCAACACGCCACAGTTATTGAAACTCTTTCGCATGCATTTTCTCACGCATCTTCACAACCACATGGCATTATGAAGACATTATTTTCGTTATAGAAGATGACATTGAGACCATGACTAAGTATACTGTCTGGGATTGGAAACCAGGAGCATGGCTTCCCAGCCCCGCCGGCATCAGAGTCTCCTTGCTGAGCTGGCAAAAACACGGAGACCTGAGCGCTCTCCTAGGCCCATGAGATGAAAGTCTCCTGACATATAAGGCACTCAGCGGGAGGTTTCGGTAAACAGCCTTCAGACAGAGAGACTGGGAAACTTAAGAGGCACCAGCTTCTTCCCTTCCCGTATCAAACATCATCTTAATTGTCAGACTGCTTTCGATAGAGGCTGTTATGTTATTCTGACTTTCTGGTTAATTTAAGAGCCAATGGGATACCCAATTGTGATTTATCTCCTTCTGTTAAAACGGTTCTTTTAAGCAAACGAGAGTGACCAAATTTGAAATTTTATTCGATCAATTGGGAGTTTAATATTTCGAATATCTATTCTGTACTATCCTATCCTAATGCCATCCCGTCCCATCCTATCCCATTCCATCCCCTCTCATCCAATCCCATTCCATCCTATTCTATTCCATTCCTAGTAACACATTGCTATTTTCTTATCCAGGGAGAGGGACAAAGATATTGCTCAATAGCAAAGAATTTGAAGTGCGAAATTTGCTTACCTTTAATTGTCTATGGCGGTAAGCAACATGTTTCAGAGAGACATAAAAACCACGTGAAGAGAAAAGACTCCTCAGCTGGTGTGAAAGACAGTGCTTACCCCTATCTGGTTACAAAGTTTCCTTCCTTGTTACAAGGAAGACTACCCTTCCCAGCCCCCATTGCTATTAGGTGAGACCATGTGACTAGTTCAGGCCAATGAGCTGGGGGCAGTAGTGACGTGTGTCCCTTCTGGGACAAAGCATTCAAGAGTGGGTATAAGATCTCTAAGCACCCTCTTCCCTGCCACAGTGAATCTGAAGCCATATGTTGAGATGGTGGAATCTCCATCGCCTTGGGTCCCTGAGTCATCATGTGGAGCAGAACCTGCTTCACCCCTCAGGGCCCATCTTAAACAAGTTCTAAGTGTGGGAAAGAACCTTCTGCTGTATTAAGCCACCGAGACTTGGGTGTTTATGTGGTACCACAGTATAAACACATAGTTTATTTTTAGAAAATGGCTATGAAATATTTGAAAAGCGTTGGATTTGATCTCTGCAGACTGGGTTTAATTCTGGGGTCACATTTTACACCACCTTTGGGACCTAATTCAAGTCCTTTAACTTCTTTGATGACAGATAGAGCTGAATTTCCTAAGCACATCTGTGTAACAAGCACTGCACACAGGGTTTTTCATGCATCATCTCATCTAATCTTCAAACTAATCTTTCAGTTGGGTAGACACTCTTTAGATGGTGGATGTAGCAATAGACACAATGTCCTTAACTTTGTTGGTTGCCGTCCAGTTGGCCCCGACTTGTGGTGACCTTATGTATGACAGGGTGAAATGTTGCCCAGTCCTGCGCCATCTTATGATTGTTAGTATGTTTGAATCCATTGTTGTGGCCACTGTATATTTTGAGTGCCTTCCCACCTAGGGGACTCATCTTCTAGCACCATATTAGGCAATGTGCTGTGGTGATCCATAGGGTTTTCACTGGCTATTTTTCGGAAGTAGATAGCAAGGCCTTTCTTCTTAGTCTGTCTCAGTCTGGAAGTGTTACCGCAATGGTGGGTCTGAGGCGCCTGCTGCAGAAGCCGATAGTGAGACAGGGGTGAGGTGAGCAGCAAGTGTGTTTTGTTGCATATTGATATACAGGAGACAGAGGGGAGTGAGCTCCTCCAAAAAACCTGTCTCCTCCACTGGAGACTGGCTGAGAGTTTTTGTATGGACAGGATTGTAGTTTCTCTTCCGGTGGTTACATTCTGCACTCCCCAGATGATCTACCTTCTTACTCACAATCCTTGAATGTCATCTGGCACTGTTAGTTACAATTGTCATGTCACAGATGAGTTAATCCTAGTCCTTGAGGGTTATCAATTTGTTCTGCCACCCTCCGAGAAGAAGAAACTTTAATCTTACTGGAATAGGAGGAGGGAGAAAGAATAACAGAAAAGAAAATATCATGGGAAAGCAAGAGGGAGGATAGGAGGAAAATAAATCAAAATCATGGGAGCGTGCAGAAGTGAACTCTGCACGCTAGGCATTAACAATACCACAGTACCCGGGAAGCTAGGCCTATACTGCTGGCAATAAACAGTAAGTGTGAAATTTTCACGCAGCCCCTTTCAGAAGCTCCACTGAAACCTACCTACCATGGGCGACCCTGCTGGTATTTGAAATACTGGTGGCATAGCTTCTAGCATCATCGCAACACGCAAGCCACCACAGTACAACAACACTGACAGACTGGTGGTGGAATAGACATGATACAGTACGTAAAACTAGTAAATAGAGATCTTAGACTTGAACGCATGCCCGACTGATGTCTGTGACCATGTTTAGCTTACCTCTAAAGTGGCGTGGATGAAAATATCTATCACACTGGGCCGTTCTAGGATTCTCTGTGCAGATCATGTGAGAGAGAATGGGGATGCCCAGTGCAAAAACGGTTGCCATCAAGTTGATTCAGACTCATGGCGATCCCATGTGTGTCAGAGTAGAACTGTGCTCCATAAGGTTTTCCGTGGCTGATTTTTTGGGAAGCAGATCACCAAGTCTTCCTTCCGAGGGGCCTCTGGGTGGACTCAAACCTCCAACCTTTCAATTAGAAGCCGAGGGCTGAACTGTTTGTACCACGTGAGGGACTCCAGATGCCTAGTAGTTGAGGTATTTGTTACTTGGGTTCTACCTGCACTCACTGGGGAGAACTTAAAAATGCTTCCTCTCAGACTGTCGGTCGAGCCCCATTTACCAACCTTGAAATCCCTGCCTTGCTTTTTTTTGAAGTGGTAAATGGTTCATCATTGTTTTTGTCCCCTGTTCAACTGACCCTCTCTCTGTCATGACATTTGGCTTCATCCTTCATCTTCTTCTTCTTCTTTATGGTTCCGTGTTGCTCTGAGCAGAACTCATTTTTCAAAAGACAGATGGTGGTAACCCTGTTCCCTCTAAATAAAAAAGCAAAACAGCTGTTAAGGTGCAAACAGTCTCGGCCAGCAAATTGTATCCGCTTCAAGTGCGGGCGAAGGTTGCCTTTGGGGAAGAGGAGCTATCTAAACAAAATGTGCACTCTTGCTGGGCTCTGCCAAGGCTCTGCTATAGAATGATGGCAAAGAATGGAAATTTATAACATACTATAGATCCAGCACCTTTCTGTCTTGGCGGGCGCGTATTTAAATGCAGTGCTAACAGAGCTGAAATTTACTGCTCTCTAATAACAATAAAATGCGATCAGAGAATGAGATAAATCTGAGAATGCAATGAACACACGCACACCCGCTTGTAAAATACCACCAGATAGTGCTAACTCAGGAGTCTGAGCTTAGAAGAAGCCAGAGGCATCCAGAAAGTAAAGCAAGTGTTTTATGGATGACTGCAAATTGTTGTTTTCAGGAGTCTGGGGTCAAGGAACAGGGTGGCCTCAGGTTGAAATGAGTGTTGCTTTGTCTCAGGGCTGATATATACTTGACCTTGGCGAGGCAAGCTTTTTGTTTCTCTGGATGCTCACTAGCTTTTCTCTTCACCCTTTCACAGCCTTTCGACAGGCCGACTTCCAAACAAATACTGATGAATTATAACCCTCTGGGAGAGAAGAGTCGTCTCTTTAAAAAAAAAAAAAAGTGTTTTCTTTTATTTATTTATATTTTCAAAGAGGATTGGAGGCTGAGAGGCTTGGGAAGAGAGGGAGACATGAAGCACATTTGCCCAAATGCCATGTGTGCAAACTGCTAGTGATGTGTGGCCGAGGTCCGCAGCCCCCTCTGCAAACACATTTGGTATTCGGGGGGTCCGATTTTACAAATGACCAATCAGGATGGTGGAGGCAGTCCTTGCTAGCTCCTCCAGCAGCCTGCCCCGGCTCCATTTGGAGCAGCTAGGTTTCAGGAAGTGAAGTCCATCCATCTGGAAATTTCCTTGCTGAAGTTCCTCCAGCCATTGGTGCATCGTTCTGTATCAGCAGACACCTCAAGAAGGGAGGCTGTCTCCACTGACCATCGTTCCAAATGCTTCCTCCCGCTTCTCCTTATGCAAAACCAAAGCTAAGGCAGTTGCCATGGAGTCAATTTCAACTCATGGTGACCCCATGGGTGTCAGTGTAGAGCTGTGCTCCATTGGGTTGTCAATGGCTGAGTTTTTGTAAGTAGATCACCAGGCCTTTCTTCCATGGTACTTCTGGGAGGCTTTGAACCGCCAACCTTTTGGTTATCGGAAGAGCTCTTAACCATTCGAGCCACCCAGGGACTCCTCTCCTTATTCAAGGGGATTTCTACTATTTCAGACAAGATCTTGTCTGCAGTGAGAAGCCTAAAGCCCCAGTAATTGCTTCAGGTCATCCTCATTCAGAATTAGATGCTTCTTTCGGGATGCTTCTTTGAGCATATTTGTGTGTGTGTGTGTGTGTGTGTTCGTATATTTCTGTGTGTGTGTTATCTTAACTGATCCTGTTTTGGAGATGTCCATGATGCCGAGTCTGTAAATCAAACACCCACTCTTGCTCAGAACTGGAAAGACCGCTCCTGGTTTTCTAGGGTGTTTATAAATGTCTCCGTCTTTGCATGAATGCTTGTGTGTGTGTGTGTGTGTGTGTGTGTGTTAAGACTAAGAGGTAATTATACTTGTTGAGCTTGAAAACCGCACCCATTCTCATAGTGTAGAATATTCCTGGTATTTTTTAGTAAATGTTGTGTAGTTTTATGTGACACTGTTGTTACAAACCTTCTCCCTGTCCCCTTTTTGCCTTCCCTTTTTCTGCACTGAAGAAAGCTTCAGAATAATATAATTTGGTGTATTTATCTCATTTTGGTTGTGCTGTTGTTGTCGCTGAAAAGCAAACAGGTAGATTTGGGAAATTTTGATGCTTGAAATGAAAGGGGGCCCGAGTTTTCAAACAAACTGAATTCTTTGGAGTAGGAGCTTTGAACTGAGTTTCATGGACTTCGTGAAAGCGTGTGTGTGTGAGAGAGAGACCAACACAGAAAGAGAGAGTTTGTGCTATTTTATTTTTATTTTATTTTTTCGGAGAGATTTCATAGCTTTTGTTAGATTCTCGAAAGCGTCCTTGTCTACCCCCATGAGCCCATCATCCTCTCCTTTCTGTGATCTGTGCTGTGGATGTTCATTTGCTTCAAAACCAAACCTGTTGCTGTCGGCTCAGTTTCGGCTCATTGTCAGTTCCTTCAAGGAGGGTGGAATTACTTTATCAGAGCTCTGTCTCAGTCCCAGACTGTACCAAACCAAACCCCATTCAGACTCATAGTGACTCTGTAGGACAGAGTAGAACGGCCCCACAGGGTTTCCAAGGAGTGGCTGGTGGATTCGAACTGCCGACCTTTTGGTTAGCAGCCAGGGTCTTAACCACTGTCCCACCAGGGCTCCTTGTCAGACCCGGGCTAGCTCATTACTAGGAAGGGGGTGGCTTCGGACAGAGGGTCAGAGGACGAAATGGATCCTATGCAGTGGAAGGCATGCCCTGTCCCAGACACTGCATCTTCAAGGGTTTTGTCCACCAGGCTAGCTCACTGAAGAAAAACTCCACTCCTTACTCCTTGTTAATCCTGTACCACTTGAGTTATCAAGCTACCACCCTAACCCGCTACTCTCTGTTCCAGCAACACTGCCCTTGTCTCAGCTGTTCCAGAGAAGCCCTGCTCCCTCTCACCTTGCAGCCTTCATACATTTTGCTCTCTCCACCTAGAACAGTCTCCCCTTTGCTCTCTTACACATTTTCTTCTTTCTTGACTGATGAAATGCCGCTTCCTCCAGGAAGCCCCCAGTGATGCCTTCTAGACTGGGTTAGATGAAGCTTCAGGGTCTTCCTCTGGCATCCTTGCTTCTCCTGCCAGAGGATTGCTCACACATTGTTATTTTTCAAGCTAGGTGAAGTGTATAGGGAACTCTTTGTACTATCTTTACAAGGCTCTGTAAATCTAAAATTATTGCAAAATAAAAAGTTTATAAAAATAAAGCTAAAATACAAGGGAATCTAGGGGAATGTAGCCATGTCTTATCAAAGCAAATAGGTCAGAGATGTCAACATAAACAATAAAACCAAAAACTCATGGCCGTTGAGACAAGTCTGACTCAAAGTGACCCTACAGGACAGAGTAGGGTTTCCAAGGCTGTAAATCTTCACAGAAGTAGACTGCACATCTTTCTCTTGTGGAGCTGCTGGTGGGTTTGAACTGCCAACCTTTTAGTTAGCAGACGGGCGGTTAACCACTGTGCCACCAGGGTTCTAACATAACGAGTAAGCAAGTAAACAGAAAGAAAATCGATCACCTATGTGATCACATTCAGGGAGAAAGGCCTGGCAATCTACTTCCAAAAATCCATCAGTGAAAATGCTACGGCTTACAACAAAGCATTTTCCAATTACCAAGGATCCTGAAGGTGGCGCAGGACTGGCAACGTTTTTTACTCTGTTGTACATAAGGTCGCCATGAGTCAGCGCGGCTTGATGGTAACCAACAGCAGTAATGTGGTCACATTACAAAATGCCCCCTGCCGAACTATGGTGTCGTTACTTGCCATTGAGTCTATTCCAACTCATGACAACCCCGTGTGTGCAGAGTAGAACTGTCCTCCACAGGGATTTCAAGGCTGTGATCTCTCCGAAGCAGATAGCCAGGCTTTTCTTCTGAGGTGCCTCTGGGTGGGTTCGAACTGCCAATCTTTCAGCTAGTAGTAGAGGGCTTAACCGTTTGTACCACCCAGGGATTCCTCCTTGAACTATAAACTCTATGAAGCCTCTACCTTTCTGCCTACATCATTGCTGTCCCTGGTATCTACCTCAGTGTCTGACTTTAGCGAGTACTTGATAATATGTGTTGAGTAAATGAATAAAAGAATGCATGGATGGGCAGCTAGAACCTTAGCTCAGCTGGCTCCAACCTAATTGTTCTTCTTTCCCTCTCTGTAATGCCATGACCCCCATCTCTCCTAGTTCCTACCTAAGTTCCCCTTTGCTTTGCGGTGACCTTGAATGTCACTCCAAAGTGTCCTTGGCTGTGGCCACACATGCCTGCCGGGCTCCCCTTCTCACCTGTAGGCAGCACCCCCAGAGGCTGGTCCGGTCTCGGGTGTCACGCCCACAGCGAGGGTATGATTTTGATAGAAAAGCGGACAGAATATGCTGTGTTGCAGTGACATGAGTCTTGGCAGAGCTGGACCAGTCTTTCTGGGTTTCCTCCCCAGTGGTGGCTCTGTGTCCTTATAGGTGGATCTTCAGCCTGGGTGGCAAGTGAGAGCCTGGGTGGTGTAGTCAATGGGGAATTGTTTCTCAGTTACGTTTTGGTGGGGACATGCACAAAAACAGCACCTGCGGGAGGCTCAGTGAATGAATGAAAAAACAAACGGATGCAATGAGTACGCTTCAGTGCACCTCCTGTCTTGCCTTTCTGCCTAGACTCGGGTTCGCTGTTGTTGTGTGCTCTCGAGTTGATTTCCACTCAAAGCCACTCCATGTGACGGAGGGTTTCCTAGGATGAAACCTTTCTGGGAGCAGATCGCCAGGTCTTCTAACCACAGAGCAGCTGGTGGATTTCAACCACCAGCCTTTCAGTTAGCAACCGAGTGCTTAACCATTGTGTCCCCAGGGCTCCTTTCAGGCTCCCTAGTGGATAGGATTTTCCTTGTGCTGATTGAACGCCTAGAATCACAAAGAAAAACAAAGGACATTTCTTTTCATTTGGTCATGCTGGTTAATAGCAAACTCCAAAATCAGTATTCACGCATTTATTTCCTCTTACGGGTCTTGTGGTTTATGCCATGGATGTGTCATATGAATGAATTGTTTAAATTTAATTTAATTAAAAAAAAAATACACTGCAAAGGAATACACCATTTCAACAAATCCTACATGTACAATTCAGTGACACCGTTTACATTCTTTGAGCTGTGTGACTGTTCTCACTATCCTTTCCAAATTATGAATGGATTGTCTTGATCAAATGGCACCGCCGAGATGAAAAAGAGGCTTTACAAAATATGGTCACAGCTAATATTTAATATTTTGAAGGTTCTGGGCATGTGCTAAGTGTATGTATATTTGTCATATAATCCAC
>NW_004443960.1:6507135-6517402 GCF_000243295.1 Trichechus manatus latirostris
CGTGTGATGTAAAACTGTCACTGTAGTATATGTGTATGTATATTTGTCATATAATCCACGTGTGATGTAAAACTGTCACTGTAGTATATGTGTATTACTCTTGCATTTTTAATCGCCTCACATATATGTGAAAGTTAGTGAAAAAGGAAGACAAAATAAGAGTTGATGCGTTTGAACTGTGGTGTTGGTGAAGAATATTGAACACTGTGGACTGCCAGAAGAATGAACAAATTTGTCCTAGAAGAACTACAACCAAACTGTTCCTTAGACGCGAGGATGACGAGACTTTGGATCATTTATTTTGGACACGACATCGAGAAAGACCAGTCACTAGAAAAGGACATCCTATTTTGTAGAGTAGAGGGTCAGGGAAAATGAGGGACGCCCTCCATGAGATGGGCTGACACAATAGCCAGCACAGTGGACTCACACATACCAACCATCATGAAGACGGTGCAGGACCAGACAACATTTCGTTCTTATACACACGAGGCTACTATGAGCTGGAGCAAACTTGATGGTAACTAACAATAACCCTCGCATTAATTACTATCACCTTTTTAAAAAAAAATTTGAGAAGAAGGGGAGGCTTAAAAGAGGTTAAGTATCATAACTTAACTAAAGCCTGCTTGCTAGAAAGTGGCAAAGACGCAATTTGAACCCAGGTCTTTCAAGCTCCAGAGCCCATGCTAAGGAGGGTGTGGGGCTGGCTCCAAAACGTGGTGCTGGCACAGTTCATCACCAGAACAGCATTGCCGTCTAGAGGAGAGCTCCCTGGGGCCAGGGCTGTACTCCTGCTCAGGTAGTTGTAGGAAACAAGAAGGAAGACTCACAGGAGGAAGGAAGGAAGGGGGGAGTCTAGGTTCCAATGTTCTCTCCCTAGCTGTTTCCATCAGGGGGGATAAGGTTGGGAACGGCATGGCTGCAGCTCCCTGAAACTGGGCAGGGTCTCAACTGCTGGAGCGGGGGAGGCCCAGGAGGCCCAAGGTGACAACCTCCTCAGCCCTGGAACCTTCACGATGTGACTGGGTTCCAGGCCAACAGGATGCCTTGGGTACCAATGGCAACTCTGCTATAACAGAAATACCACAAGTGGATGGTTTTAACAAAGAGAAATTTATTCTCTCACAGTCTAGTAGGCTAGAAGTCCGAGTTCAGGGTGTCTGCTCCAGGGGAGGCTTTCTCTCTGTTGGCTCTGGAGGAAGGTCCTTGTCATCAGTCTTCGCCTGGTCGAGGAGCTTCTCTGCGCAGGAACCCCAGGTCCAAAGGACGCGCTTTGCTCCTGATGCTGCTTTCTTGGTGGTGTGAGGTCCCGATGTCTCTCTGCTCGCTTCTCTCTTTTATATCTCAAAAGAGATTGGCTTAAGGCACTATCCAATCTTATAGATCTCACCAATATAACTGCCACTAATCCATCTCATTACATGATACTGACAGGATTTATAACACAGAGGGAAATCACATCAGATGACAAAATGGTAGACAATTATACAATACTGGGAATCATGACCCAGCCAAGCTGACAGATATTTTTGGGGGACACAGTTCAATCCATGACAGGTACCAATGGCATCTCTCCAACAGGATGTCTTGGGTACCAATGGCTACTCTCTGAAGGCTTAGACAGGCTGCTGTTGTACAGAGTGTTTTTGAGAAAACCAGGGATGCTTTCTCAGGGGTCTGAAGAGCTTCCAGGATCCTGTGGCCACTTCCAAGTGTGAATCTTTTACTCCAAGGCCCACTTTCTTCAGTTTATTTGCACAGGCTACATTAAGTGTCTACCATGGTACTCACCAAGTCTCTGGTCAATAGTAAACACAATAGTAAAACAAAACCAATGAACGATAGCAGCTTTGATTTACTGAGCACTTACTATGTACCAGGTATGCATGAAGAGCTTTAACAGATATTATTGCTAATTCTGGAAACAATTTAGAAAGTAGGTGTTATTATCCCATTCTATGCATGAGAAAACAGAGACCAGAAATAAGAAATAACTTGCTCGAGATCATACTGTTAGAAGTGGTAGAGATGGGGCTCAAACTCAGGCTTGCCTGACCCCAGAGCATGTTCTTGTCCTACCACCTCACCCCTTTCTCTTTGAATTTATGATGTTTAATCAAAATGTTAATTTTTCCCATTTCTTAATAGCCCAGGGCCTCCAGGTGGGCAGAAACTTTGCCTTATCCATTAAAACCTAGCGAAGCCCCCAACAGAAAGTCCAGCTCATATTTCTTTACCAGCTGTTACAAGCCAGGTACTATGGTGGGTTTCAGATATATAAGGTTCATGCCCCCATAGAGCTGACATCTAGCAGAAAGCAGAAAACCAAAAAAAGGTAAGTAGGCAAAATGATAAAAACTAATACACATCCAGTACTTATTATGTGCCAAGCACTTTCTTAAAAGTCTTTGTCTATCAGCCCACTATATCCTCATAAGAACCCCATGAGATGGGTGTTATTCTTATCACCTCTATTTTAAACCCAAGGAAAGGCAGAGATGTTGAACAATTGGCCCCGACATTCACATGCCTAGAAAGCTGCAGAACTGGAGTTTGACCCCTGCGTCTGTTTCTTGAGTCTTCGATTTTTACCACTAAATAAAGCTAGGACAGAGAAAGGATGGGCGGTAAGAAGCTCTTACAGGGGATGGCATTTAATCTGAGACCTGAAGAATGAGAAGGAATAGCCATTCAAATAGTAGAAGTAAGAGATGTCTAAGCAATGAGACCAGCCTGTGCAAAGGCACTGAGATTTTGTCAAGTTCAGGGAAAAAAAAAGAAAATATACAATGGCAAGATGCTGAAGAAAGGAGCTAATGACCTTTAAGGAATGAATCCGAGATTATTGGGCCACAGAAGGAAGACCTCTTGGTAGTGAAAAAATGGGACAGCTGTGTTCTTTCCAAGGAGCCCTGTGAACCTAAAGGTTGGTGGTTCAAACCCACCCAGCGGCTCAGTGGGAGAAAGACCTGGTGATCTGCTCCAAAAAAGGTTACAGCCTAGAAAACCCTATGGGGCAGTTCTGCTCTGTCACATGGGGTCGCTATGAGTCAAAAATCGACTCGACAGCACCTAACAACAACGACAATATGTTCTTTCCATTCTTTCATACATAATCTTTAGAGGATACTTTGTTCTTCCACGTGCATGTGGATACCAGGCAATCAGCATGGGAATGAGCTTTAGGATGGATGTTTCTCCAGCACACCTTGGGACACCTTTGACTATGTTATCTCCCTGTCTAAGATCAGAGAAGGCTGTTACCTGGTCGCCCATATGAAAGATGGCTCTTTCATATACAGTGAGCATGGCAGACATCACTTACCAACCACCATATTCTTTCCCACTCAGCTCAAATGCAGCCTAGGAATCCTTCTCAACATGATATAACAGGCTGCCGTTTTTAATAATGCAGAGATGGAAACTAGTTGTTATCCCAGCAGACATTTCCTGGAAGACCAAAGCTGTAGAATTTGGAAAGGGATGGTCAACAAGGAAGACTCACAGCTTCCGGTGTCCATCGGAGAGATACTGGCCTCTGTCCTAGGGAATATTTCCATCTGGCAACCATTTAAGTTTCCATATCGTCCCGATAATCATATCTTTGAAGAGCATCATAAAACCAGGCATTTCCTAACAGGCAGCTATGGCATGGCTTGCTAAGAATGTGCTCCTAGTGCATTTTAATGACATGCTTTATAATACCTTATTAAAGATTGTAAGAGCATCTCATAATCATTTAATAAATATCAATAAAGCATTTACAAATTGCACCTTAATTTACAGCAGGGGTACTTGTATCCCACCCTGGATGGTAATGCAAGGGCAGGGTGGCTCCGTCAGACACTGCCAGGGAAAGCCCAGTGCTGTGACACTGTGTCATCTGGGCACCCTGAGTGATTTTCAAAAATAATAATTCTCGGAGTACAGTTCAGTGCAATGAAGCTTGATACCCAAAGCAGTTTTAGCAATTATTATTCTGTTTTGGGAACATTAAAACATAATCTACCATGAATTCATAATCCATAGCTTCTCTCTCGTGCACTTTTTAATAATCGGCAATAATTATAGGCACTTGTGGAAAAACTCCTGTAGCTGCTGGAAGGTGCTTCCTCACCTCCTAACTACTGGGGCAGGCAGGGGATTCATCAGCGAGGAAGCTGCCTGGTGTCCACTCTGCTGCTGCCATCTTTGATGACGTTCAGGGTGGCCTCTTGCTGCCTCCTGGCATCTCTCTGCGAGTGCGGAGCTCCTGGCACAAATTCCAACAGCTCTCAGCCCTATCCTGTTGTCAGGACCTTGGGGCAGTGGATTCAAGATTGAGTTCAGAGCCATCTCTGCAATTCTTTCTGGAAGCTGCATGTCTATAGCCAGAATGGGATTTCACGCTGGGCTTGGAGCCACAAGACTCACAGAAAGTCCAAGCTGAAAGGGCCCGTAGAATTAACCTTGTCCAAACCCACGCTTTGTAAAAGAGGAAGCTGGGGCCCAGAGAGGGGACAGGATACTCATACTATGACCTATAAGCAGAGACAATATCAGATCTCAGGGTGTTACATTTGCAGTGCATGCTTTCCACCTGGCAGCCCATGGAAAGCTGGAGCACATTGAGGAGATGAGGGGTGGAGCCTCCTCACCAAGGTCCTGGAGAATGCCCATCCTTGAGAGCGGGTTTCTGCCCCCAAGGACGTCCCAGCTGGCTTAGCAGGATCCACTGATGTCCGAGGGGAGCCCCCGCACTAAGAGGAGTTCGCCAGCAGATGGCGCTGCAGGGATTCAAACTGGAGCCGCCATGGCCAAAGCACCCTCAGGGCCAGGCGGGATTCTCAACCTTAGTGATCAGAGCTGTTTGCAAAGAAAGCTCTGTGCTCATCCTGCACTTCATGGGGAGCTGGGGGTCCTATAGGGAGCCCCAGTTCCGCTTGGAAGAGCAAGGCAGGTCTAGGGTGAGCGGGTGCTGGCACCATGGGCTGGGCACGGTGGGTCTTGGATCAAACCATGGACGAAGCTGTAGAGGGAGCAAAGGGACAGGAGCCAGCCCTGTGGCTGTGTGCAGCCGGGGGTTCTTGCTGCTGGGCAGGACTGCAGCCAGAGCTCAGGGTGGAAGCCTCAGGAGGAGGGAACAGGAAGCCCTCCTCCTGGGCAGGGTCTCCCTGAAGCCCAGCTCCTGGGTCTCACTCTGGGGAGGGAGGAGACCAGCACATATTCAGCTGATGTTTTTCCTCCTCCGGTCATGATTCCAAGGCCTGCTAACTGCTACCAGGCTGCATTTTATGCGTTTTAATGAATAGTTTACTTTTTGTGCCCATGACAAAACCGTTTTGCAAAGGAGCTTAATTTTTATTTTTCAGAACTGGAGGATTAAATGAATAACAGACAGATTAGGGCAACACTTACACCTCTGCATAAGTTGAGGCTCTTTTCCTCCACACCCCACCAGGGCTCTCCTTTCCTCCTCCCTTCCTCTCCTGCACTCTGTCTTTCTGTCTTTCTGCCTGTCTCTTTGTCTCTCTCTATCTCTGGCACTCTCTCTCCCTGTCTCGCACACATACCCAGCAGCAGTATTTATATAGCTTCTCTCCTCCCCCTCCCTCAGTATCTGTGCCCATCCAAGGCACAAGAAGGAGGGAAGTCTGGGTGCCCCAGACAAGGGCCAGCTGACCCATCACCCATCTTCTCTCTCTTTCTCCTTCCAGGTAGAGTGCCCCATTGTCCTACAGCCCTCTCCCCTCCTCCCAGACTTCCAGACTCCCCTTTCCTTTTGCCAGAGGGCACCGTGCCACCTTTAAATCAGATGGAGAGAAAGTTTACACATGGCACCTGCTGTTCTGGGCACTGAAATCGGCTTGCTGTGGCTCCTGGCTGCAAGGGGAGGATTTGACTGGAGCGGCCCCACTGGTGCATGTAATAAGGGGCAGGCAGGCCTCCCAGGCAGGCTGCAAGCTGTCTGCTGCTAGGCCATCACCCAGGAGCCCTGCTGACTCTCCCCTCCCAGGGAGCAGGGCCAGAGGCCGCCTGTCCTGCAGTAACAGCCCACTCACCCCTGATTCTTCTCTTGAAGAGGAGGTCACCGCCCAGGAAGTGACTGGAGTGCCAAATGCTTCCCCAGCTCCTCTCTTCTAAACACCTTTTTTTTTTTTAAAGAAAAGAACTTTTTATTGTAGTGGGTGTATATATATATATATATATATAAATATAAAACAAAGCTGTGATAGGGGGAATGTGTTTTGCATGTGGGAAGGACATGAATTTTGGGGGAACAAAGGGTAGAATGTTATGGATTGAATCATATCCCCCCAAAATATGTTTTGGAATCCTAACCCCTATTACAAGTGGATCTAACCCCATCAGGGAATAGGGTTTTCTTTGTTATGTTAATGATGGCATATCAGTGTAGGGTGCATCTTAAGCCCATCCATTTTGAGTACAAAGGGGCAGTTTAGGTACAGAAACCAGCAAACATAGATGGGGGAAGATAGATGTCCCACGAGATCTCCACGGAACCCAGGAGCAGAAGCTGAAAGGAGACAAGGACCTTTTCCCAGAGCTAACAGAGAGAGAAAGCCTGTCCCTAGAGCCGGGATGCAGACTGCTAGCCTCCTAAACAGTGAGAAAATAAATTTTCCTTAAAGCCACCCACTTGTGGCATTTCTGTTATAGCAGCACGAAGAAACTAAGACAAAACCGTTTGCTGTTTCAGCCTTTTTTACATGCACAGTTCAGTGACGTTAATTACGTTCATCATATTATGCAACCATCACCATGATCTGTTTAAAAGATTTCCCATCACCCTTGACAGAAATTGGAGCCCCTGGCTGGTCCAGATGTTTAATGTGCTCCATTGCTAACCAGATGTTTGTGGCTTGAGTCCACCCAGAGGCACCTTGGAAGAAAGGCCTGGCAATCTACTTCTGAAAAATCAGCCATTGGAAACCTTCTGGGGCACAATTCTACTCTAACACACACTGGGTCACCATGAGTTGGAATTGACTCAATGGCAACTGGTTTTAACAGAAACTCGGTGGCCCCTAAGTGTGACACACCTACTCCTCCCTCTCCTGCCCCTGGTAACTACTAATGAACTTTGGTCTCTGTACTTTTGCTTATTCCAGATACTGAATTTAAGGATGATTCTGCAGTACTTGCCCCATTGTGACTGACGTGTTTTACTCAGCATATGTTTCCAAAGTTTGCACGTGTTGTGCCATGTATCAGAACTTCATTTGTCCTTATGGCTGAGTAACATTCCATTGTGTGGATAGAGCACCCTTTGTTCATCTATTCTTCTGTTGGTGGACACTTGGGTTAGCTGCACTTTTGGGCTATAGTGAATAATGCTGCTGTGGACATTGGTGTGTAAGTATCTGTGTGCCTGCTTTCAGTTCTTGTGGGGATATACTGAAGAGTGGGATTCTGGGTTATAAGAAATTCTACTTTTTATACTTTACTGGGTCACATTAGACAGTCAAGAATAGTCTGTCTTTCTTACCAGACTGAGTGGTTCCTGAAGGCAGGAGCTGCGTCTTACCTAACTCTCAAGCTCACAGTAGACACTCATAAACATTTGTTCAATGATTAAACAAGTAAATGAATAGAGAGGGTGAATCATCTCTCAGAATGAGTTAAATTAATCATGTCTGTTTTATTTAAAAAGCATTATATAGTGCGGTCTCTGTGCTGGGATCTGTTCAAAGTGCTTTTTAGCTATAAACTCATATATGCCTAATGGGAGTCCCTGGGTGGTGCAAACGGTAAGGCACTCAGCTGATAACCGAAAGGTTCGTGGTTCTAGCCCACCCGGCAGTTCCTTGAAAGAAAGGTCTGGTGATCTACTTCCGAAAAATCAACCATAGAAAACCCTACAGACCACAGTTCTACTCTGAAACACATGGGGTCGCCATGAGTCGGAATCCACTCAAAGGCAACTGCTTTTTATTTTTTATGCCTAATAAACACCCTGTAAGGTAGGTACCATTGACATTACCCACCCCCATGAGGTAGTAGAGACACAGATTGTCTAAGTAATTTGCCCAAAGTCACACAGCTGCTACGTGGCAGGAAACCAAATAAACCACCTGTTGCCATCGAGTTGATTCTGACTCATAGCGACCGTACAGGACAGAGTAGAACTGCCCCAGAGGGTTTCCAAGGAGCGACGGGTGGATTTGAACTGCCGACCTTTTGGTTAACAGCTGAGCTCTTAACCACTGTGCCACCAGGATTCAAATCCCAGCAGTCTGGCTCCAGAGCTTTTGCTCTAAACCTCCCCATTATACTTCCTCGTATCCTTATATCTCCAACCAGAAAACAAGTGTGCTTGGAATTTAATCCCGGAAGCCCCACCTTTTGGAATTCAACTCTCAAAAGACGCTAGAAAGAAGGTTTCAAGGTGGAAAGAGAATAGTCAAATTATTTGACTTCACCAGGAAAACCTATAGATTTCTTTCCCTTCACCTTCTGTATTGTAGAGAGTTGAATTTTGCAGTGTTAAGGACAAGAAGGATGGAAGGAAGGAGGGAGGGAGAGAGGGAGGAAGGGTGGGAGGGAAGAAGGAAGGGAGGGAGGGAAGGAAAGAAGGAAAGGGGTGAGGGAAGGCAGGAGGGGAGGGAGGGGAGGGAGGGAAGGAAGGCCAGAAGGGAAGAAGGGAGGGAAGGAGGGAGGAAGGAAGGAAAAGAGGGAGGGAGAGAGGGAGGGAGGAGGAAGGACGGAAGGAGAGCTACATTTCTCAGCACAGAAATGGTGCGCACTGCTCCTGAGAGCATGGTTTCTCATCTGCCTGTTGCTTGGCACAACGTCCCTGCCTAGAAGCCTACAGAAATATTGGAAGTCGAGATCCAATATAATAATTGGCTTACAGATTTGAAGAAGGATAGATAGACTTTTCCATTTCCAAGATTCATTAGTCCACCTCTCCCTCTAATAGACAGGGCTTACTCTCTGTGTAAGCCATTTTCTAATCAAATTGGCACACAGTCCCCGCTGTGGCTTGGTATAAATGGGCTGTTGTAAAATTGCTCTGCCTCCGAGTAGGGCTGGAGTTTGATGGGATGGGTTTTTCTCACTGATACTTGATCATCAGGAGCTGTTCACTCAGTTAAAGTAAGGAGACCTCACCCACTTTCTTTTTAATTCAACCAAACATCACTGTGACTTCTGTTTGTGAAGAGTGTAAGCCCATGTGTTTCCTTGAGAATATGAACCATCATCTGTGAATTATCATAGGGCTTGAGGTACTCATCACTGTTAGTTGCCGTTGAGTCAGCTCCGGCCCATGGTGACCTTAAGCACAACAGAATGAAGTGTTACAGGGTCCTGCGCCATCTTCCTGATCCTTGGTGCATTTTAGTCCCTTGTTGCGGCCGCTGTGTCAGTCCATCTCACTGAGGGTTTCCCTCACCTCACCTGGCCCTCCACGTTGTCCTGTTCTAGCCGTTGGTTTCTCCTGATGATGTGTCCAAAGTAAGCAAGTCAACATCTTGCCATTCTTGCTTCTGAAGAACATTCTGGTTGTATGTCTTCTAAGACTGGTTTGCTCCTAATGTACATAGACAATCTAATAGGAATATGGGGCTTGGAGATGTACATATTGAAAACCTGGAACATCCAAAAGTCTTTGTTCCCCAAAGGAAGCATGTCAGGCAGCATGGTAGAAGGCTTGAAAAAGGAGGTGCTAGCACCAGTCACATGTGAGTATGAATCCCAGGTCTACGACTTCACTCTGTGTCTGTGGGAAAGTCTGAAACTCATTTACACCTAAGATTCCTCATCCTCAAAATAGTGGGAGCTTAAAGGACCACATCAGTAAAGCACTTGGTTGTTTGTTTTTTTTTTTTAATAATTTATTTCAGTTTTGTTACTGTTGAAAATGTACACAGCAAACCATACACCAATTCAACAATTTCTGCAGGTACAATTCAGTGACGTTGATCACATTCTTCAAGTTGTACAAGCATTCTCACCTTCCTTTTCCCAATTATTCCTCCACCGGTAACATACACTTACTGTCCCCTAAGCTTCCTATCTAACCTTTCCAGGTGCTGTCGTCAATGTGACCCCATACAGGTAATTCTTTAAAAGAGCACAATAATACACACATTGTTTAGAAACCCAAACTCGGAGTGAATGTAACTTTCATTTTTAAAGGACAAAAAGGAAGGGAAGGAGAAAGGGAAGGGACGAAAACAAGAAGCAAGGAAGGAAGGGAGGGAGAGAAGAAAGGAGGAAGGGATGGAGGGAGGGAGGTATAGAGGGAGGGAGGAAGGGA
>NW_004443960.1:6518269-6532317 GCF_000243295.1 Trichechus manatus latirostris
GAGGGATGGAGGGAGGGAGGGAAGGAGAGAGGGAAGGGAGGAAGGGAGGAGAGAACGAAGGACTATTTAAAACAGAAAATATGAAAACAAAGTCTGATGGAGAAGATCCAGGAAGAGATTGTCTGGCTTTTTGAGGCTAATAGAATAAACCTGACGGGTAACGTTGCAGAAACAGAACTCTCCAATGCCACTTTGGCTCTTTTCTTCTCTGTCAAGAAAAACCATCTTTACTCAGGATGGAGTGGACTTTGATAGAGGAGATTGCAGAGCCCAGTACTGGTGAGGGTGCTAGCTGTGAACACATCTAAATCTTTTACCCAGACTAATATTCCAGAAAGGAGCCTTGGTGCTGCACAAGGTAAGCGCTTGGCTGCTAAAGCAAACGTTGGTGGTTCGAACACACCCAGTGGCTCCGCAGGAGAAAAGACAGGACAGTTTGCTCCTGTAAAGATTACAGCCAAGAAAACCCTATAGGGCAGTTCTACTCTGTCACATGGGGTAACTATGAGTCAAAATCGACTGGACGGCACCGAACAACAATATCCCAGAACAGTAGAATGACTTAGAAACAAGATCATTAAATAGTGTTGAGGATTTGTGGCAAAAAGCAGAGAGCTATACAATTGGGAATGGGGAAAACCAAGGAGAAAACCAGATTTCACTGCAGTTTTCAGAAGAGATGGAAAGAATGGAGCACTGTGGTACTATGAACCGCAAGCTGGGGGCGTCTTAGGACTGCTACACAAGGGTATGGGGAAGGTTGTGAGGAGCATGGTTTATGAGTTTACTGAAGAAGAAAGAATGATAACTAGGTTCGTGCATCTGTTCACTTGGGATAACCCAGGCCCATAAAACATTTCTCCTCACTGGAATGGCAGATTTGGAAAATGTAGTAGACACGCTATATGTGAATTTCAGCAAGACAGTCAAATAGGACACACTTGTCTGACACGTGTGATCCCCTTTGTGCAAGGTGTAGGGGGATGGGATGGATATTAAGAAAATTAGGTGGAAAAGTAATTTATTGAAAGATTGGTGCCAAAGAATCGTGATGAATAGATTGTTCCGTAAAGCATGGTGGTGTGGACTTGAGTGACACCAGTGAGCTTGGCATGTAGCCCTTTCCTAGAAGCATTCTTATAAACGACGGCGTAAAGGTGGAGAAGGCCGCCCTTCACCTGTGGGGATGGTATGAATAGAGTGCCCCTCTGCACTGGGGTCAGAACCATCTTGCCCGTTTTATAGATGAGGAAAGGAGGCACAGGGACTATGCCAATTTCCTAGAGCTGCCACAATAAATGAGCACAACTGGGTGGTTAAAACAACAGAACTGTGTTCGCTCACAGTTGTGGAGACTAGGAGTCGGAAATGAAGGTGGAGGAAGGCTCACGTTCTCTCCCAGGTCTCTAGGGGAGGATCCTCCCTTGCCTTTTTCAGCTCCTGGTGATCCCAGCCATTCATGGTCTTGGGGCTGCATCATTCCACGTCCAGCCCATCTCTCTGGGGCCTTTTCCTCTGGGGGTGTCTCTCTTCTCCTTTTCTGTCTTATAAAGACGTTGTCATTGGATTTAGGGCCACCCTAATCCAGTATGATCTCATCTCAATCCTCACCTTAATGACATCTGCCACGACCCTCTTTCCGAATAAGGTCACCTTCTGAGGTTCTGGGTGGACATGAATTTTGGGGGGACACTATTCATCCCTCACTACAGACATTCTGGGGCATATTGAAGGTGCGACAAGTAAAGCAGCACAGCTGGGACTTGGGCTCACCTCTGATTTCCGTGAACCCCACATTTTCGCCTTTAACATACAGGAGGCTACCCGCACAGGGAAATGTCTCAAATCATTGTCATTTGAGGACAGGTTGAAGAAATGTGGGTATTTCCCCTGGAGAGGAAAATATTCAAGGTGGGGGAATAGGTGGAGGCAAGGAAGCAGAGTGCACCTCCAGAAAGAGAATGTGTTTGTTCCAGATTGTCTGGGGGTGGAGAGAAGAAGGATCCTAATGATACATCCAAAGTCAGTGAGTGACAGTCTCCGACAATATCCTCTGATCCATAGGGTTTCGTTGGCTGTTTTTCAGAAATAGATCACCAGGCTTTTCTTCCTTGTCTGTCTTAGTCTGGAAGCTTTGCTGAAACCTGTCTACCCTGGGTGACCCTGCTGGTATTTGAAATACTGGTGGCATAGCTTCCAGCATCACAGGAGCAAGCAAGCCAGCACAGGACAACACACTGACAGGCTGGTGGTGGAAAACCCTTGTAATTCAGTATCTGTCGCAAAGGTTAACCAAAAAAAAAACCCAAACCCATTGCTGTCCAGCGGATTCCAACTCATAGTGACCCTATAGGACAAAGTAGAACTGCCCCAGAGGGTTCCCAAGGTTGCAGTCTTTACGGGAGCAGACTGCCACATCTTTCTCCCCTGGAGTGGCTGGTGGGTTCAAACTTCCGACCTTTCAGTTAGTAGCCGAGCGCTTAAGCACTGCGCCACCAGGGCTTCTTCATCACAAAGGCAGTACTTCATAAATGCTTGATGCTGTGATTTCTTAAATACTAGACTTCTTTGTGCTCCCAACTGTAGTTCCATGTTTGGCCCGCCACCCAGATATTACAGACGGCCTGTGTCTCATCTGGTCTGGCTTCCTGTGTGCCACTGTGGTCCCTGCTTGCTTGCCTGACAGTCACGGAACCCCACCACCTCATCCGTGGTGACTTGGAATTCATCTCTCCCTCATCAGTGTAATTACAGAGGCGCCCTCTCTCCCGGCCGCCCTGCCAGGGGCTGCTAAACAAGGCTTTAGTGAACGGACGGAACGGGCTGCCTCATTATATGAGGACCTTGTTATTGATGTCAGTAGGACTTGGTAGCTCTGCTCAAGTCTGGGGAAGGAAACCGCCTCCCGCTGGTGGTCCCCTCTGTCCTCTGGTGACTGCTCCTTCTGATGGCCACCATGTCTGCTGCTCTGGCTCCTTTTGGATTTGGATGGTTTTATTTTTAATCAATGATAGTTCGTCCTGAAAGGAAAGACTAAAATCCAGAGCCATGAGCAAGTGACACACTGGCAGACTCCTGTTTGGGAACATCTCCCTGTCCAGAGCATTGTGGTAAAATCTGCTCTTGTTGTTAGCTGTCCCCGGGCCAGCCTCCAACGCATGGTGACTCCATGCACAATGGAACCAAAGGTTGCCAGGCCCTGCACCATCCTCATGATCGGCTGTGGAGCAGACCAATTTGATCTGTAGGGTTTTCACTGGCTGATTTTCAGAAGTCGATCACCAGGCCTTTCTTCCTCGTCTCTCTTAGCTTAGAAGCGCTGCTGAAACCTGTCCACCATGAATGACCCTGCTGGTATTTGAAATACCAGTAGTCTAGCTTCCAGCATTACAGCAGCACGCAAGTCACCATGTCACCATAGTTTGACAAACTGGCAGAGGATAGAGCTTTTATTATTCATTAGACTTTTCTGTTTTAGTGCTGCCCATTTTGCCTCTTGAGAAGCACTGAAATCTGGCCAAAAAAAAAAAACCTGTTGCCATCAAGTCAATTCTAACTCATAGCTACCCTCTAGGACAGAGTAGAACGGCCCCATGAGGTTTCCAAGGAGGGGCTGGTGGATTCAAACTGCCAAACTTTTAGTTAGCAGCTAAGCTCTTAACTGCAGCACCACCAGCGTTCCAAAATCTGGTCCAGGGGTCAACAAACTAAAACAAAAAAGCACAACAACAACAAAACATTACTGTACAGTCAATTCTGATTCATGGCGACCCCACGTAGCAGCGTAGAACTGTTCCATAGCGTTTTCTTGGCTGTAATCTTTAGGGAAGCAGATTGCCCGACCTTTCTTCTGCGGCATAACTGGGTGGGTTTGAACTACCAACCTTTCGGTTAGTAGTTGAGTGCAAACAGTTTGCACCACCCAGGGACCTGGACCTGTCTCTACAGCACGTCCAAAAGATGGAGTGAAGATGGGAGCCTGCATGAAGCTGTCCAGAGAGCCTTGAGGGCTTCACTTCTATGGAGCAGCTGAAGAAACCCCTGGCAACCTCTCAGAACTCACTGTATGTGAAGACACATGGATAGAGTACTCAGAGGGACCTCCACATCTGGGGGACAATGGAACAAAGATGCCCCTTACTCGCAGCGAGGACGCCTAATATCAGATATAGCGTGCCTGCACCTTCCATTTCCTTCCTTGCCTGGGCTTGCTCACGTCACAGTGGAGCTGGCCCATTTATCCTAGTTAAAAGATTCTACCGCGCCTCCTGATTATCCTTCATGATGCTGATTACGTTACACACTTAAATTAAATAAAATGCACCCAATTGAATGCACCAAACACAGAAAGAATATTTATTTGAATATTAAGTACAGATAAGACTTCCCCTGGGATTATTTCCAAGCACAGTTGCAGAATTTAATTGCAAGGTTTTGCCACTCAGGTTCTTCTAGGACATTCCTTGTGAAAATATTTTCTTTCTGTAGGTAGAGTGCTGCTCTGTTGGTTTATTGTTATTCTGAATCTGAAGAGCTCTCTGAGTTCAGCTGCTACTTCCAGTGTCAAATTGATACTGATGATGACGAAGCTAACAGCCAGATGAGCCAGATTTTCCCTCTAAGTTGCCTGCAGTTTACATGAGTGCTTCCACGTTGTCTCAGAACTTTGTGAACCTCGTTCTTCCAGTAGAGATTCTTTACGTTGGGAGTTTAAGAACTCATTTTTCATGAAGCCTATGTCTTCCAACTCTTCTTCCATTAAGCTTTCCAAGAAGGATGGGAACACGCGCACGCACACACACACACACACACTCGCTCACTCACACAGCAACGATAACAAGCACCACCCAGCCAAGCCTTTCAAACAACTGAGCTGGGAAATTAGAAAATGAATACTCCTGGAGCTTCTACGGCTCCAGAATTGTCCCATTTCTTTAATGATGACATTTTGTAAAGTCGTGGAAATGAGGAATGGAAAAGAGCTCTTACAGCTATGTAAAGATTTCAGATGCAGAAGGCAGCATAGCTGAGAGGGCCAGCTGGGACATGTTCACCTGGGCTGCCTTAGACTGCAAAGTCACTCATGTCCCTATTTCCTTGTCTGGAAAATTGGTCCAATGGGACTTAGTTCACCTCACTATTTTTTTTAACTCCTGATAATACAGTGGTTGCTACATGATTTATTTCTGTTGATACGTTCTACGATCTGTAGACTTGGGCTTTAATGTTCCAACACAAAACTTCCAGAAGCATCAGTCACTTTTCAAAACCTTGGTTTTCCCACACTGCGGTTTTGTCTACCCACGCCCTAAGCACAGAGCCGTGCAGGTCTTGTCCATTGTCAGCTTATAGAACAACAAAGCAACACCAAACGGAATGTTGGATCACATTTACTTTCCTACATTAAAAGGGCACTTATACAGTGCTTCCTAGGAGCCCTAGTGGTGCAGTGGTTAAGTCTTGTGCTGCTAACTGAAAGGTTGGCAGTTCGAAACCACCCAGCGGCTCCCTGGGGAAAAGACCTGACGATCTGCTCCCATCAAGATTACAGCTTGGGAAATACTTCTGTTCCATCACATGGGCTCACTGTGAGTCGAAATTGACTGAGTGGCGCCTGACAACAACAATAGTGCTTTTCTAGGTTTCAGATGGGGCCAGTGGCAGCTCAGTGGTAGAATTCTTGCCTTTTATGTGGGAGACCCAGGTTCAACTCCTAGCCAATGTGCCTCTTGTGCAGCCACCACCCATCTGCCAGTGGAGGCTTAAGAACACACTGTGATGCTGAACAGGTTTCAGCAGCGCTTCCAGACTAAGACAGGCTAGGAAGAAAGGCCTGGCAACCTACGTCTGAAATAATCAGCCAATGAAAGCCCCATCTCTCTGTGCATGGGGTTGCTGTGAATACAAACCTGTGCCAGTTGCTTTTCTAATGTCCTTGTAAGTATTAGCCCATTCAAACTTTGTGCCGACCGTTTGGAACACGCATGCAAACCCGGGCAAGAAATTCGTCCAGCCTTCATAAGCTGATCAGTAGTAGAGTTGAGATTTGAACTTGGAAGTCTGACGTTAGAGTTTATTCTCTTAACCTCTCAAATATCTCTCAAGTAACAAGATCAAGATGACCGCCCACTTTAAGCCACAGCCCTTATGTCTCCACTGAATGTGTTTAATTGGGATCCAGATGATAAAATTATCAACTTGTGAAAAAATGATTGTTAAAGCTTTGCTGCTGTCAACTAGAAAGAAAAAAAAAAGTCCAGTAAAAACATCTTAACTTGAAAATGTCCTGAGAAGGTAGACTCCACCTGAACAGAGAAATACAAATGCATGCAAATCACTCACCTGGCCCTCCCCGCCCTTCCCCATCTCTGGATGTGGAGAGGGGCATGATGGGAATATCTCAGTTGAGATCCCTGTGCTATATAATCAGAGTTCTCTGGCTATAGGATAATGAAGGTCCCAGGAGACCAGTTCAGGGAAGCATGCCAAGCCCTTTTTAAGTCCTCAGGACATTTTGGTGCATGTCATTGGAATTTTCTTGGACTGAGCAAGGGGTGGAGGTGGGGGGGCAATTATAACCCTTGATTTTGAGGGAAAGGGATGGTGATTGCTACCATAGCTGAAACAAACAGAAATCATCTTCGTAATAACCACAATTGTTTTCTCCCTCCCTTCTCTGCCTCGGTTCACAAAATACCTTATTAAATCTGCAGAATAAAAATGTGCCTGGGGTAATGGTTTATTATTAGAATAAATAATAGGCACGATGTTCCCCCACCTTTGCACAGTTATCAGATGCAAAGACATTTTGTGGTTTCGTGTACAAAGGGGTTTCCACGTGTTGGGCCAGCCAGGCTCTTCATGGCCAGGGGCTGCCCGTCCATTCCGAGCCCAGCCTCCAGCCTGAACTGAACAACTGGAAGAGACCACAGCCTTGTCGGGAACAGATGGATGCAGGAGGCTGAAGGGGCTCCTTGTCAGCGGCTGCTGCTGGCTGCCACCTGGAGCTCCGCGTTGGCCGTCAATCCGTCTGCCTGGGCAGCCTGGTCCCAGACCTGGGGGGCTTGTTCTGTCGCTGACGGGGTATTTAACAAGTGGGTGCACCACATAGCAGTGTGAAAAAGCATTTCCTCCAAAGAAAACAGCTCTTGAGAAGCTGTTATTGGAGGCTTGCACAAGTTCTGCGGGCATCTGACCCCTGACCTCGCTTCAATCAGATTACCAACACTGTTGTCTCCCCAGGGACTTACAACCAGAACAGCGACCCTCTCGATCCAAGTATCAATGCCAGCAAACAGTACAGTTTTTAACGAGGAAGCAGAAGAAGAGTTCACTAAACGTCGTGTGGTGGTGTTGTTAGGTGCCGTCCGGTGGAGTTTTGACTCAGAGCGACCCCATGTGACAGAGTAGAGCTGCTCCAGACGGTCATCTAGGCTGTTGTCTTCACGGGAGCAGGTTGTCAGGTCTTCTCCCTAGGAGCTGCTGCGTGTGTTCAAATCATCAACTTTTCAGTTAGCAGCCGATCGCTTAAAAGCATTTAACTGTTACGCCTCCTGGGCCCCTTAAATGTTGTTGTTGTGTGCCCTGAGTCGATCCCGCTTCCTAGCGCTCCTACACGACAAAGTAGAACTTCCCCATTGGAGTTTCCTAGCTGTAATCTTTAAGGAAGCAGATCACCAGGAACAGGTGGTGGGTTCAAATCCGTCTTTCGATTAGCAGCCTTCACTTAACCACTGCACCACCAGGTCTTCTTTAAATGTCGTGTAGTGCCTGGCATATACCATACCATAGGTCACTCAAGCACTAAAAACATTAAGTATTTTGAGATTTCAGGACGTGCGTAAAAGATTTCCCCAAAGACTCTTAACCATCAAGCAAATACGTTAGGACTTTCTGTCTTTGGATGTATCTGTTCAGGTTTACGTATAAAAAATCCAGTATTTATTTTTCTACTAATTGCTTAGCCTTGCCAAGCTCTTTGCTCCTTCCTCCTCTGGGTGCCCGCCCCCTCCAAAGCTGGCACCTTTACATAATCAGACAGGATGTTAGCAGCAGCGTCTGCTTCTCCCCAAGGTTAAAACGAAAATTTCGGGGGCAAGCTGAGTGTATTCCCCAAATTGTTCTTGAAAATGCATTTTCTTCATGTATACAGTATGAGTCAGAATCGAGTTAATTTGTCATGGCTGACTTGACTCATTGTTGTGACTTTTTGGTTTTAATTTTTCAATTGATTATTCCTCACTTCCTTTACTGAATCCTAAGCACTTACTATTTTCACACACTGTTTTTTGCCCCCCTCCCCTTATACCAAAGAGAAACATCGGCTACAACAAGTGATGAGATCTATATTTGCTTGTGTGACATCAACTGTCTTTAATTTTTTTGAATCAGAGGACACACTTCATTTGTAGGATACATTTGGAAAAAAGCAATGGTTTGATTACAGCCACGTAATGGACTGCATAATAGTCAGGGACTTCGGGTCTTCATAAATTTAGGCACAGTGGTTGAGAGCTCAGTTGCTGACCAAAAGGTCAACAGTTCGAATCCACTAGCTGCTCCTTGGAAACCCTATGGGGCAGTCCTACTGTGTCCTGTAGGGTCCCTATGGGTTGGAATCGACTCGATGGCAATGGGTTTTTAAGAGACTCAAATGAGCCCCAGTGGCACAAAGGTTGAGCACTTGGCACTACCCGGAAGGTTGGTGATCCGAACCCACCGGTGGCTCCAAGGGAGAAAGACCTGGAGATTTGCTCTCAGAAAGATTACAGCCTAGGAAACCCTATAGATTACATGACAACAACAAGAAGGAGCCCCCAGGAGTCCGGTGTCTGTGATCTGAGAGCAAGCACGTGATGGTCCCAGAGAAGGACAAGATCAACCTCTCTTGTTTGGATTTTTTTTTTTTTTTGAATAAAGAGAATCCAAACTAAAATGAATAATGTCACTGAAAAATTGGAGTTGGACTTTTTTCAAAACAGCTAGCCCAGGTTCCTCTTTTGGTGAGCCGTGGCGGTTCGGTGGTAGAATTCTCGCCTTCCACATTGGAGACAGGAGCTCTATTCCTGTCCACTGCACCTCATGTGCACCCACCACCCGTCTGGCAGTGGAGGCTTGTGTGTTGCTAGGATGCTGGACAGGTTTCAGTGGAGCTTCCAGACTAAGACAGACTAGGAAGAAAGGCCTGGTGATCTACTTCCAAAAATCAACCAGTGAAAACCCTATGGATCCCAGCAGTCTGATCTGCAACCCTTTGTGGGGATGGCGCAGGACTGGGCAGCGCTTTGTTCTGTTGTGCACGGGGTCACCCTGAGTTAGCGGCCAACTCCACAACAGCTAACAGCAATAGCAACCACCTGACTGGGGCTAGGCTGTGTCTGAGTTCGATGTTCTACCTGCAATATCCCATTTAATCTTTATAACAACCCTATAACTCAGCTGTTTAAATTATATTATTATTGAATTTACAAAAGCAGTGCAGGCTCATTATAAGAAATTGAACGAATGTAACAGAACCAATATTAACCATCAGAAAGCCAGCCCCCTGCACCCAACCTCATTATTCTCATTCCCAGGACATAGTTTTATACTTTTGTTCCCAATTTGGTGTTTTTCCTTCCAGACATTTTCTATGTTGTACAGTTATTTATATGTATGCGTATATGTTGTTGTTGTTAGGTGCTGTCGAGTTTGGTTCCGATTCATAGTGACCCTATGTACAACAGAATGAAACACTGTATGTGTGTAGCCATTAACACAGATTGAATCATAGTTTAAAATTGATTCAACTTGCTTTGTTTTATTCCTTTTGTCATGGGCTTCCTTCCACATCAGTATATTTCTAATGATTCCATAGTATTCCATGGAATAGATCAGGGCTCGACAAATTATGGCCACAGGACAAATCCAGCCCACTTCTTGTTTCTGTCAATAAAGTTTTATTGGAACACAGCCACAACCATGTGTTTATACACTGTCTGTGGCTGCCTTCTCACAGCAGCGTTGAATAGCTAGGTCACAGATAGAGATGTACGGCCCACAAACCTGAAATAGTTACCATTTGGTCTCTTAAGGGAAAAGGTTCGTCAGCCCCTGGTTACAAATGAACCCCAACTCATTGAACGATTCTTGTGCTGTTCGACAGTGACATTTGTTCCTGTCGCGGTTTCTGCTATTACAAGCTTTGCACTTTCTTTCCCATTGCCCTTGCTCTCTGACAAAGAGATCCCTACAAGGGGAATTGTTGAATGAAAGGAAGTGGGCGTTCTGCATTGTGATAGCTGCCAACAGCACTCCCAAATGGGATACCAATCTATACTGCCATCCACAGGGCTCAGGAGTGCCTGTTTATCCACCCATCTCAAAAGAATAATACTAAACCTTTCACAATTTCCAGACAGCTGCAGAATATATAAGGAACAGTGGTTAAGGCTTGGCTGCTAACTGGACGGTCGGCAGATGGAACCCACCAGTGGCTCCATGGGAGAAAGACGTGGCATTCTGCTTCCATAGAGATTACAGCCTTGGAAGCCCTATAGGGCAGTTCTACTCTGTCCTGTAGGGTCCCTATGAGTTGGAATCAACTTGATGGCAACTTTTTTTTTTTTCAAGAAGAAGATATGAAGCTCAAAAAGTATTATTAATTCAGCCAAACTCACATAGCCAATGGGAGGCAAAGCCAGGGTTTAAACTCAAATCCCTTTGACCCAGTGTTCCTTCTGAACACCCCACCAGCATCACTCACATTAATTTTATGACAATTGCTAATATCTGTTAAGTTGTTGAATTTTTTATATGTGCCAGACACTTTGCTTAGTACTTTACATGGATTATTTCATTTTATGCTCACAACAAAATTAAACAATAGGTATCAGAAACAAACAAACCAGTTGTTGTCAAGTTGATTCTGACTCACAGCACCCCCGCGTATGTCAGAATAGAACTGTGGACCATAGGGTTTCCAACTGCTGATTTTTTGGAAGCAGATCGCCAGGCCTTTCTTCCAAGTCACCTCTGGGTTAGCAGCAAGTACATTAACAATTTGCACCACCCAGGGATTCCTAAACACTAGGTAGACACCATATTATCCCCATTATATAGGTGGTGAAACTGAGACCAGAGAGATGACATGCCAGGATTAGACCCAAGCTGTCTGATTTCTGAGCTTTCTGGCTTCCACTAAGGAGAAAATTGGACATACACAAGTGTCCAACTGGCTATCAGTAGATAAATCTAATTTTGGAGGAATTTATCCCAGTCTGTGTTAAAGTAGGGGGTCAGTAAAAAAGAGGAAAGACGCTCAACCAGACGGATTGACATAGTGGCTGCAGCAAGGGGCTCAAACATAGCAACACCTGTGAGGATGGTGCGGGACGGGCAGCGTTTTGTTCTGTTGTACATAAGGTAGCTATGAGGCAAAATCAACTCGACAGCACCTAACACTATTCCAGTCTAACCCTACTCTACGGAGCTCTGGTGGTACAGTGGTTAAGCCCTTGGCTGCTAACCGAAATGTCAGATTTGAATCCACTAGCCACTGCGAAAGGAAGATGTGGCAGTCAGCTTCCATAAAGACTGACACCTTGGAAACCCTGTGGGGAAGTTTCCGGTGTCCTGTAGTGTCGCTGTGAGTTGGAATCGACTTGATGACAACAGGTTTTTGTTTGTGTGTTTGTTTGTTTAAGCTTACTGTAAACCACAGGGAACCAAGTGTGCAAATCTGTGCATTTATGGAGCCACACTGCTGTGAATTCATGTTTGTTCAGTTTCAGAGAAACGTGGGCTTGTAAACAGTATTATTTCAGGCCAGAGTAGCAAGAGAGCACCTGCTAAGGTGTCAGAAGGAATAAGTGAGCAACAGAAGAGAGAAGGGGAAGATTCATCCTGGCAGAGAGCTAGGATAGTATGTTGTACTGTGGTGGCTTTTGTGTTGCTATGAAGCTGGAAGCTATGCCATCAGAATTTCAAATACTAGCAGGGTCACCCCTGGTGGACAGGTTGCAGCAGAGCTTCTAGACTAAGACAGACTAGGAAGAAAGGCCTGAAGATCTACTTCTGAAAATTAGCCAGTGAAAACCTTATGGGTCACAACAGAATATTGCCCGACTTGCTTACGTTGGCCACATCATCAGGAGGGATCAGTTGCCGGGGAGGACATCATGTCTGGTGAAGCAGAGGGCCAACCAGGATGCGGGACAAACTTGATGGAATGCATCAGCACAATAACCCCAACGATGGACTCAAACACGCCAGTGATCCTGAGGACGACGCGGGATGGGGCAACGTTTCGTTCTGTTGTACGTAAAGTCACCATGAATTGGTGTCCACTCAACAACAACCAGGGCAGTAGGTATTCAGGATTCACGGGCCGAATGTGTATGATAACCCTGATCTATGTTAAGGAAAATGCAAACTCTAGCACTCACTCTAGGTGCTTCAGGCATGCTCTTACAGGAGAATGCCACCTTGTTTCAGAAGAATTTATAAAGATTATTAAAACAGGGAATCTGAGAAACATACACAGCTACCAATTGTATTGATTTATTGAGTTCCATGCTGTTAGGCTTCTTGGGTGCATTTCTTTCAAAAAATTTACGATCGTCCTGAGAACTAGAACTTCCAACACTATATTATTACAAACAAGAAAACCAGCACATCTGTTTATCCTTTCACTTATTGTGTGTCTTCTCACTTCTTTTGATTCCGACTTTTTCCAGTTCAAGTTAATCTCTCACCAATGTCTTCTTGCACTCAGCTCTTCCACCATATTGAATTAATTGCAAGTCTGTCATCTCCCCGAGTTTTTCACACATTTCTACCCTCTCCTCAGAAGTTTTTTTTTTTTTTTTCATTTTTTGCCTAGAATCCTTTTCTAAAACACCAAACCAAAAAAAGAAAAAATACCAACACCTTTCCTAACTCCCCAGTCCAGGGTTGCTGCTCCCCCTACGTGCTGTCAGAACATTTGCGCTTCCACCATAGGAAACGTTACCGGTATTGTAACTTGACTTACTCGTCTTTTTCCCCATGTAGACAATGAGTGCCAGAGGTCTGGTCACTGGGAATAAAAAAGTAAAGAAGACCTATGGCACTCATTGGCCAGGTGGGGAAAAAGATGAGTAAATTGTAAGTATATCTATATATCTATATGTCCATGGATGCAGCAATCAAGAAATCAAACATGTATTGCGTTGGATAAATCTGCTGCAAAAGACCTCTTTTTAAAGAGTTAAAAAGGAAAGATGTCACTTTGATGACTAAGGTGTGCCTGACCCAAGCCATGTTCTTTTCAATTGCCTCATATGCATGTGAACGCTAGACAGAGAAAAAGGAAAACAGGAGAAGAATTGTTCTGTTCGAACTGTGGTGCTGGCAAAGAATACTGAATACTCCACGGACTGCCAGAAAAATGAACCAATCAGTCTTAGAAGAAGTACAACCAGAATGCTCCTTAGAAGCGAGGATGGCGAGACTTCTGCTGGTATAACGTTGGACACGTCATCAGGAAAGACCAATCACGAGAAAAGGACATCAGGCTTGGTAAAGTAGAGGGTCATCAAAAACTAGGGAAGCCTTCAATGAGATGGATTGGCACAATAGCTGAACCGATGGATTCAAACATACCGACGATTATGAAGATGGTGCAGGACCGGGTGATGTTTTGTGTTGTTATATGTAAGGTTTTCATGAGTTGGAGCCAACTTGATGGTAACTAACAGAAACAACATATATCTATGTATGTCTATGTCTATATCCATCTAGTTCTATCTCTATATCTCCATATTGTTGAATACATGGAAGAATGGATGGATAGACAAATAAATGGATTCCAAACATTGGCATGGCCTCTACCCAAAGAAGGCTAAATAAGACCCAGTCCTAGCCCTTGCCAAGCCAGTCTAATGGGTGGGAGGGGGAAATCAGACTGGACTAGGTTCACGGTAAAGTGGGAAAAACTGATAAGGGAGAATTCAAAGTCAGGAGGAGGATGAGAAAAGGCTGAGTCTGAGAAAGATGCGCTGGCCCTGTTGTCTAGATGAAGATAGGAG